>NC_141156.1:34269753-34586572 GCF_053477565.2 Lygodium microphyllum | reverse complement strand
GGTTCAATAAAGTGGTAAGAGGTTTAGGAAAAAGATGGAGCTTTCGCAAAAGGAATGCTAGGCTGTATTGTAGCAACTATTGCACAAAGTTACTGAGGAAAGCAAAACTTTGATGGTCTATCTTTCTCCCCTACTTATTTGACCCTTCTCTCTCTATCTCTTGTTTTTTTTCTAACGTCTCATTTCTTCTCCCTCCTCTCGTCTCATCTTGTCTCCTTTCTGTCTCTCTCCTTCCTTTTCTCTCTCCCCTCTTTTCTTCTCTTCCTTTTTCTCTTTCCTTTTCGTCTTCTTTCTCCCTCTCTAAAACATTTTTCTCTCTCCTCTTTTTTCCTTTTCCCCTCTCTTTCCTCTTTGTCTACTCTCTCTCTCTCTCTCTCTCTCCCCCTTGGTCTTTTGTTTCATCTCCTTTCACTCTTTTTTTCTCTCTTCTATTTTTTATTATAATATATTTACTATTAAGCTTATGTGTGGATTTCCTAATTGTTGTAGTAAGAAAAACACTGCTTTTTGACAAAAATAGGGGATGAATTTCATTGGTAGGTGAGGATGAATGCCTAGTTAGTGTTTCTTATGCTTCTAAGGTAGCCAATGGCACTCATGTGCTTGAGAGAGAGAGAGAGAGAGAGAGAGTTGTCATAGGAAGAAGGGTTTTTCAAATTCAAATTAGGTTTGCTTCCCAAACCTACAACCCAAAAAAATATAATAGATAGAAAAATAGATGAAAGCCTTCCTATCATTGGTGTTCGCTTAGTATCATCCTCAAACAATGTCACCTTACACCACGATTGATAGATTAATGTGTAACAAATGACAAACACTAAAAGTGACTTCAGCAGATATTAGAACAAGTGAAAAACAACCACTTGATTTTCTCCCTACAGCTCTGTACACTCAAGCTTTGAATTAGAAAAACCATGAAAGGCTTCCTACAATGGATAAAATAAAAAACACCATAAAAGCCAACCGCGCACTAACGAGTTCAATAGAGATTTCACTCACGAATCACAAACAGGAGACTACACTACGGAAAAACAAATTCTGTCTTTGCAAGACAGAGTAAAGGAATCGAAGCAATATAGCTTGAGCCTTGATTCGCCTCGATGATATAATATACTGATGCTACTGGAGAACTATCAGTCTCGACTATGTATGCTTTCCTTTGATCTAATTACCTCCTCCTCTTGTGTACCTTATACCTCAGCACAGCAAAGCATATGAGCCTGTACCCTACAATGAATGCCAGCATTATGCTCATATCAGTCCACTTTGACGCATTCTGTAGATCCAGTCTTTGCAGCACATTCTCACTCGTGACATTGCATGTCTCTTCATCAGCAGTCAAAGATAACTGCCCGAAGCACTTACCCTGGTCGCTCGTGTACTCATTGATTAGCAAAGCATCGAGAGGATACTTGAACAGTGAAAGATAATTCATCCACCTCCAGTACATAGGCATGTCTCTCTTAGCGATGAAAAAGCCTGAGAACAGGAAGAATGTGCCCTGCAATGCACAGATGACAGTGTTGCCCACAATGAAATCAGATACCAACACACTCACAGAGGCCACAAAAGAATTGGCCGTCAGTAGAACCATCCACATGATGATCACGAAATATGCGAATGCCGATGCGGATGTGCTGAGCCCAATTAGCCAGTAAACTGGCACAGAGTACAGCACTGCTACACCTAGAAGATAAGGAAGGAAGACCAGGACATTGGCCATGACATAGGAACCTACTCGGTAGGCTCCGCGAGACGTCTCCGGGATCAAGACATGCTTCTCCTGCAAGAAGATGGGCAGGGCTTCCACTGTCGTGGATAGGAGGAATGTCAGAGTGAATGCGAAGAACCCCATCCTTTTGTGTACGCCACTTGCACTGAAACCTGCCTTATAGAAAAGAGTGCCCAATCCAATTCCTGCAATTATGGCTTGGCAGGCTCTTGTTGTTAATACACCTTTTGTTCTGAATATGTTCAGAGCAAACCTGTGTGCCAAGATCATGACTTCCTGCACGGGACTGTTGCCGTATGTTGGCTTGTTGATCGTTGCAAGGCTAGATGAGTTGCGCCCAGATTTCTTGATAGTGCAGGTGCAGCAGCCATCATCTTCGACGATGGCTGGTTGCTTGCTATGACCGTTTTCTTTTATAGGGCTGACATTGACATATCCGTCTTCAGGATGAAGCTTGCAGTAGCCATTAGCTTTAGGCCTTTTATCCTTCACAACACAAATAGTCAGGTTCCTGACATGGAAATTGGGGTCTGACATGAGAGTGTCCATGGTATACTCTAGCACGTTAACCTGAGGGGGGATCGTATTCCCATCGGCTATCAATTGGCGCTCCAGGAGCCCGAGGGAGCCGTGATGGACGACACGACCATGGTTGAGTAGAAGGAAGCTATGAATGAGCTGAAGGATTTTGTAGCCCGGCTGGTGGATGCTGATCACGATGGTGCGCTTGCGGGCGAAGGCCATGGAGTCGAGCATGTCGACGATAGAGGCGGCGGCGGCGCTGTCGAGGCCGGAGGTGGGCTCGTCGAGGAAGAGGACGGAGGGGTCGTGGATGACGTCGACGCCGACGGAGACGCGGCGGCGCTCGCCGCCGGAGAGGTCCACGACGCGGGAGTGGGCGACGCGGGAGAGGCCGAGCTCCTCGAGGAGGGCGGAGACGCGGGCGGCCTGCTGGGGCGGGGCCAGGCCGGTCGACGGGAGGCGCAGGGCGGCGGAGAAGGCTAGGGTCTCGCGGACGGTGAGGAGCGGGAAGAGGGCGTCGGCCTGAGGGATGAAGCCCGACACGCGCCGGAAGGCCGGCACGTCCATGGGGGCCTTGTTCACCAGAAGGGTGGCCGGCCCGCTGCTCGGGCGCAGGCGGCCAGCCAGGACCTCTAGGAGGGTCGACTTGCCCGCCCCGCTCGGCCCCGCTATCGCCAGCATCTCCCCCGGCCGAGCCACGCAGCTCACGTCTGATAGAACCTCCATCATCACGCGCCGGCCCCTCGCCACCCTGTAGCTCAACCCTCGCGCCTCCACCTCGTACAGCGTCGTCGCCGCCTTGGCTACCGGCGTGTTATCGCAGCTGGCCGCCGCGCCAGCTGCTGGTGCTGGCCCTTGATGATCATCCATACCGGCTCCATGATCGACGGATGACGCCATCGCCGTTCCCGCCGCCAGCGCTGGCTCCCGCTCCCACTGGAGTGATGATCACAAGCTTGTTTTGATTTTCTATCCATTGAAAAGAAAGAATAGCTTTCTTTTAAAAATATCGCATTTAAAAAAAAAGCGTTGTAATCTAGGGGCAGGGGCGCCACCAAAAAAAGGCACCCCCCAAGTGATTTAAAGAGAAAAAACAGAAAGCTTGAAAATTGTATTAAAAGTAAAAGTATGTATACAACTTGTGTGTTAAAGGGGGTTTATGTGAAAGGCTTTACTACAAGAAACACCTTTCAACATTATGCGACCTTGGATCATAGCTAGTTGTTCTTTACAAAAGGAGTGAGTGTAACTTCTCCAAAAAGGAGTTTTTGAGCGTGAGTTTCCATAACTAGAGAACAATTTTGAATTGCTACAACTCTTAAAGTTCATCCATGATTTAGTGACCCTTGCTAGTTCACTTTCTTCTTGATTTCATAGAGAATGGTCACTATGTCAAAGACTGTTCCATGCTTGCATTCAGCTTCAGGGTTCAAGTGGTCATGGAGCTTTTGCAGTTTGACACCATGCAATTCAACTTGCATAGACACATCAAATTTTAACCCAGTGAAAGGATCAACATATCTATTTTCAAAGATCACTTTATTCTTGAGAATCCATATATCTTGAATGAAAGATGACATATCTCTTGGAGGCCTAGACAATGGTACTACACTTTCAACAACCTATGGAATCAAAGGATCCTACCAAAGATGTCATGCCTAGTGTGGCTCATCACCCTAAAAGGTCTATGGACTAATGAAAGAGCACTCAAGGGAGACATAGGTATTGGGGTGTGCCAAGATGCAAGAGTTAGGTAGAATCTATTCCCCACCCTTTCCTAAACTATCCTCAAAGTACTAGCATTTTCAATCTACTATTGGCCTTGGTTATGCCTTATCACCCTACCAGATTGAGCTATAAGCTTGGATAAGTTACTCATGAATATATGTGTGCATCACGTGGGTTCGAAATAAGGCATTTTTAAAATACCATTTTTATACATTTTTTATATACAAAAGGGTGTAATATAAAGGGGTTATTTACAGATTGTATAGAAAGGGTTATATTTTATTCAAGAAAAATTCACAAATAAGGATATTTATAAATAGACCTTGAATGCATGTGATGTAAAGGATATACATATAGTAACATCCTCGAGGCTATAAGGAGGTCTTGTTAGGGGAAATTTATGGTGTCCCTCTTGTAGTATAGAATTGGTTGAGAAGTTTCTTTCCCAAGTGAAATTTCAAATTAGAGGAGAGCCTCCATTATAGTACCAAATATACAAAATTTAATGAATTTCAAAATTAGTTTTTGATCCATTGGTTGAAGAGCCAAAATGTGTAACATTTCATGACTATTGTAACTGAAGCTCACTTATATTATCATTTACCAAAATACTTAATTGAACAAGATTGGAATAACAAACCTTAGGTTGACATAATTTGCACACATATAAACGTCGTAACAAAAGAAAATCTGGTTCACTACCTCTCACATGAACATAGCCAATATAAAAATATAATCATACATTTGGCATTAAATGTGGATAAGCATATACACATGACATTTATAACTAGCAAATCATACTCACAATAGAATGTCCAAAGTTATGGAGTAAGTTGTAAGGAGAAGATTGGATGCATTGCACAACCTCATCTAGTTTAGCCTCTTACAATGGCAATCACCCTAGGACGATTATCCTCTCTTGGATTGTCATCATGTGCTTTAAAGATCAAGGCCTTTTCTTGACACATGTGCATGTACACTCAAAGTTAGCACAAGAACCTCAAAGGAAAATTGGACTAATTTGAGGCATGTGGATATTATCCAACTTTCATATGTGATATACTTGTGTGTTTATGGAGGAGGAACACACACACACACACACACACACACACACACACACACACACACACACACACACACACACACACACACACACACACACACACACACACACACACACACACACACACACACACACACACACACACACACACACACACACACACACACACACACACACACACACACACACACACACACACACACACACACACACACACACACACACACACACACACACCCCTCTTTGTGCACCCTTTTTTGGGTATTCTCAAAGTTTCCTTTCACAAAATGCATGTGGCATGCACTTTCTCTCCTTCAACGATATTGGTTCTCTACTTGCCAATATGCTAGTATAGATCTTCTAGCTACCTACCATCTTAAGGCCTTAGTGGGCATGCTTTGGCATCCTGTTTGAGTTACTATTTATGGTCTATCCCAAGTCACATGAGGTGTTTCAAAAGGGGAAAAATGTTTTTTCCACTTTAAAGCCTTCACATGGTAAGTTTGGAGCAATTACCCTAGAAAAAAAGTATGAGATATTTGTTTTTAGAAAAATCTGTCTTTTAGCAAATGCTTGGGTCAAACTCATGAGTTTCATGTATTGTGACTCCTTGATGTAGATCAATACTAATTTATATATTTGCATACATCATGCTTGCACGTAAGATAACCTACAATCCTAGATTACAACAAGTATAGTTAGTCGTGGGTGAAGATGACAAGCCTTAGCTTTGTCACTAAAGGGTGAGTTTTGGGGAAGTTTTGAAACTACCCATGTGAAAGTTAGGCTAGCTCATTCCTATCTACCATTTCCTTGCTCAAATTAATCAGGAAAGATTCACATGTTGCATTCACACTTTGTCATCTTCCTAGGTGGATATCAATCTTACACAATGCTATATATATATATATAGTATAATTAGTCGTGGGTGAAGATGACAAGCCTCAGCTTTGTCACTAAGGGGTGAGTTTTGGGGAAGTTTTGAAACTACCCATGTGAAAGTTAGGCTAGCTCATTCCTACCTACCATTTCCTTGCTCAAATTAATCATGAAAGATTCACATGTTGCATTCACACTTTGTGATCTTCCTAGGTGGACATCAATCTTACACAAGGCTATATATATATATATATATATATAGAGGTGTTTAGACTTAACCTTAAACTTGCTCAAAGAGCACATACTAGTGGAGGGAGGCTTGGGGTGTGAAGGGGTTGAACCAAGACACCTTCAATATCGATGTCTTCCTCAAGCGTACATTGGGTATGCCACATGACTTTTTGTTTTTAATGCATGTGCTTCAATGTCAACTAGTATAAATATAATTTTTTTTGGAGGTTAATTTGAATATACGTTTTAGGATTGATGTTTTTCAAAAGTTTCTAATAATTCATTAAATAATATTAATATTTTTAAAACTTTGTAATTAGGATTAAGATTATGATCTAATTACTTTTAAAAGTCCAGAATTAAGATTAGAATTTAATTGTTTTTTTAATTTTTTAACGAGGATTAGGACATCATTTAAATATTTTTTATATTAAAGGATTAGGAATGAATTATTTTTAAGTCTTATGATAGCTGTAATAAGCAAAATCTACACTTATACCTAGAGTAGACATGCGCTAGATATAGGTTAGGGCTAGGCAAGGCTATGCTTATACATAGACTAGGTACAAGCTAGAAACCAAGTTAGGTTAGACTAATTTACATGTAAGCAAACTCCTCGCTTATGCTTATTACGATAGAATTGCACTAGACCTAAGATAAATAAATGCAATGACTTTTCTAGGCTATGGATACATGCTCAAAAATTCTATTTCACACAAACTTAAAAGGAAAGAAATGCCTAATCTAAGCTTGATGGCTTAAATTAATAGGCATAAGTTAGAGGAGACTTAGGCTTGAAGTCTTCATAAAATCAAAGTCTTGGGCTAACAAGCTTAGCTTAGACCAAGTTTTTCCTACTCTCACACATGTGTATCAACATCCACTTTAGATGTAGCTCAAGGCAATGTTCCAAACAAGAGATTTAAAAATCATAGAATGCCTTAACATGCAACCAATGCAACATGAATATTAGATGACAATGTTGACATTTTGGGATATTTGATACCTCCTAGTTAGATCAACTTGTATGAGAAGCTAACTTGTCTCTGGTGGAGTCATGCCTCTATCCATTGTGTAAGCCTTTATGGATATTTAATTAATGATTGTAATTAAAATATCCATAAACCATAGGTTGAGGAGTTATCATGAAGATCCACGGCCTTCAACTAGTGAGGCACATTTGAAGGTAGTAAGATGTGATAAATGGAGATGATGAAGAGTTATCATGAAGATCCACGGCCTTCAACCAGTGAGGCACATTTGAAGGCAGTAAGATGTGATAAATGGAGATGATGAGTCATTCGCAAATGTTCAAAGAGGATAGCCATGGAGAAGGCATCTAGTATAGGGGCTAAGCATGAGCCAATCAAGCCAAAGATGGATCAAATGATACATGATCTTGTTGATGAGAATGAGCTTATGTTGATCTTTGAAGAAGGAGGCAAAAGCATCACTATATGAGGGGTCAAGAATATCAAGACTGAATGTATATTTATCCTCACTAGACTTACAATCTCTTCATGATGGAGAAGTATAAGTATGACAGAGCCTTATTCATGTACAAAATTCAAGGTTTGTAGAGTATGCCATTATGGTGCATTATTTAGTCCATGAGTTGTTAATTTATATGTTGCAAGTTATTAAAAAGTCATATTTTACTAGTAGCAAGTGTAATACTTGGCACTTCTTATGAGCCAAAAAGACTTCATGGTCAATAGTTGTTGATTAGAAGAGCATCTACCATTAGGAAAAAATAAACACTCTTTTGGGCCTTTTAGCCCCCCCTCTCTCTCCTCAGAATAAAGAAAGTGGGGAGAAAATTAGTAAAATAATCATATTCTCTCTCCAATTTTCAAATTTTATTTTTTCTATTTCATATTATTCCCATAAAATATTTTCTAAGAATCCTTTTCTTTTCACATTTTAATCGAAACATAAAAAACTAAAATTTGTGAGTCTCTTTTAAGATTTTTAAAGGGATTTTTTCATATTAAGGCTCTTGGTTAAGAAATTAGCATGTTGGGCATTAGAGGAGATTTGAGGTCAATTTTTGGCCCTGCAAGAAATTGAGGAGAGAGAAAGTATGATGTAAGAAACATTATAGAAAGGAAATCACAATCTTGGGGAATGTTTGCCCTTTTGTACCTTGATACTTTCATTGTCTATCATTATGAAGGTATTGCATGTACTTATCACCTTCAATGCCTCAACATCACTTAGAAACTTCCATTTAGGCTTCATTGACTCTCTTAGAACATTCCCTTTTCCTTTTCAAAAATTTTTGTATCGGGGGGACTATAAACCACATCCATATTGCAAGCATGGATCACTTCTTTATAACTTGATTGCAAGTATGAATAATCATAAATGTTCAAACCACATGCATATTGATCTAGATAATGAGTATAAACCTATTTGCAAAAGAAACAAGGCATCTAATAACACACCAAGTATGTTGGAAGCAATGTGATCACAAGGTAGAAATTTATGAATTGATGACATGTTGTATCCTGTGGTTCCTACAACAAGAATCACCCCTCCATTATCTTCATGATCCTCACATTGCTGAGGTTTATTAGAAATGGTCATCAAGGGCTTCTAGCTTGTACTTAGAATCTAGTAGGTGATTCAAACATTTTGAAGTTGGAGAACCAATGGTTATGCTAGGAAATAGATATAATGAGGAAATAATTAGAGAAGAGCGAAGGAAAAATAAGGAGTCTTGGAACCCAACTACATATAGCTAGATGGAAGGAAACAACGCTTGGGTTGTGTGAAAGGCAGAGAAAAATCTCAGCAATATAGTAATAGTTGGTCACTCATTGAGTTGCCACTACACCTAACTAGTTATATTATTTTATTGTGTTTCAGGAGCATCAAGTCTAAAGTAAGTTCTCATTTTGTGAATACATTATGAATCCATGCTTATATGTGTGTCATCATCATTGTTGTAACTAACAAGACCATTCTCCATTTGAACAAAGCAATGAGGAACATGAAGAGAGCATTGCAAGTCTACAACAACATCATTCCTCCCAAAGTTATAGGGAACATGTTGGCCAAGAAGATTTAGAAATTCCAAGGAACAATGTGTTGAAAAATTCTTGCAAAGGTCTTACTTGGACAAAGAGAATATCCAAAGTACCCTAGATAAAGTTGGGTTTACTAGACAAAGCTACACTAAACTCTTTAGAGTTATGCAAGAGACCTTCAAGAAAAAAAGGGTCAATGGGGTTTTTGCTTACAAAGCCATATTTAGTTTAACAAATAAGATGCAACATCAATCAGAGAGTCTTGGAAGTCCTTGGTGAGATCTTTCACATCATAGATAGCTATCTTAAAAAGAAGAGAGTGCTAAATTATGAAAATTGTAATAACATATTCTTTGACCACCTGAAGACTTTGTAGAGAGCTATGATTAGGTTTAATTGGCCAGATTATACAATATTAAATGGGGTTGCCATTTTTGTTATCAAGTTGGATGAAAATGAGATTATGAAGGATAAGAAAATGGAGAAAGTTTAAATCACCCTAATGAATAGGGCTCTTCAATCAGGTAGGATAATGATGAAGGCATGGATAGATCAATGCTCTTTAGCATACAATTAAAGCAATATATTTGGTGGTTGGGAGCATTTCAGGTTGATAGGAAAGATTTTAACATGTTGCACTAGGTGTTTCAATGAGCTTCTCTATCTAAGGTAATAAGTGCTCAACAAGCAGAATATAAACTAAGTGTTGAAGGGATTGGAAAATATAAATGGGAGTGGCACATAGCCATAGATTTAGAAAATAAAGTACACCTATAATGTGTTAAGAGGTGCTACTGCTAAGAGTTTTTGCATTTACTACTTGACCAAGGAGTGCAATGCTACTAGCTAGTTCCCAAGGTTTTTGGGCTTCCATGGCAAGGAGTGCAATGCAATGTTGTTGTAGCATAGGATATTCATGGAAAGCTTCTATTGCCAATGATATTGTCTTCAAATCTTGAGGTTCATTGCATTGCTTTGTCACCTATCGTTTTCCTGCATTCACTTGGTGAAACTTTGAGAGTACCATGCAGTGGATGCAAGGGAAAAATATAGAAAGAATTACGCTTTTTTCTTCTTTGAATTTCACCATCACACAAGGACTGAAAGGGTTTGAGTTTATACCTCTTGTTTTTATTTTTTTCCCTCGCATAAGATGTAGCCTTGTTTCTAAAGTTAGAGGGACTTTTGCTCTTGTCAGTGCAACAATTTGAGCTAAAGAAAAATATGTACAAAGAAACTAAGACTAAAAAGGAAAAAGAGTTAGTATTTTACAATTTTTGGGATCCACCATTCATAGAAATTTGGATTGTATTCCAATTCGGCAAAAGCATCCAAGTCAGGTGTTTTGGTATCTAATCCACAAATGTAAGTAATCAGATCACCAAGCAAAGAGAATCCTATAAAGCGACTGGCAATGTGTAGTTCCTCTTCGATTAGAATCTTGTCAAGCAATGGGTGATATATCAAACTTTCCTGGCAAGGCGAGATTTTGAGATAGGATGATAGAGTGCAATGAAGTGGTCTTATAGTAAGTTGGGTCAGCTTGAAGTGTATTGACTATACGGCGTTGCTCAGCTATGGTCATAAGATGACTGCCATTGTAACCTATCTTAAGTCGATGATAAAACCACTTCTGCAAGAACGGACTTGAGGAATGATAATTCCATTGAAGCTCATCAAGTACTGATTGGTCTTGGATTTTGGTCATAGAAGTATAAGAAGGAATAAAATGGCATGATAGCAAGTGCTCCTGAGGGAGAATCCTAACATATTCCTTCTAAATCAAGAGGCTTTTATCGAAAAGATGTTCGTTGTCTTCCCAAGCGGAATGCCATTAGAAGCAACCTAAACTCCCTTATCATCAGCAAGGCCTATCAATAGTCGAGGTTGGCCAATGTAAATATAAGAAATATAAAACAATAGCTAGAAGGTTATATAAGCCTTATATTGACAATGAGGGACATTGGTGATAATGAAGTGTGTGAATCATGGTATGTAGTTGTATGGCTCCTTTTTGCATTCATTTATGTTGATGCCATTGCAAACAACTTGGCATAAGTAGTGTATATGGCCTCAAATTGAAGTAGGCATTATGTTTTAGAGGAATTGAATTTCTTTGCCAAATGAGCAGCCATGATGATACTCAATGGTCGAAATATGAGCAAAGGATTGATGCCAGATGGAGGGTTAGGTTTATTTAGTAGGGATGATTTGGAGATGTATCTCAGCAACCTCCTTTGGAGCATCCTAGGGTTCAACTGGCTCAATTGGGACTAACTAGTGGGATGAGTTAGTAGGACAACATTGGCATTGTGCCTAGGATTTGGAGTTGCAAGCATACCTCTTCCAACCACCACTGTGTCTAGGATTTGGCATTGTGCCTAGGATTTGGAGTTGCAAGCATACCTTTTCCAACCATTGTGTCTAGGTTAGTAGAAGGTTTATATAAATCACTATGTGTCACATCATTTGATGAAGATTCGGTCATTGTAGTACTAGAAGCAGAGGTAAGATTTGGTGTTGTGTCATCATGTAGCCTTGGAATAAACCATTCATAGAAATTAGGATTGTATTCTAATGAAGCATGGTCATCAAGAAATTGTGGGTCATGGGTGAGACAAAAGATATATCTAGTGACATCAATCATTATGTTTCATTGTCCTAATCAACTTGCAATTTGTAGCTCTTCCTCTGAAAAAAGTTTGTCACACAAGGGATCAAGTTTAGCCAATTTAGAAATATTGACACCACAGACAAGTGCAAGTAGTCGAAGAGATATAGGAGCAACACATGTAGGATCATGCCTTGAAGTCCAAAGTGCCTTTCTTTGCTCAGCAATAGTCATTAGATAGCTACCATATTATGTAGCTAACCCTCGACTAGAATACCATTTATGTTCAAACTCACTTTGTCCTTTTTCTTTCTTGGCCAATGCTGCAACATCTTCCCAACTTGTTGTGTGCTTTCCAATGTAGAACACAGGAATCAAGCAATGATTCTCCTACTCTACCTTGGTCATTTTCTTTATAACTTCTCCCATGACTGCTAGTAGTAAATCCAACAAATTTGTGATTACTCTGACCATGTCAAAGGCTTTACTAAGAGTTTCTGATGCTTAACAGTATGAATTCCAAGGTCGGCATGAACATATGCATGAGCAATTGAAGTCAAGAGCATTTCATCTAATTCTTGAGAACTTGTAGCTTCTGATTGATCTATGTGTTTCCTTGTATTTCCCCCTCTTTTCTAACATCTCCATGATTGATTGTTTTGTTGGTTTCAAGTGTATTGGAGCTTTTGGTTGAGAAGAACATGACTTGTGAATCAATGGATTCATTATGCTCTCTATAGTAGATTTTGTATCGTTGTGTGAGACTAAAGTACTAGAGGCTTGTTCTTCAGCTAAATTGAAAATCTTGGTCACAGCCTCTAGTAACTTCGATTCAATGGAACTAGCTTAGAATTCAATGGTACTAGAGGTTCCATCTCAGAATTCTGAAAATCTTGGTCATAAGCTCAACTTTTGATGGAGGAGGAGCAGACTCTTGATAGAGAGATCGATACCATCCCTAGTGAGTGGTTAACTTGGAGCACATAATGGCTCTCCAACTCGGGCTAATGTAGCCTTGAGAGGGCAGTAGGGCATCTTTGAGCTTGATGATGTTGACAGTCTGGTGCTTTTTCAACCTAATGAAGAAGTGTTGATCAACTCCATTATGGTTTCCTTCCAACATTAAGTTCTTACTATTTGTTAGGTATATTACTTTAATTATATCTTTTAATCCTCCTTGTTTTTCATAGCAATATATAGTCTCTTTACTACCATCAAATATGCAATTTACTATATATTCTCTTAGCCTACTAATGTCAAGGGGTCTATAAGATGATTCCACCTCATATCCCCAACTTTTGAGGTTATTTCCTTACATGAGGGTTGATGGTATGTGAATTTTTTGTATTTCCTATCATCAGTTTAGTAGTGCTTGATCAAGAGCATTACTTGTTTGTATTTGCTATCTTTTTCTATCATATTCTTACAAATATATGTTAGTTTATAAATACTATTAGGTGGTAGGGACTACCACCTAGTTTATAAATACTACTAGGTGGTAGGGACTACCACAGAAGATCCTGACAGTAAGTATCTATATCTCTCCTTCGAGGTTGGTTTGTGATTTTTGAAGGTGTTATTAAGAGAATAAACCTAGTTTGCATCTCTAGGGCTACACACAAGCTTGTAAACTACATGGAGAGCCTTGTATATCATCAAGATGACCTTGTAGATACCATGACCACACAGATTATATGAGTTCCACAATAGCCCGATAAAGATGTCAGTTGTGGGTGGACAATGTTCCTTAAGGCATTTCTTCTCTTGAATGTTATGTATAATCTTCCAAATGTGAGTCGTTTTTATAATGCAAGCTTATTTTGCCAAGAAAAGCTCACATATTGTAACTTTTTTTTTTGGCATAGGATATTGATATACAAAGATATCCCAATTTTGAAGTTAAAATTTTCAAAAATCCGACCCTTTAATGCATTGTAGCTTCAATTTCCCAATGCTATAAGGAGGAGGTAGTGCAAAGAGATGAATGGGAAAGAGAGAGAGCACATAGGAGATGTGAGAAGGAAGAAGCTTAGGGAAGGGCTCTGCATGCACATGAAGGGGCGATAGAGAAATGTGACATTGATATAAAATGATTCAATCGATAGCATCTTTCGATAGTGGATCACAAGTGGTGAATAGCATTCCATAGGGGATGGAGAGAGGGAAATCAAGATTGGAAGCTTTGTAGTGTGATATGGAGGCGATGCAACAATCCTCCCAATCCCAACCACAACCCTACTACCAATCCTAACCACAATCTCGTCACCCATATGTAACCACCCCCATCTTGAGCTTTTGGCCCCTTGCCTTGAGGAAACTATTGACCTTAGCCTTCTAGGCCTTTGCACTATAAATTTGCAATGGCTCATTCATTCTTCATTTTGTACACAACAGATGAGAAATAGAAAATACAAAAAAATGTTTTCATTCATATTCCCTTTCTTGTGTACAAAAGGCTCCTAAAATGTTTGTCTTTCTTATGTGGAAAAGGCATGTGTAATGGGCTCTACTAAAACAAGTGTGAAAGTTAGACTAATGGTTTTCTAACGGGATGCAAACAAAGTGAGGGTGGATCATGGACATATTGGATCCCCTACCCTCGTGTTGTGTGGTACCCCCTAGGGAGATCCATGCAATGCGAGGAGGGGGACATGGAGATTTTAGGACCCCTATCCCTCTTGTGAGTATCCAAACAATGCAAGGGGGTTATCAAGATTTTTGATCCCCCTTGCTCGCATTGTGTAGATATCCCTTCACGATGCGAACAACATGAGGGTGGGTCATCAAGATTTTGGACCTCCCTACCCTGATGTTGTACTTGTATCCCTAAGGGGGAATCCATACAATGTGAGGAGGGGGCATGGAGATTTTAGGACCCCCCTCCCCCTTGGGTAGGGATCCAAACAATGCAAGGGGTGTCATCAAGATTTTGGATCCCCTGTGCTTGCTTGTGCATGTATGCTCTCTGGGACACAAACAATGCGAGGGTAGGTCATTGAGATTTTGGACCCCCTTACCCTCCCATTGTACAGATACCCCCCCCCGGTTTTGTGAGGAGGGGGCATGGAGATTTTAGTATCCCCCCTCCCCCACCCCTACATTTGTAGGTCCGTAGGGAGGGGGGCATGCTTGGACTTGAATAACACAAGAGTAGGGGGTCCAAAATGTCCAAGTGCCCCCTCTCACATTGTGTAAGGGCTAGATCGACACGACGTGAGGAGAGGGTGTTGTTTGAGCTTGTATATGTGTTATTTCATTGTGGAATCATTTGTGAGTGGGAGACTCACTATGGAAGAACATTGAGAATATCTGAGATGAGAAGGCTATGGAGTTCCGATAGGCATGCAATGTGAAAAAATGAAAATTTTAATTTCAAATTTGAGTTATATAAGGTGATTACATGTGCTAACATCACTCGGTGCCATGTTATCACAAACATGGACTCACACATGTGAAGATTAATGGACACATAGATATGATTATACATGTATTTGCTACATGTGCAACACGTAAAGCTATAAATTCCTAAGTAGTGGTGAATCTTGTTAGCAAGATTGTCAACTCATGTGTGAGTCTGTGTATGCTTGTTTAGGGCTAGGCATCCTTATATCTAATTTAGGCATTTTATTTGTGAGTATTTAATGCTAGATTGGCATTTATGATACCAATAGGCCAACAGTAATACTAGTCAACCAGCATTTATGATAGGCACATTTATTTTATATTTATTGGGGCTCCTCCTTCTTTGTCATTCCATTCACCACATGGACTTCCTATTGGAGAGCGGGTGCTAGTGGCCATGTAGCCAATGAATCACTATTGTATGTGACTTTCTTATGTTTTTATATGGACTCCACTTCCCAAGAATTTCTCTAAGTTCTCTTATTTTTTATGTTCTCTCTTTCTTTCTCTTCTATATTATGTTTAGTATTTTATTTCAGCACTTGTTTATGCTTCCATTGTTGCACCCCCATTCTAACAGAGTATTAGATTGTAGGATCTTGGTTTGCTAGTATTTTTCTACTAATTTTAGGCCTTCACATTCTATTTGCTAATTAGGTGATAGTCAGTTGTGCTGACAAATGACCTATTTGCTACCTACCCTACCTACACTTCCTACATTTAGTGTAGTACCAATCTACTTTACCCCTTTTGGACTTGTATTTTTAGGCTACAATGTTGTTTCTCCCATAACAACTCTTGCACAACTGATTATTGCTAATTTATTTATCAATATTTTTTTTCTAGGTTCTACCTGTGGTCTTATTATTAAAATGTGTGGATCTAGAGCATGGCAACTATGGAGGTTGGAAGATGAAGACTAAGTTCATAGTGACATGGATAGTGACCAGACCAAATGTTACACGAGTGAATTAGGTTCCAAGTTAGATTAGCTTACACTCATAAACACAATCTTGTGTAAGAGATTGGTAATAAAAATGACACTAATAATTGAAAGTACACATCATCATGATAGCAAATTCATCATCTGAAAGTGATAGTCAAGTACAATGCTTTATAGAAGTTGGATTGTTCCACTCTCCTCACTGTGTATATGGGATTCAGGACATCTCTTCTTGGAGCATATATCATATTTCTATTTCTCAACACCCCCTCTCAAATGATGAGTCCCTACACTTGCTAGCTTTTGCCCCCCCATATGGTGACATGGCTCGGGAGACTAGCTCATATGTAGCCTACTAAAGTTAAAGCTTGAAACTTTACATCCTTTGGCAAGGGATTTTTACAAAGTAAATCCTTTGAGGGAAAAACATATGAAAGATACACTGAAAATTCTTTAGAAAAATCTGTTGTTGATGGTAGTGGAAGCATCTTCTTCTTCTTCTTCATTCATGAATTGGTTATGGTGGTAATCATTGTGCATATGTTGCGCTCTTTTCTTGTGGAAACATGCATTGGCTGTATGGCCAGTCTTGCCACAGTAATGACATATAATCTAATCCTTGTTGTTGTTGGTGCTGAGTCCTCGACCACGGCCTCTTGCTCCATAAGTGTCCTTGGTGTACAAGAGATTGTTGTTGGTGTGTTCCTTTGTATCCTTGCTTTTAACCTTGCTTTCTTCATCAAGTAGTGAGTGTTCAATATCTTTAAGTGAGAGAATTGGAACATTACTTAGGGTGGACACAAGATTCTCATATGGATTCTTATTTACACTTCCAAGTAGTATGGCTATTGCTTCATCTTCATCAATATTCTTCTTAAGAGTTGCAAGCTGGGTTTTTAGGCTCTTGAACTTGTTAATGTGCATGGTCATGGAAGGACTATCTTTTATATCTAGTTTATAAAACTGTATTAGTAATTTTACCTTTGAATTCTTTGCTTGGGTACCCAAAGATCACGTCAAGTTCCTCCCAAGCAGTTCTAGCATCTGTGATGCCTAAGATATGATGTAGCACATCATCACTTAGTCCCTAGGAAATGTTGCTTAGTGCCTTGTTATTCATCTTCTTCCATTCTTTGGTTTTTGTAGAGCTATTGCAAGGATCCCACTTTCTGAATCTTCTTTCCCGCCATCTACATCACCTTCATCATCTTCAAAGAGATCCCAAAGGTCTTTGCTCACATGAGGTGGTACATGGTCTTTTCCTTCTAGGCACGGAAGCCTTCTCCATTGAACTTTGCAATTTGTTTGAGTTCTGCTATTTTTTGTTAGCAACAAATTAGCCAACACAAGAGTTGTAGTCCAATGTGTCAAGAGACACACAAAGATCAGTGTCAAACTGACACTAGTTGAGTATCAATGGGGGATACTATTCTTTGAGCTTAGTATTGGATGTCGATGCTTGAGGTCTTCAAATCTTACAAGATCTCCTCTCCTTGGGTGAATATTTCTATGGAATTTAGTGCTTGTAGCTTAGTGATTAAAATCATTGTTGACAGCTTTAGTGAGAAAAACAAGTGATAAATGTTAGGCTTTTGAGGTTTTGGCTACGAAATCTTTAGGGTTTCTGATAGACCCGTCATTTTTTAATCATAGTAGCCTATAGAGGCAACCAATTGATGAGTCCTTTGATGGGGAGTAAGCTCATTAGCCCACCTTTGATTGCCCTATGTTTGCAAGGAGAGTCACAGCCTGTGCATGTAGCATCAGCAATATGACCAGAGGAGGCGGAGTTTTGGACATCGAGGATGAATTTTCACAATGCCAGCTTATAGAGAGGCTAATGTTGAGCTATGACATGGTACATATAAGTATCCTGAGGTGTAGAGGATATGCCTAGAAGAAATATTTAATAGATATTGCCTGGTTTGGGAGATCCAGAGGCTCCAAGGTAGGTAGGTACTATTTTGGCTATGGCTGCCACAAGGTTAAGTGGAGATGGAAGTGAGAAATGAGACCATGAGTTGGATTTGAGCTGACCTGAGGTTAAAAGAAATTGAGAGAGCAGAGAAGTGAGTTATGCCATGCTCAAATGAGATCTAATACCATGTTAAAATGCATGGATCTAGAGCATGGCAACTATGGAGGTTGGAAGATGAAGACTAAGTTCATAGTGACATGGATAATGACCAGACCAAACGTTACACAAGTGAATTAGGTTCCAAGATAGATTAGCTTGGACTTCTAAACAGAATCGTGTAAGAGACTGATAATGACAATGACACTAACTAAAAGTACACAATATCATGATATTGCATTCATCATCTGAAAGTGATAGTCAAGTACAATACTTTATAGAAGTTGAGTTGTTCCACTCTCCTCACTATGTATATGGGATTCATGACATCTCTTCTTGGAGCATACATCATTTTTCTATTTCTCAACACTTGTATAGGATGACACCCTCTGACTATCTTCTTGTAGCTTTTGGTACTTCCAATTTTGCACTTGTGTGCTCAACTTGTGAATACCACATGTAAACTCTATTCTTGTGTAGTCTTTGCTATTTGGTTGGTTGTATTCTCTCTCTATACACATTCTATTCTCTATCTTCTCTTATTATCCTCTCATATGGCTCCTTTGTGCACTTCTATAGATGATAAGCTACATGGACCTAACTATCTAACATAGATATTGTCATGAAACCCTAGTTTGTACAAAAGTAGTTATGGTATATTTTTTGTGGAGCTATTCTCCATCCTTAGTGTCCTTTTCCCCTTCCTGAGTATTTTGATGAGGACCACTATGAGGAAGCTATGCTTACATGGGATGTAGATGATGCAAATATGCCTATTCTTCTCTTCTTCGATGTACTTCTAAAGAAGTTGTACTGGTGGATCCCTCTTGTAGGACATCTCCCAAAGTATGGTTGAAGCTTCAGATGTTGTACACGACGTCTTCCACCATGCATGCAGTGACCCTTTATGGAAAGCTTCAGAAGATGAAGTTTGAGCCTAGGACACCATTCAATCATTTTTACACTGTATTACACAGGTAGAGGACCAGCTTTGACACATGTAATTCACCCTTCTAGAGGCACATCTCATGGGTACGGTACTCTACAAGCTCCCCTTAGAGTTTGATGGAGTGGAAAATGCTTTGAGGGCGCAAACATTATCAACACCTATGAGATTCACACATATGTCCTTGATGTTGCTTGAGCATGAGGCATCTTTGCATCTATAGGGGAGGCTTTTATCTCATTATGGAGGTTGTGGTGAGGCCTTTATAGCTTTAGAGAGGGTGATAAGAAGAAGAAGTTGAAGGCCTTGTATTATCATTGTGGTAAGAAGGGCCACTTTTGCGAAAGGACTACAAAGAGTTAGTAGCATCACAAAAGAAGGAGAAAAAGAAGAAGTGGGATGTGGACTCCTTTGATAAGTCATCCTTTTCCTCAGACTCCGACTCTGATCCTCTAGCCAAGGAGAATTCCAAGGCATGGAAGGAATTTGCTTCTTCAGATCAAGGGAATGGCTTAACTCTCCCTTTCTCTACTACTGGAGCCCCAAGAGAGACACCAAGGAAAAGGGGTTTCTTCTGCAAGAAAATCTATCTTGTCACACCAACAAGCTTTTATTTCATTCTTTAGAGAACCACAACAAGGAAAAGAACAAATCTTCATGCAGCATCATAGTAGATATCTCCCATGACTTTAACTTCAACAAACTTCATCATTCTCTTCATTTTATTCATAGAATTCATCAACCAACAAAGAGAACAAAAAAGAAATAACACTTTTAATGGAAATAAGATCACATAGTATTCATCTTTATTGTCTTCATAGTTCTCTCAGATTCTCTCATAGATAGATACATTATTTTGATAGAATTGGCTATCTCTAGCTCTCTCTTTCTCTCTTAATCAATAGTACATCACCTCCTCACTACAAAGCTCAATAATCACTCATAAGAATCCTTCTTAGGTCGTGGATGCCTCTTCCAAGAGGTGTGTCTGATATGAAAGGTCACCAGAGCCACTATAGTGACTCTTCATAGCTCATCACTGTCACTTCACTTCAATCTTCTCTTGAGTCTTCAACAGCTACTTCTTCCTCTTCTTTGAGCGCTTCTGAACTTACATTAACCTCTTTGTAAGGCTAGAAAACTTCCCTAAAGTCACACATACATTCTACAGAACACTTATAGAGGCATACAGAACAGAACATGAAGAGGAACATAAGCTTTACAAAAGCTCAACAGAGGGTTACAGAAGGTCAACAAAAAACATCAGAACCACATAAATCATACTGAAACCATTCCAAACTATAAAAAAATATTCAATAAACTTTTAAAAGACCTCAACTTCATCAATTATCAATCCATAATTCATATAGAAGAAAATCAGAACAAAGCAAAAGCTAAACATAAGGTATTAGAACTGATTAGAACTTATCAGAACATCACAGAACCTCATATCCCTATTGAGAATCATCATGAGCTTCCAAAGCATGATCAATATCATCCAAAACACTCTGAAACATTTCCAAAATAACTAAACATCACTCAAAATCCATCAAAAATCAACCATTCAGGCCTCAAAAACAACAAAAATCAACCAAGTAATCTAGTCATTTTAGCATTCAACATATTCCCACACTTAGAAAGGAAGCGTCCTCATGACCTAAGAAAGAGGTAATACAAGTTCATTAAGATCTCAACTTGATCTTCTTTAGTATATTCAATAATCCACCCAACCACAACCCCAACTTGTCACTTGTATCTAAGAAAGAATACAATTAAAGGAAAACACCTTTGGCCAATAACACATCTTATAAATAATAGAAAGTCATGACAAATTGGTAAAGTATATAAGAGGTTCTTCAGCTTTGCATCGTAGGCTTTCCATCCACCATCACCATCAGTTCCATAGTCAAAAAGAGAGCTCTTTAACAAATCCAATATTCAACCACCACGAACTCATCACATAAAAATTAACATTGCACAAACACAAAACAACCATCTAAATGACACCTCCAAAAGAGAGATATATCATTAAGAAGCATAGAAGATACATCCAGGGGTATCAATAAAGATGATCCCTCTTGAAAGCTTGATGATTACAAAAACGATCCATGGATAAGGATTCATCTACAAAAGATTTTGGAGGATTCTGAAAGAATTGAAGGTAGCACATCCTTTCTAGCAAAACAAGGTATCTATAAACAAAGGGCATGACAATATAGGATATCTAGTTGTAGGGAATCAATGTTCACATTGACATTCATACATAAATTTGGAATGGCCTTTTGATCATTATGGGAATTCCTATGCATATATGCTAGGTACCAAGCAAAGTGGGCTGTCAATCTCACTGAAGGATCCAGAGATTGGGAATATTGTTGGGCAAAATGGAGATAATTTTGGTACGCTTGACTAGCAATTGTCTAGTCCCCTAGAATTAATGGCCAATTAATTTGTGGTCCCGTGTAAGAGAATCAGTTGAGCTCCATCCTCGTTTTCTTGGAATTCGGTAATCAAATCCTTCATATCCACTAACCAACTGAGGGGGTTGAGAAATAGAAGTGGTAGGAGATGGAAGAGGAATGGGTGAAAGATGATGAAGGGAAGGGTAGGCAAAATCATAAAATGAGGAAGAAGCTAAAGAAGGATTAGTTGAGAATTTAGGCGAATTGGTTAATAAAGGTGTTAATTGATAAGCAAGAAAAGTAGAAGGAATATGGATAGATGGGGAAGGACAAGGCGGAGAAGGAGAAAATACTCAATCTTCAATGAAAGAACAATAGGTAAACATTGTAATTGGAGGTGCGCCCTGAGGTTGAAAAAGGAGAGGTAAGATGGCTGTTGAGTTGGATTGATAAAGGGAAAAATAAGTATCATATTGATGGGGCATTTGTTGATAGTAAAATAAGCTAGGAATGGAGGGATCTAAAGCATATTGTCAATAGTAGGCATCAAAGAAGGATGAATCAAATGGAGGGTTCTTGGAAAGATAAGCTAAAAGATCCAACCTCAGTTGGTTAGTGTTTTGCACATGAGTAGATGCTTTATTTTGTCGTTGGTTCAGGACTATAGAATCAATCATTTTACGCCATAAAGTGTCAGGGCAAGAAGCCACTTTAGAAGAATAGCACTGGAATATTTCATCTATCCTCAACTCCAAATGTTTGACATATAAGGCAACTTGTAAGACCACACCCCCCACATACCAAGCCAGATCTTCATCATCAAGAATTAACAGATCACCTCGTAAATACATATAAGATAGCAATATAGTATTCGAAGTCATAGAATCTTCAAAGACAATATGGACTACTTCTGTTAGCAAATCAGAAGACCAAGCTCCACTCCAACCATCCTTTGGAAGAGATAGATCCATCGTTGAGAGCTTAATATAGAGGGCCAACTTTTGCAATTGATAGTGGATAAAAAAGAAGTGGTTGGGAGGAACATACTCCTGAAATTGCTCAAATGAAGACCATAATAAGTCCATCATGGATTGCAGTCTTTCCACTTTAGTTTGGAACAATGGACATAACATGGCATGTCGTTGGAGAACCGCCAAGTCTGCAGGGGTCAAAGAAGAAACTAGTTGCTCAAGATTCGGTGTAGAAGAACGTGACTGGACCAATTGCTCATTAAGTTGCTAAATTTGGATTCTACTCTATTCTAAGGTGGTATTTGCTATCTTAAGCTCCTGTGTCTGGGTGGCTAGTAGAGCCTGAAGCTCTTGAGATTCCTACAACAATTTGTCTCATTCCTCAGTCACATTAACAACGTGGATTTCAGTATCAGCAAACTAAGTGTGTAAACTAGAAATGCCCATTTTTTTAGCGTCAATGATCTTAGTCTATTGCTCCATTTGGGTACAAAGATAAAAAAAACGTTCATGAGTAGAAGCTAGCTCTGCATTTGCTTTTGTCACCTCCTCTTTGGTTTGTTGGACTTCATCATAACAAGAGGAATAGAGCTGCTAGATACATGCAGTCTCACTGATAGCTCAATAGAACACTGAACATCTTAACGTAGGAAGGGAATTGCATCTCCAACGACCAAGTTTTGTATTGAAGGGATGGAAATCTCCAGAGTACCCTCATGATGTGCTCTGAAAAGATTCAGTGTTGTGAGGAAAGTTGGTAGGTGACTGCTAGATTGATCATAAACGGAAACTTAAGCGTTTCCTCTAAACTACCACAAGAGAGATAGGATCAAGATCCTCAATGACGACATCAGAGTGTTCAGTAGGGGGAGGAGCTTCTGGTGGACCAACTATCAAGGTAGGAACTTCCTTTGAAGGGGCGGCATATGCCAAAAAGATAGAAAGGTAGGAACAAAATGTAACATTAGTTAGTTACATTATCCCTCGTGGCTCTGACAAAGTGTTGATCCATTTTTGATAGAAGGTAGGAACTCCAATCAATCATTATGCCTTTCAACATCATTCTAGAATAAACAACTCCTTTGAAAGGTAATTGGAGAGTTTCTTGGCAGCATGCATAAACCTGTCCTGAAGGAACTGGCATAGTTGCTTCCACACAGGATTGGAAATCATGGAGACACTTATGCTAGAAGTGGTAAGAACCTTCTTGGGATCCAACACATCCTGTGTCTGCTTCTATAACAATTTAATGATATCCTCATTTGAAAACAGTTGTCTGGCAGTAGGGAAAGAGTCTCCCTGATAGGGTAAAGACAGAGCCTTGCCCAAACTTTTAGGCATCAATTGGACATTTGTTCCTTTGACAAGACAATACCTCTTACTGTAAGAGGCTAGAAACTGATCACAAGTATCAATATTCTCTGGAATGCATGGTAATGAGAGTGCGATGAACTTGGCTAAGCCTGCTTTGCCAATAAGTTCTGACTCCAGCAATCACAATGAATGCCTGCAAAACAACAAAATAACTAGAAATAAGAGATCAACCAAAGTAAATACACACAAACGTGACTGACCAACGGACCACCCCAAACAATCCACATCCTAGAAAAAATTTGGCTTAACTTCTACACATATGCGATCGAAAGCTTCATGTGATGCAAGATATACAAGCACCCTGAATCCTCGTATCAAGTAAAAAAGAAAACTACAAACCATACTCGTAATCGTATCCAGAGAAACCAAACCATAATACAACAACAACCCACTCATAACATGACCAAAACTCCGGTAAGCAATGACTACTCGAAAGACTGTACGCGCCCATCCCACGAAGCGCTTTTATTGAAAAGGGAAATAAATGTAGTGAGAAAAATTAGTTTTAATGAATGATTTTTTAATAAATTATTTAAAAATGGTTTCAAATTTAATTAGGTATTAAACCTTAACAAGAAAATGGTGGTTCCTTCTTAAAATGTTAATTAGAAATTATTAGGGTGAAATGATGCTTTAAATGAAACTTGGACTCCGATACCTAGATTGAGGTTTCTAAATCCAAATTCATTGATTAAAAATTAAGTGTGTGTTTAGTACTTTTTGTATAGTGCATGCACTTGTGACGATAGGTTCATTTTTAATCAACTTAGATATGTCCGTAGCGCACGAAGCGTGTGCTAAGTGAACAACTGGGTCATTTTATTTTATTAGAAAAATGTGTGTTTAACATGAGCGCCCATGGAAAAGTGGGTGATTAAAGTTCATTTTAACAATTACCCGTGGTTATGGGGTGAAAAAAAAAAAGCATGAAATATAAAAAATAAATATCTAGCAGGGGTGTGTATACAAGAAACTAAGGGCGTACGGCTAAGTCCCAAGATGCAATGAATCTAATAAAAAAGCAAAAGCCACTAACTGAAAAAAAATGAAACACTATATTTTTTTTTAAAAAATATCAAGGCAAGATTAGTGGAGTCACATTTGATTTATTTAATTCTAATTAGTGTTTGGGTGTTGTTATTATTTATGTGTTTTTTTTGTTTATTAGGTTTTTTAATTTTTAAAAGAAATTTAATAACAAGCTTTTGGCAATCAACCTTGAGTGAGAATTAAACCATTTGATTTCAACAATGTGTCTCTACTTTTTAGCATTTTTCAGCTCATTTTTGGAATATAAAATGAATTTTTTATGAATTTAGGTAAAAATATTAGCATTTTGGCCTTATAATATTTTGTCCATGAGTACAATATTTTCAATGGATGGAACATGCCAAAAATATGCAAATCATTTTGTAGGATTTTTTGAAACTTTTTTGGAGTTATTTTTGATTTTTTATGAATTATATTCAAATTTTAAAAGGATTTTAAAAATTTTAATTTTTTTAAAATTAGTTTTTGGAAATTATGACTAGTAAAATAATTTAGAAATTTTTCAATTGTTATAAAAATTATTAGCTATTTTTTTGATTTTTTATTGGATTTATATGAAATTTTGTTAATTTTTAAATATGTTTAGGTATTTTTAGCAGGTTTTTGGAAAATAAAAGGAGATACTCGGGTTGCATGTGAACAACAACTGCACAAACCCACGAACGAGTTCGACGCGCGTCCTTGTGCATGAACACCCACTCGAAAAACCACACGCACGCCCTAGCCACGCAAGCGAATACCAGACGTACTTCTGCACAGCTGCACGCGAACGCCCACAAACGAACGCACAAACACGGAGGGAGAGAGAAATGGAGGTGCAGGTAGAGGGGGCAAAAGAAAGGGGGCAAAAAAAAGGGGAAAAAGGGGCTAAGAGGGGTGGGGTGAGAGGGTGGGAAGGGGGCTTTTTGGGGAATTGAGGGGGATAGGGTTTAGTTAGATGGGGGGTGTGGTTGGGTTTAGTTGGGGATGGGTTTAGGTTTAGTAGGGGGAAGGTTAGGTTTAGGTGGGGGGTTAGTGTAGTTGGGGGGGAGGGGAGGGGGGGTCTTAGGACTAGTTAGATGTAAGGTGCCTGCCCATCGGCTATCCAGGCACGCTTTTAGCGGTCTATTGAGAAACGAATCTAAGCGTCGCTTCCCGGCATTCCCATGGAATATTCCGAGTTTTGTCGCCTAGGGTTTTCTGAATCCGTCTCACAACGGAACGTTCACGGTCGAACCCACTAGGATCGACCTGAAATTTGGGCTCCTAGTGGCCAATGTCTCCTAACAACATTCTAGCGTCGGATCCTGGACATCCTACTTTACGCAGAGATACGCAAGCCGAAGTAGACCCATGTCGTACTTGGTTCAAAGAGAATGGGAAACGAGAGGGATGCGCCGCTCAACCTCTCTACTCGTAGGGCATAGTCCCATTCCGGTCCCCTAAAACGGTATGAATCGGGTTCTAACCTAACAATACCTAAAGGTCAAATGATGGTAAAATGTTTTGAGAAGCCTCCCAGTTCCTTGGGACCACCCTACCGTAGGACAGACCTGTCGGGGGTTCCGCCCACCCGCTTCCTTTAATAGCTTTAGTTTTCTAATTAGGTCCTACCACATTTATGTGTGACACTTAAAGTAAGCTTTCTTAATTAAACCTTTTAGGGAACAGGGTTCGTTTGCATAACTTATAGCATAGACACGAAAATAGAGCAAAGCAATCTACTGACAAACAAGTTCAAACAAGTTCCTTAACTTATCTTCAAGTTAATCTTTGGCTCCCGCCCATACAGGAGAAATTATGTATCCCTTCTGTCCAACAGAAGTATCCCTTCTGCTCTGCAAAAGTAACTGGTCCAAATCACATGGCACCACAAATTCAATCCTTTATCTAGAATAGGATCTCCCAACATGCCTAGACGTTAGGGGTCATGGAGGTCTTTTCTAGACCTAGCAAGGGGTGTCTAGAGCTCCACCCGACCCGCAAGCTGTCTAGGAGCGAAACATCATTCCCGTGGTTGGCCTTTTCACCACTCGACCTTCGGCCCATGAATCGAGCAATGCCCTCTTTGGGTTAATCCGCGGTGTGATCATGGAGGTGATCCACTCGTGCAATATATCCTTCCTTAATTAAAT
This sequence comes from Lygodium microphyllum, assembly GCF_053477565.2. Taxonomy (NCBI): domain Eukaryota; kingdom Viridiplantae; phylum Streptophyta; class Polypodiopsida; order Schizaeales; family Lygodiaceae; genus Lygodium; species Lygodium microphyllum. The sequence goes on along the minus strand of NC_141156.1, from coordinate 34,559,498 downwards.
CCTTTAGGAATCTAGTACAACAAGGCATTCAGCCCTAATATCAGTTTCTAGGAAACATTCCTTTATTCCCATGGCAACTTGTCATCACAGACCCTTGCCATGCATTTACCATAAATCACAAGCACTTGGAACAATCAATGAAACAACAAACTAAAAACCATTTGAATGTAAAAGCATTTAGGATGTTGTTAGATCAACCAACAAAAAAATCAATTGTATTATTGCCAAACAATGCAAGAATAGTCGCGATAACATTACCATCGCATATATGTTCTTCCTCTTGGGATCAAAGAGTGATACTATGTAAAATTTACTTAACACTTGTATGCATAATTTTTAATGCCATGATTATTCCATTCATAAACCCTAACCAATTCTTCCTTGTAATTGCTCTATCAACGAATAAGCCATATGCAACTAGGTGTGCAATTAACTTTCCTTAATACATGCACTTTGCAAGCTCGATCTTTTGAATACGTGAGATAAAATTTATCCCTTCCGATGATCTATACTCATGCATCATAGTATGGAACCTAATGTATCTCATATGAGAATCAAAACAAGCATCTATCAATTTGGAAATACATTACTTACGATTGGTACCGCAATTGGATTGACGGTGATGCCTTCGTCTGAAGCTTCGCTATTGGTTATAGGATTGCCATCCGCACATGACATTCTTCGCTTGGGGGCCATCATCCGTAAGTAGACTCAAGAGATTAAGAAGGCGGAATAGATTCGAAATGGGAGAGCGTAAGAGAAGATGGGTAAGTCGAGGATCAAAGTAGAGGGAATTGAGCTAACTCTCTTCCTTGCAGCCTCTCAGGGTGACTCTTCTCTCTCTCTCTCTCTCTCTCTCTCTGTGTCTCTCTCCCTATCTCTCTCAAGCTCTCTCTCACAATCTCTTGGAGGGGTATCCTTCTCTCTACCTCTCTCTCGTAGCCTCTCGAGGTCTCCTTATGCCTCTTGTGCCTCCCCACGCCTCATATTTATAGTGAATTAGAGAAGAGGACTTGTGGCTGAGAAGTGGAGCTCTTTGTGGAGGGGGACCTTGGAAAAATCAGTGATCTGATGCTCAAATCATAAATCCGATGGTTCCATTGGCTCCGAAAGGTGGGGTAAAACCCCAAGACGCTTGGTTAGAAAGCTCTCAGTTCACTCCTTCTTATTTTCTCTGTTCGAAGTGCTATTTTCTGTCTGTGGACTGTGATCGCAGCGCGTGCCCTCTCTTTATTTTTTCTTTTTATAAAATCTCCAAAACTAACTAAAACATCACTTGTCTTTTCTTTTAAATGACATCAAGTTCTAGAAATCTCCATATCTTTTTAAGACAATATCTAAAATATACTAGTTTTGCCCAAAATCTAATATTTTTGGGCCATCCAAACTATACACATTAATACTAGTGATTAATATAGCTCATAAGCCTTGTTCACGTTGTAACTTACGTGAAGGGTGGCTACAGTCCTTGTCAATCCGAGAAAAATATCAGATTTATGACTCTCGATTTTTTACACATATTCTTAATTAAATAAAAATATTTAATTATTAACGTTAGTTAGTTCTTTACTTTAGTTAGTCTTTAATTAGTACTCCAAGCTTCGACATTCTGATGAGACCCAATCTATATTAGTTGAGAAGGAATGACTAAATAAAAATTCATTGCAATTTATAACTATCATTTCTTGCCAGTGTATCTCTAATCATTTACAAGTTCTAGGCTCAAAGTAGATGCAACTCATATTACTTAGGTTAACTATAGTTACAAGAGTAAAGTTTTTTCCAATACAAGTTGTATTTCATGTCGAAAAAATTTCTAGGATTTCTAGTCATCCTGAAGAGGTTTTGTCAGTTCTAGATCTTCGTCTTCATCAGATTCCTCTATATATCCATAGACTGCACCTATGTAGCTTCGTTTTCTTAGAGGTTTAATGTCTTCCGGACTTAAGTCAAGGCAGTTTGCTTGGACATGCCCTAGCTCATTGCAATGGAAGCATTGATGGTAGGGACATCTCCTACGGATGTGCCCTATCTCTCCGCACATGTGGCATCTCTTTCCCTAATCCCAAAAAATGAGAATGGTACATTTATCAATGTGCAAATAGCAAACATTAATGTCCCAAAAGTTCAAATCATCGACCTTTATGACAAAGATTCACTCCTCATAGTCATCACTCCAAGCATAAGCTCCAACAAAAATAGAATGCCACTTTGATATTAGTTGAGAGGGAAGCAATGGTGAGATGTGAGGTAAAAGCTATAGAGGGCAAGAGAGTCGAGAGAGAGAAGAACATAAGAGAGTTACATGGGTAAAAATGAATGTTATCCTTATTCTTTGTTATCTTCACTTATATGTGACTATATAGTGTGTACATGTACAAGAGGTACTCATCCAACTATAGGTCATTGGCCTTTATGCTAACACATAGAGCCACTAGATCGACTAAAACTAGGACTACAACTAGTCAACGCATAGAAGCAAGATCATCAAGGAAACTTCATTCAATAATGGTACCCTTGCATTAGACAGTATATGATACAACTATTAATCATTAAAATCATTGGTTAGGTTGTTATTTTATTTCTTGAAATTACAATTGATTGAAAATGATTTCTTAATTATCTTATTTCCTTAAAAAGAGAATGGAATATTGTAAATATTATATGAAATGGTTGTATTTTCCAAACAATTATTAACTAGAAGGATTTGTACAAATGGTACGATGAGTGAGAATGGTTATCCCCAAGTTATTTGCTAGCTCATCTTGGATACTAGGATAGGCCTCATAGACGAGTGGCCTATCCACTTTGGCGAGTTCCAAACAGTAGGGCTCTAGAAAGACTACTATAAAGCCTGAGAAGGAGTTAGCATACTATAAGCCAAAAGATCTCCATATTAGTCAATTTTGTCATGTCTCAACCATCCTTTGACCTTTTTTTCCTTTTCAATCTTTGCATTTCCACCATGCAAACTAACATCAAACAATGCCTTCTCAAGCATTGCAATTACCTTAGCTTATGTAGATCTAGGTTGCATTGTGCATGCAAAATATATATACAAGAAAAGTAATTTCTCAATGATTTCGCATAAACCATGCATTATGTAAATATGGACTCTAGACAAGGGAAGATCTAAAATTGCTCTAAGATCTACATCTTAGAGGTGTCTGCTAGGTGCATTTCTCCAATTCGTTTTATCAAGTTCCTTTGCAATACACATGCAATATATGCATGGGCTCTTCAAGTTGGACCCTTTTGAGAAAATGTACATGTACTGGATCACCTTCTAAATGCCATTGTACTTTGAATCCTGTGAATCCTTCCATGTCCAAGTTTCTTTTGTTTCTTTATAATGATTTAGGGTATATTTGTCTTATAGAAAATCCAATGCAAGATTTTAAACTTATCAAATATATCCTAGAAGGCATACATATTATAAGTATATGATACAACCATACCATTAGCATAAGTAAACTTCTAATATAAATATATTAGTTGCCTCAAAGAACCTTAGAGAGAATATATCATTCTTAGATTAGACACTAAACCCTTTTGAATGCTACTTTGAAGTTGTTGGATCAAGTGCCCTATTCATCATGGTGATAATGACTCGTTCTAGCTCTATATCCTTTACCATCTGCTAAGCTTAAGTACAAATTTTAGGACACCATCACATTCATCTGGAATTACCTCAAACAATTGAATACTATATGAGTATAAGGCCTTCAAGTTATAAAATATATAGTTTTTATAAACCATCACCTCCCATGTTCCTCCATAGTACATATCTTGAATATGAAATCAAGCTCTTATAGGATGTGTAGACCTTCATTATTCACTTGTTTTCACATTCTTTTGAGTGATATTGTGTTTGGAGATATTGATTTGTGTAGCTTATATTCCTTCGTCTTCAATTGAAAAGATTTCTAAATAGCTATGTATCCCCTATTGGATATACATGGCTCATCCAACAAGGCTTGCATATTGCTTAAGTTGGTTTCCTATCTAGAAGGACTCACTCTATTGTTTGTTATCTTTTGATACTTTGGATTCTTCGGGATCTCTTTGATATCTTCCTTATTGACAAGCATTTTAATGTGTGTAATTGAAGCCTCCGTACTTGAATCATTTTCTTCATTGGGTTGTAGGATATCTTTGTATCCAAAATCAAAATGTTTGATTATCATAAAATACTTTACAAATACTTTATGAGATGGAGAAGAAAGTAACAAATAGCTTACTTACTTCACTACATGTATCATTTTCTTAATATCACTATTCTGTAACTTCATATCTTGAATATTTTGAAGTTTCCTACACCTTTGTGAAACCCCAATATTGTTTCTTTAAGTCTCAATTGATGTCTTTGTTTCTCTAGCTCTAAAATATCTTTCTAACTTATATACATCACTAATGGTATCCAAATGGTGTGTATATTCTAAGAGACCATTATAAAACCATCTCTGCAACAAATCTTACTAAGGATGCAATTAGCAGAGGCATGGAATTAATCAAAGATCTTTTAGATACAACTTTCCATTAGCCCATAGCTTTATATTCCTCTTTAATTGAGATCTACACAATTCTTTGGATGTAGAATACATGAGAGATGGTTTTTTTTTCTTATGTAATGACTCATATTCGCGTTGAAGCTCAACATGGAGGTGATATAACTCTCTATTGTACCTCTTTGATGATGATTTAGGCACCACCATCTCTATTCTTTATGTTGATTTCACCCCAGCCATCTCCATCTACGATGTTGATTTAGCCGTAGCCATCCCTATTGATTCCACCCCAACCATCTCCATTCATGATGTTGTTTGGCCCTAGCCATCCCTATTTGTGCTATTTATGAAGTTGCTTTCAAAAAATGAGAGAATATATATGGCAAAACATGATGTGGGGAGCACAATTCAAGGCTTCTCACATACTCTTCTAACTCAACATCTTTTGATTTTAAAAAGCTATGTCATTAATCCCAATCAATCTAGATACAAGCCATCAAATTTTAGGCATTGGATGCTTCATTCCAAGTATTGACCTTTAGACTCTTAATTAGGGCTAGTTGATAGCTTAAAGGCTATGGAATAATTTTTAGATTTTGAAAAAAAAGAGAAAATTTTGAATTTTTAAAACTTTTTTCATTTTTTATATTTTTTGAATTACCTCTCTATGCTAAGGTGGTATTTCTTATAAGCCTAAACTTGACTCTAAATATCCCCTAATGCTATGCCTTCATAACTTGCTCATGGCAATTTAACATGTGTGGTGGAACTCTTTTGTTTACTACAAAGAGAAGAGGTTGTAAGTGAAGAATGGACATGTTTTCTAATCTACATAAAAATTATAAGCATGTGTATTTGTTTGATAATATGCATCGAATCACACATCCCTATAAGTGCATCAAATCTAGAAATTAGATAATTTTTTAGACACATGTATGGTTGCCAATGTAAATGAAATGCTTTCTAGTATGAAAAAACTAGGGAGCTATAGATTGTAGATTTGCAACTCAAAATAGGGCTACAATTATACAATCAACAAATCCTTTTTTTAAAAAACCCTGCGTGTTTGCACATCTAATATTATTTATTACAAGTACATTAATCAAATCAACACATTAAAAAAAGCATGCCATGATGTTAAATGCATGTCAAATGAACCCTCGATGACATGATTTGGGTAGCCCATCAAGAGATAGTCAAAGGCAATGCTGTCCAAAACTCCATTGGAATATGGTAGACATTTTGTCTAGGCTTACTTGAGTCTATCTTGTAGGGAAAACTTCGCTAGATACCCACGGGAATCGACTTGAAACAAGGTTTCTAAATAATACTAAGGACACCTAATAGTTTATCTAGCATCAATTGGTCTTCAAGTAGTTGCTTATACAAATAATCTTGAACCAAAGTAGATCCATGTAGTATTCGGTTCAAAGAGAGTGAGAAACCAAGTGTAATACATTGATCCCTTTGCCAATAAGGCAAAGTCTCACCTCGGTCACATAAAACAACATAAGACCACGATTCTAAAATAAAATTCCTAGGGTGTCACTCAATCATTTTACTTTTTAAGTTTTTTTTAATACCTTTCAAAGGTTCCCTCCTTCCTCCTCACAAGTCCTCTCATTCATACGGTGCCAGATGGAGATATTACACATGAACAAACAACTTTTTAATCAAGAAGATGTTAAGCAAAACATGAAATGACACAAAAAAATGCATAATTTCAATATGAAACATTAAGATTAGCCAAATAATTTTCTTAATCTGTTTATGTATATACATTTAGAAGCGATATTTGCTTCAAATAAAAAAGAGAATAATTAAAACCTAAGGTTTATGTTTTATAAAAAAAAGTGACACTAGAGATATATTATGAGAGTACCCATCACACCCTATATCATCGGATCCAATATCCTTGAGCTCCTCAGATCCACCCTCCTCATCAAATCTAGACTTCTTTTCTCCTTCTTCATTGCTTTGTATCTATGCATGTGAGACATCATACGATAGCATCAAGGAAAATATCTTAATGCTTATAGTAATAAATACCTTGACAAATTTCAAACACCTCATGTTTTTTCTTTATTGCAACATGACCATATTGTTGCCTATGACTGCACCACGATCATTTTCTCTATGAGAGGTTCTCCCATGTATCTCACATATTATGTTGGCAATGATATGATGTCTCTAAGGGAGTGGAGAGTCCATGCACAAGATTGATCTATAAAAGAAGAGCACTACAAGTACGTAGAAAAAATTGACAAAACCATAAATGACATATATTCTTAATCAAGGGATTAGATACATACAAACTTAGCCATCCATAATGTGGTGCATCTTTATCTAAAGTGCAACAATCCATACCTCTCCATTTCAATTTGTTGTGCCTTTGTGCATTCTCGATTGGATACCTCTTCTGCCACATACTATTTAGCTTTCTTCTATGTGTGCTTTGGGTTAGTTTATGTTGGCCATGTGGAGGAAGTCCTTGCTCTGCCCTTCTCTTCTCAGTCTTCACTTGCCTATTTAGTAAGGACCTCTTGTTTTTTCCAAGAATAATATTTGATCATACTTTAACTCAGTTATCAACAAATATTGGCTCCTAAAGATTTGGAAAACTCTTGTGCACAACCATAACTATTTCCTTGAGCAAGCTTTGATTTTGATCTTTAAAGTGAAACAAAGTAATCTTTATTCTTTATGTGCACTACAAAGTGGAGGTAGCTAAAAACCTCCCTCCCCCATGCTTATCATCAAACAAACGACCCACATCATTTTAAGTAGTATGATATTCTACTTTCTTGATTAGGTGTAGAGGTGACATTGAAGAGCTTTCCCCACACCCAAAACACTAGAGTTTGTGGCATAGGTTTTAGAAATGGGCTTTGTGTGGCAAAAGGGTGTGTCACCAAAGTTTGTATGGTCAACTATGATTGAGATGGTCAAGGGGTGGCTACATACTTAAACATCTCCTTTAGGGTAGGGGTGTGCTCAAAGAAATTGGAGACACATGTCATGAAATCCTTGCAAAATTTATCTCTTCTTTGAACATTATGGTTGGGATTTTGTGGAATGATCCTAGCTCTATCAACACTTACATCAAAATGCATAGTAAAATCTACAAAAAATTCATTATTTTAGTGACAAGATGAGTAATAACAATTGAATAGCATACAATATACAACAGTCTATAGCTTAGCCTCACTTACATCAAAGCATAAGCTTGCTTACATTTAGCCTAGCCTTGCCTATGTGTATGTTACACCACACCTAGCCTATGCTATGCCTAGCATAGCCTAACCCACACCTAATTCTAAGCATACACCTAGTGTACACTTATCATACATGTAGCCTACACCTATGCCTAGCCTATGCTTGCCTAGCCTTCACTTGAGCCTCACCTAAGTCTATGCCTATACCCTAGCTTACACCTACACCTAGTCTTTTTCTATGCCTATTCCTAGCCTATCCATGTTTAACCTAGCCTAGCCTATTTGAGGCAGGATTACTCTTGGCTTTAGTTTACATACACATAGATTTTTGTGGATTTGTTGGTTTAAATGATTTTCCTTGATGGTTTATGCACATCTTGTAGAGATTATGCAAGATAAAACTAGTTTATGAAGGCAATTTGCATGTACTTGGTCTCTAATGTAATTGTTTTATGCTCGTAAGCTAGCATGAATGCTTTTAGAAAATCTTGAAGAATATTCATATGTCTTTGACAATGCTAAAATATCATTTTTGTATCACTTGTACGCTAGTTTGATATTTGGATAGTCATTGCTTGGCTTTGGGAGGAGGCACTTCACTTTTGCAGTCCGTTGGCCTATTTTGAGCTTGTAGTTGGGTAGAGCTTGTTATTTTTAGTATTAGTATACATACATACTTTTGCCATTATGAATTCCTTATCAAGTTTAGAGAATGCATTGTTTAATATTAAAAAACTACTTTTGCAGACATACTTTTGTAGTTTGTTGGCCTATTTTGAGCTTGTAGTTGGGTATAACTTGTTATTTTTAGTATTAGTATACAGACATACTTTTGCCATTATGAATTCCTTATCAAGTTTAGAGAATCATTGTTTAATATTAAAAAGCTAGTATTACATACATACTTTTGCAGTCCGTTGGCCTATTTTGAGCTTGTAGTTGGGTATAACTTATTATTTTTAGTAGTAGTATACATACATACTTTTGCCATTATGAATTCCTTATCAAGTTTAGATATCTATAACCTCAATGAGTTCAAAACTATTTTTAGCCAATTGACATCTCAAAAGATTATCTTTTATGTTTCAATGAAGGCCACGTCCTTGTCAATCACCTTCCTTGAGAGTTGAGATACTTTTAAGACTACCATTAGTAACTCTCCATCTATACATGGCCTTAGGAGTACTAATATTCAAATAAATTTTCTCATTAGGGAGGTGAACATGAAAAATAATGTAGGGTCAAAGAGCTACTGCACTTATGGTGAGAGGATGGTCAAATACCAAGGGAAACTCTTGTCAGATACCAATACACTTATTGTGAGAAGAAGGTCAAATTCTAGGGAAAGCTCTTGTGAAAGAGGTAAGTCAAGAAGCAATTCATGTATCAAAAAGAATGTAGAATGCTTCTTTGGTAACAAGAAGAAACACATAAAAAAGGAATGCTATGAGTAGAAAAATGAGCAAAAGGGAAAAATGGAAAATGAGGATGATAGCAAAAAGGAAGAGAAAAACAAGAAAAAAACAAAGGAGATAAATGTATGGAATATTGTGATATTTTATATGTATCCTGTTTAGGTGATGCATTCTTGATTGCCATGGATAATGGCATATCTCAAAACTAGCATTTGGATTTTAAAGCATCATTTCATGGTACTCCGTGTAGAGAGTGGTTTCCTACTTATAATGCTAAAAAGAGAGAACGTGTTTTCCTTAGAAATAACTATGCTTATAGCATCATTGGCCATGGGGATATACATTTTTCAATTTTGCAAATGGTTTTTATTTTGTCTTATAAAATGTATGGCATGTCCAAAACTTGTCAAAAGTTTGATTAATATAGGATAGCTTGATGATTATAGTTATAGAGTAATCTCTACTAAACATGTGTGAAAGATTTGTAAGGGATCTCTTGTTTTGTGGCCAAATGAACAAAATATGATACATTGTATCCTTTGTATGTTTTTTATGTCAATGATTATGTTGTACCTATCACTGAACCACCATCTATTTCTTTATGGCATCACTATTTGGGACATATGTTAATCACTAATCAAAGCTTTGTGCCATCTAAACTATCTTTCTTGTCTAAATTTTTATAATCTTGGTTTTTGTAAGCCAATGTCTCTTTGGAAAGCAAACTAGAATTTCACATACAAGAAGTAGTGGGAATTGAAGATTATAATGTCTTGACTTGGCTGGACCAATGCCTATGGTATCAATAGAGAGTTGAAACCCTTGAGAATCTTACTTAAAATGGTGTAGCTAGTATACTAGGAAGGATCAAGATAGTAGCCTTATGATCTTGATTCTCTATGTGGATGACATGCTCATTGCTACAAAGTCAGTTATGAATGTAAGTGCTTCAAACAAACTATCAAACCTAAGTGACTATCCTCAAATAGAGTACATAGAGTTGAAGTGACAGGTTATTGTAATATATTGTAGCAATATGCAAATAATCAACTGTGAGCAACCAAGAAAAGAAAGCTAGGAACAACTAGCATTGAAGACTGTCACAACTGTAGCACGTCAGTAACCATACATGCAAGAGACATAGACATCATGCACATGGTAGTAGGTCTTAAGATAAATTAAGAGAGCTACCAGATGCATAAGCCACACTGAGCAAGGCTCAATACATCATCCAAAAGCATATAAATACCACTGACAACACTCTAATAGACATAAGTACCAAGTTTGAGACAAAATATCAAATCAGCCCATGATAGGATAACTGCATCCAATGAGTATTAAGAGAACATATACATGTCATAGTGAGTCCTAGTGTCTCACTATAATAAGCTCAAGCTCAATTGTATAACCAAATTCTTTGTAGTACATCCAAGTGGCAAGTAGTGGCTCCCACTAGAACAAAAGTCAGATGTTAGACAAGCAAGCAAAGCTCAAAAAGTCATGTGAGTAGCATCCATATATCCAAGATCCAGGTAATAGGCATTAGGAGCATCAAACACAATGTAGTAAGTAAAGCACTTCCTATAGCATCCAAAGAGGTAAATGATACCCAATGTCAAGTATCCAAGCTCCAAGATAGCTCAAGTGCAAGTCAAATACGAAGCTCAATGTCTGTCATAGCACAACCAACAATGTAGCATCCATATCAAAATATATCTAGCACATTACTCATGTATTATCCAATGATAAGAGACATGGTGTCTCAAATGAATGCTTTCTATGAGAAATGATAGTCAAATTCAATGATATTGAGCTTCAATCTCATCCCAAGAGCATTTTGGAAGCATAACCAAGTATGTGACATCAACCATAGACATAAGTGTAGCATGCCAGAGTAGTCGATAAAAAGAAGTAACAAGCAATAAGGATGAAGTTTCTTTAACAAAATAGCATTCATCCCTAGTTATTAAAACAATGAAAACCTTTATAAATTTGAGCAAGTGAGTGCTCAAATCAGTCCAAGAAGCATGAAAGACAATGTCCTCACATCCCTCAAGCATCGGGGTACCATATGAGCATTAGTAGACATAAACAAGAGCTTCAAATTTTGAGAATATATTGTCCCAGATGTTATTACAGCAAAATCTCTTGTATGACAATCAAGGACTAAAGTATGGAAGCTCAAATCCAATGCCATGTTAGATATGATCAATGCCCCACCCTCATTAGGTGCTACCAATGTTCCATGGTGCTCAAAGTTGTAAGGCCCCCATTATGAGGAGAAGCCATATGTGAGCCCAGACATTGGTTGAGTCCTGACTTGTATATCAGATGAGGTCTATGTGACCGGATGGCAAAAAGGTGACCGTTGTGGGTCTAATCTTTGGGTTAGACAGAGTAGTTAAGCTGGTAGCAAATCGAGGCACATTGCATCGAGTTGCGGGGTAAGAGAGTTATCAGGGGCCCTAGCCAATGGTAAAGGGAATATTCCCTAGAATATTCCCTAGCCAACTAGTGGAGGTGCACATGGAAGGTCGATAGACACATGGGCACATGGAAGGTCAACAGACACATGTGCATATGAAAGGTCAACAGACACATGTGCATATGGAAGGTCAACAGACACATGGGCACATGGAAGGTCAACAGACACAAGTGCATATGGAAGGTCATCCATCATGACCCCTTCACAAGCTATAAAAGCTAAACCCCTTCATAGCTATCGATCACTCATCTTTCACCCAGTCAGAGTTCTTGTTCCAGCTAGCCTTAAGCTCTTCACCTATCTTCTGTCTAGATCGCCATCTAAGCTTCACACTGTGGAAGTGCACGGGTGGACAGAGCCATCTTTGTATCAGTTGTTTGGAGTTAAAGAATTTACTGATTCTCCTCTTATCTGTTGTGTACTCTCTCTATCTCTTTCTCAGATTCTGTTCGCTGCGCCGTGTAATATTTTACATGCCACATTCTCAATATCAATGTCAAGATCTTATGTCAGGGAGCTAATTCCCAAGAGTGTTCAAGGCTACAAGAGATGACTCAAAGCACATGCTGAGTTGGAAAGAGTAGACCAAAGAAATTTATGTTGAATTTTGCACCTATTTTTGCTTATGCCTTTGTTGAGAACAATGCTAGTGCTATTGAGGTTTGAAAGGTTGTTAATGGTGTTTGAAGTATCCCACGAAAGGGCTCTGACAAATGTAGAGAGGCATGAAGAAAGCTGAGCATCAATGGTTACCTTGATAGGCTGAAACCATGGCTGCCATGAATGAAGAGTTGAAGCTTTTCAAATATGGGCAAAAGTAAACAAAATAAAAAGAGCTCCTCAATGCATATGCAATGGCTTTGATACCAATTGAAGGGAGTGAGCCCTTAAGTGGAAGCATGGAGCAGAAGTAAGAGCTATGGTGAAAGGTGCACGAGCAAGAAAGAGAGAGAGACACAAGATGTGGGAGCTCCAATAGTCTCAATGTGTGTCCAATATTCAAATGTCATTGAAAGAATAAAGAATGAAGTGATAGTGATGGGCACCCACCACCTATAGTATATGGTGTGTGGGTAACTAATACATGGTGCAGGTACCGTTAGTGCAACTAATACATGGGCAGCTATGCACATGCACCTTTAACCCCAACATACATGCCTTCAATCTTAAAGCCAATTTTCAAAATTCCAATGGACTTGAAGTGTGGTTTAGGTATCTTTGAAGTTTCATTTGTGAGCATTCTATATTGGAAAGAAAATCAAATACTTTAATTTATATAATCAAAACCTTCGCTTTGCAAAGTGGTACAAAACCATCTTTTCACAACAGAGACACTGTCTAGACTAGAATAGGACCTTTCAATCTAGTACAATTGGGCTATATATGATCACACTCTGCCTACAATCAATAGATAATTTACTAGCTTGAGCCCCTGTAAGCTCCCTTAAGCATTAAGAGCCTTCATACATAAAAGGGGCACTTATCACTTGGCCCTTTTCCCCGTTAGGTGCTTGAATAATCAAAACAAAATAAACACCTACCTCCGTCGAGTAGCGTAGGACCCCCACCCACAAGTGAGTTTTCTCACACTCCCCAAAGTGCTAAAGAGCATTAGACCAACATCCTAAACCACCATAATTCATAAAACATCCAACTGTTACAAGCATGGATCCATAAGATATATATCTCATCATTCTCAAATCCAAAATCAGGCATAATCATAGACACATTATTTTTAAAACACTTCTTAAAATATGCAATGCATAGAGTCTATCCCTTTATCAACTCCCCTATACTTTCCTCAAAGCGTACCATGATTCTAGTATGTTTTCCTATTTCCTAGTAGTAAATTTGGGTAATTCTAGCCATACACAATTCATAAAGCAAAAGACTCATCCTACATGGTTTTCTAATGTCCTAAGCTTGTTTCTTTATTTACAAGAAAGTAACTATATAAGTAAATTAAAAAATTATGAAATTATTTGAGATAAGAATTTAAAATTTTCTCTTTTGTTTTTCTTTGCCAAACTCGATTGTCCTCCTTAGGCCAACCATTATTGTTACAAAGTATGACCGCAACTTTGAGTTGCCATGCGATGATTTCTTCTACAAGTTGGGCGAATTTAGGGACAACTTCAGGGTATGATTTAGCTTTGGGTTGAAGATCTATACTAGCGACTCCTTCATCATGCATGGGATCCTACACAACATCTCTATGTCTATTGGGAGCCATGGGAATGGACTCTACAAAATTTGGCAAAAGACCCGTATCATGTAAGGAGGAGAGAGAGAAGCTCAGTGGATTTTAGCAAAGCTTCTACGTGATTAAAAAAAAAGAGAGGTAGAGCTAAGAGGATTTTGACGGGGCTTCTTTGTGATTATAGAAGAGAAAGGGGAAATGACCACCTTCATCACACTTAATAGAATGGAGTCTCTACATGAGTTGTCTGTTTTCAAGGCACCCCTAACCTTATTTTTATAGTACTAGAGGAGGAAGGGGAGGTTTGCATTTAGATATTTAGCTTATGTCATCAATGATATCAAGGTGAGGGCTTCATTTTTGGAGTACATCTCTTTTTTTTCTCTTAAAAATAGAAAAACCTTTTATGAATTTGGAAAAAAAAGGACCCTGAGAGCATGGGCACTGCCTTTTGGCATCCCTCCAAGGCTCACAACCAAGGTGACACCAAGACATAGACCTTGGCATCCTTGTTAAGAATTGTGTGGTGGGGGGCTTGCTTGAGCTCTTACACTAAACACACACCATATGCACAAGAGAAAGCTCACTCAAGTACATAAGAAGAGAGATGGAGGCCTAAGCGTTTTCTTGATGGTTTCTTCATCTTCTTTCTCACATAATACGATATATACAAAGTATATATAAGATAAAACATAAAGAAAAGTGGCCTACTAAGTTAGACAATTCATAATTGACTATAGTAATCGACTAGTGCTATAATTGTGCCAAGGTTCAACAAAATAAATATAAGAAGTGATAAGTTAGCGGCCATATGAGGATCATAATGACCATCGATGTGATAAGTGTAGATGTGTAGACCGATCTAGCTAGGCAGTCCATCATCAATGTCTGCACATGTTGAGCTTGCCATCTCAACACTCCCCCTCAAGCTCAACTATATCTCTGCAACTCCAAGTCAACTTCATTGTTGAAGCTTCTCTGCACCAAATGTCTTTGTGAAAATGTCGGCTATCTAATCTTGTGTGTTGAAATATACCAAGTCAACCTCCCCTACAAGTATTTTCTCTCTCACAAAGTAATAATGCATATGAATGTATTTTATCCTAGTATGGAACACTAGGTTCCTAGATAGCTATATGCTGCTTATGTTGTCATGGTGAATAACAACTAGACCATCTCCCTACGCATCTAAATCACCCAATAACTTTTGTGGCAATACCATCTCACATGTTGCCATAGTAGCACCTATGCACTCAGCCTCTATACTCAATAAAGCAACTATAGGTTACTTTTTGGTACTCTATGTAACTCCTACACTACCAAGGGAAAACATGAAATCAGTTGTAGATCTTCTCTCTGACATGCTACTAGTCTAATTTGCATATATGTATCCAAATACCTATATATCCTTATCTTCCTTATAAAAAAGTCAATAATGCAAAGTGGACTTTATATCATTAGGGGAGTTTTGAGGTCTCGAAAATGCCTTTTAGGAGATAGAAAGAGAGTGCTCTAGAACAATAGGAGCAAAGCCTCCGTAACAGAACTTTTATTTTAAAAAGGCAAAAAATTATTTTACAAAAAGATACATATATAAGAATATTACAAAGTTGTATTATAAATATCTATTTTTAGCCTCTTATATTCGCGATTATGACATTCTTTACATGAATGATATACAATATTGGCCTCTTTTATTTAATGATATGTCTGAATTAATGATAATGACATGTTTACTCTAAATTTAAATTAATAAAAAGATTGGCACATATTTTTTTTTCATACTTTCTTTTGTCCCTCTCGCGGTAGCCTAGTCTTCTCTCTCTCTCTCTCTCTCTCTCTCTCTCTCTCTCTCTCTCTCTCTCTCTCTCTCTCTCTCTCTCTCTCTCTCTCTCTGTGCTATGGATATAGAAATTCGACCTTCAACAAGGCGTCCAAGATCCCAAAACACATCCATATCAGTATTTAACTCATTCCAAAAAGATAGAAGATGGATTCCTACAATCATTAGCAAAGGCAGTTGGATCACCATGCAATAGGCAAAACATGGAAAAATGTGAAGATATGAGAGCTCGTTCATCTTTACTTGGAAGGGTAGAATATGAGATTTCAAGCTTGGAGTAAATAAGAATAGCATAAAAGAGGTTTTGGTGCAACATGTGTTTATGCATAGATAGCTATATTTGAAACCTGGAAATTCAAATCTTCCAATGCATAAACCAAATTGTAAGGATTTAATTCTTAAAGTCTTTCTTTTCTTGAACTTGGTTTAAGGTTTTCCATTATAACATTTGTTCATTTGTTTTGTAGATGTATATCCCTCTAATCTTGAGAAATGGCAACCGGTCGAGTCTATTGTTAATGTGATGCATGGCTTAATTGGAGAAGAGATGTACAAAGGTAGAAAGAGCTTGCAAAGAATGGAATATTCTTCTATGACCATTCTTATATTGTCCCCATGCAGTGTAGCCAATGGGGATCAATATCCCCCCTTCCTTTGCCAGATTTTTCAAGCTTTGAGTGGCCTTTGCCAAGTCTAGCTAACTAGTGAGGGCTATAGATGTAAAATATTTTCTGAGATACAGAGAGCATTAAAACCCAGTATCTCAAGTAGGCTAAGCAAAGTTACTTTGTTCATACCTAGTATTATATTTGTTGACCTCTTTTCTAATGCTGAGATAAGAAAATCAAAGGCTATGCTTTCAGTAAAGAGACTAACACATGATCATGTTATACAATTTGTTGATGAGGGATGGGACACTAGGATAGAAGGAAAAATTGTATGTAAGATAGATAAAGACTCTATAGCTTGTAAATATATGATTGCTACTCAAAATTTCATCCTTAGCTTTTATTACAGTAGATGGCATTATGTTGGGGGTAGTCTGGTTGCTTTAGACCAAAATCTTGATAATTTTAGCAAAGATCCTATAGTGGATCTTGATGTTTGGTACAATGAGGACATTATTGCAATCCTAAAGGTTAGATCATCATGTACGCTACATCAAGTGAGGATGGATTTACAAAATGAAGATATTGAACTACCATACTCATTTGTGTTCCAACTTAATAACAAACAAGTAAGTTTTTATTTCATATTATATTCATTCAGGTGTATATTTGATTTCACTTCTTGATTAATAAACATTTGTAACATTTTTTTTTACAGATATCAAAGAGAAGAGAGAATAATATACAATGCAAGGATATTGAAGGAAAGATCTCTTTACTATCAATATGAAATACATGTACAAATTTTTGTTAGCCATCTCCATGACTTATACACAAGGGCTTAAAATCTAAGGCAAAGCTACCTTTTTTGAGAATGAACATCCTTTCTAGGAGTCCTTTTGCCTATCTTTGATGCTTTGGTTGTCGAAGGCATAGCTTCACCTGTTGTAGCTACATGCACCTCCTCTCCTTCAATGTCCAAGCCCCCACTTCTTATTGATTGTATACAATTGGTCATTATGTACTTCAAGAGCTTTGCTCTTATATACCAAACATGCTCACTTGTATAGCAATCCCTTGTAAACTATCATACATTTGTGAAAAAATTATTTTTAGTTCATCGTTATTTTTTACAATGGACTATATTGTAATAAAACTCTTTCTTAAAGTTTAGTATGTTTCACATTACTTTTGTAAGTTTATCATCATTGAGATAAATAAACTGAACCAATCTTCTGGCATTTACAATTACTCTCCAGTCAGAAGAGTAACTATCATCCTGATGAGGACACTGCAATCAACAAGAGTAACTTGTTTATGGTAGTTTTTTTTTAAAAAAATTCTTAGTATGTTCCAACCATATTAATCAAGAACTTACCACAACTTGTCTATATTGCATGCATTATTGCAAGTAAGTTAGAAGGCATGGGAGGCCTTTTCTCTAGCACTTCAATCAATCTTTTGTAAACTATGTACCAAAAAGGCAATAAAATTTAGAGTTATTACAAAAGAAAGATTAAAATATTTAGATTACCTACAACAAAAAGACCAAAATATCAAGGAGACCCTAGATTATATAACTTACAACTTGGCATTTCCATGGCTTCCTTTTATAGAATTGATGAGGAAACATTGCCTCTCCACACACTCTATTCCAATTAGGCTCCAATGAGAACTGAAAAAAAGAATATTTCAATAATATACCAAAACAAGATCTCATAAAATCTTTAAAAATATCAAATTACTTACTTTTCATTGTATGGAATTAGAAGAAACTCCAAAGATTCAAAGTCAATTGAATTGAACCAATGGTCAAAAGCACTTGCATCAAGCTCACTCCTCATATAGTATGAGATGGATAGATCAAGAACCTCAATCTTTTGTTGTATATCGAAGGGGAGCTCATGCATTACACACCTACCAAAGGAATGGAGATAGTAAGTATCAACATGAAAGTCTATTGATATAAAAATATGGTGGGTTTAAACAAATTTTGGTAAACTATACCTCATCCCAACAAGAAAAAGCGAGTCATTTACTTCTCTCGCTTTATTTTGGAGAATTTGAACACAATTAGAGTCCAAAAATATCATATCAGATCTCTTGTTAATATCAGCAGGTAAAAAGTAAGAAACATTGAAGCCCTTAGGGTTAGCCCTTTCAAGAAGGGTAGATAATAACTCCTCTTCAAAATATGGGAGTTTTTCTGTTTCCTTTTCTTCTTCCTTCTTTCTTTTAAACTCCATCCATTTATCTCCCTGCTCTACTATGGCCTTTTCCTCTTTCTCATGCTATCTTGTATCCTTTTCATGCGTAACATCTTCAACCTTCAGACCAGTATCGCTTTTCTTCTTTCTATATGGAGGTAGGTACATTTAAAATATTGAAAGCCTTAACATCAGAAAGAGGGACTCGCTCAAGGACCTTTGAAAACTTGTATCTCAATCTCCAGAGAATAATCATGTCTTTATCCATAAGCGTAAGCCTATGTATGTGAGCCGCACAAATATAAGAATCTTGGAAAAACTCAATCAAAAAATCCTCTGTAGCCTCCTGAATACAGTTGAGACCTGCCCTAGTCTATCTAAAACTCTGTAGACTATGCTTGTCACGGATTTATCTGACAAGCCTCTAAAAAGACAGCTTTGGAATTGCATTATTCAGAGCCTTCATTGCACTTCTAATCTCCTTAAGGCACCTCACATGCTGTGAGAACCTTCTTCTTGGCTTTGATTTCCTTGAAAGTTAGGAAGGCTTGGAGGACTGATGTATCTTTGAAGCAAGACCTCTAGGATCAACTTTTTGCTTCCTTGCAGTGGACTTAGTTCTAACCATCTAGAACATCTAAAAAAACAAATAATACTAACAAATTATGAAATATCTCCTAATCTCTCATATCAATATATCTTCAATCACGAAGCAGCAGGCAAATAGTAATCACAAAGTCTAAATACAATCTCAATGAAACGATATGAAGACGTATGAAACATGAGTAGGCCTTGAAGACAGAGAGAACTCAACATCATATCGCATTTCACACAGCACAAGGGGAACAATGCACGCTCAAAATAGATGAAATGTGATATGGCCTTACTTGAAAAAAAGAACATAACACCATTCATGTTTCATATGTCACATGACAAACATGGCAATCCTAGTCATGTTCAACTCATCTACCATTGCACATCATATTTACTACATAGTCGAAATTTATCCTTAACTCAAGATAACATGAGATATTGTTTGGCTATGCACTCTTTCCCATTAGTATACAATGAAACAAACTTGATTCATGAAGGTGAGTTGGATCTTTTTCTTGGTATGGAATTTACAGTTTTTTTGATTGAGAAGCAACGGTATAGTGCATTATATAAGCATCATAATCTATTATTAAACTAATCCCAAGCATTGTTTCTAGATATCATCTATGGATAGGATTATTAATGTAAACTAAGGATCCCTAGTCCATTGGGATTGTGGAAGTGTTAAGGAGGTGGAGTAGTTCATGAAGTCACTCCCCACTTTTAGAGAAAGGTATCCATGCCCTAGGGTTGTCCATTAAGACATGCTAATGATCCTAACTATCATGTATATGGCTATTTAAGAGGCATGACATTAATGAAGAATGAAGAATTCTATTGTCATTGCATTTAGACCCATTGGAACATCCTTGCCTCTGATTGTCCTCAAACTCTCCTCCATTGCAACTCAAACCCTAGCCTACATAGCCATAGCCAATTATGGGATCTACCTCCCTATTCTCATTCACAACTCTTAATAGGCATATCCATAGCCATTTAGGGGATCTACCTCCCTTTTCTCATTCATAGCTTTCAATAGGCACATTCTATGCTTTCAATTTACTACATAGTCAAAATGCATCATTCAAAGTTCTATAACCTGCATCAACTTAAATACATGAAACACAAGTATGGCTTTAATGGACAAAAGAAACCTAGCACCCACATTAGAACATAAACTTATAGGCCTTGATCGTATGAAATGCGAGTAGGCCTCATGTGGACAAGAGAAACCTAGCACCCATCGCATTTCATATGTTTTGCATTTTTGGGGATGATTTAGTAGAAGTGTTCAAGTGATTCAGAACTTATTCATATTTTAAAAGAAAACCTACATTCTTGAGTGCTAAGTGCATATGTTGTCAATGAAACCTTCTTTGGTACCCTTGCGCAGAAGAATAATTTTGTACTACGATCAAATTAGCGTTGTGTTGGTGTGGTTGAGCATAGAGAGGGTTTTTTCTTTGAAAAAACTCTTTTGCGGTTCAGAAATTGGGTTTATAACGATGTTGGTTTACAGGTGTGGCTACTGTAATGAGTAGTTAATTTCACACGTGCGACTGAAGACTATTTTGCCTGGGAAGTTGTGCCACGTGTCACTTACTTTTTCGGCATGATAGCACTTTTATAGCTTCGATTTTTAAGTTTTTTCCTTTTTCTTTTTCATTTCAAGTGGATGTTCTCTGAATTAGTGCAACGTACTTTTTTTTATCAAACATGCGGTGACTGGTGGCATATATATATATATGAACACTTAGGTTTGGATATTGGTTACTATTTCTCTCACGTATCTTGACTTGTCTTCGACCATCCTTTTATCTCGTAAGCATCACAAGCCAAACCAAGCATATGCTTATAAGAAACAATTTATTCTCAAGAGAAAGGCCTACAAATATTAGTTATCACACTTTTATTAATATTTTTCTCTACGATCTTGAATTTTGAGGCATTGAAGATGTTAGTTAGTTTAAAAGGAGAAAGATACATCAGGGTCTTAGAAATTTTGTATTGATTTTACTTTGTTTTTCTAACAATATTGGTCTAGTAAACATGTAAAATGATGGGGTTTTGATGATCTTGAGGCATTGTTTTGTTCAATTTTTCCGCATGTATAAAACACGAATTCGTCAAGTTTTTTTATAAGTTACGTGTGTAATGCGATTTTATGAACTGTGAGGCAGTCTGAATCATTGTTTTCGCGTTTCATGAGTCAAAAATGTTAATCAAAGTTTGATCGATGAGACTTGGAATTTCATGCTTTCTCCACTGCATAAAGTTTTAGTTCATTTCTTTCATCTTGGTCTGGTAAACATGTAAAATGATGGGGTTTTGATGTTCTTGAGGCATTGTTTTGTTCAAACTTTTCGGATGTATAAAACACAAATTTGTTAAGTTTTTTTCATAAGTGATATGTGAAACGTGATTTTGTGAACTGTGAGGCAGTGTGAATCATTGTTTTCGTGTTTCATGAGTCAAAAATGTTAAACAAAGTTTGATCGATGAGACTTGGAATTGCATGCTTTCTTTGCTACATAAAGTTTTAATTCATTTCTTTCATCTTGTATTTCCTTAATTTTCTTAGCAATCTTTCTTTAGTCTACTGCATATGAGTAAATGTGGATTTGTATATTATGACCCTTATTTTTGTTTTCCAGATTTTCTTTTGTGAGTAATTAGGATGACTAAAATGAAGTTTTCATTAGAGGGAATGTAGGAGATGGATCTGGAGGTCACCTGTGATGAAAGGTTGTTTGATTTTCTTCATGAAATTGGAAATTCATCTAGATTTATTTACATTAGAGATATGCCCAATGTTCCCTTTGATTTGCAAGAGCGTTTGAAGGATCTTGAAGATAAATTGAAGGATTTTAGGGTGTTTTATGATAGACATGTGGAAGGCCTAGAGATTGAGGGATTTGTCTATTATAGCAATGTAATGGAGGCTTCTAATATGCTGCTATAACAACTTTGCAAACAAGGTTTAGCCTTATTGATAAAGAATTCAAGAAGTGGAAAGCGGATTGTCCTTTCCATCAGAATCAGTAACAATGTCTTATTGTACAGAAGGATGTTGGATTTCTTGTATATCTTCAATATATGGATAGTTGTTCTTCAGATACAATACAAGAGAAGAAGATGGAGGATATTGCATGCAAAGACAATATATGGATATTTGTTCTTCAGATACAATACAAGAGAAGAAGATGGAGGATATTGCATGCAAAGACAAAGAAGTTGAAGAGAAGGGTGGAATGTTTCAGGAGGATATTGAGAACCAGTTAGTGCAGGGATTTGATGTTGCTTTGTTTAAAAGTGAAAACATTACAAAAGTGGAATAAAAGGAGATAGAATTGAGTGCAGAGATTGAAACAAGTCCTCTTGAATGTGTCCCAACATTTCCCACTTATCTCATCAACGAAAAGAGATATGTATTTCTAAATGATATTCAACACCTTTTTGATCTTAGAGAAGATTACTGCTTGGCAATCCTTACTGCATGGGGTCAAAATGATAAGAATTCTATAGGTTATGAAGAGGAATTGCTAGCAACTCTCGATGTTGAGGAAGAGAATTTTCAAGATAGTTCTGTAGCCTTGCATTCTTGTATTAATTAGATCGTGGAATATGAAAAGGGGGGGATACCTTCAGAGGAAGAGTACTTACAAATTCAACAGAGACTTGGTATTGAAAACATGGGATATGAAGAGAAACTGAAGTCTCCATTAGAGGAAAAACCAAAAAGTTCAATAAATCTATATGATGATAGTCTTCTTGAAGAAGATGAAAACCCTAAGGTATGAAATATAATTCTAAGATATCCATTGTGATTTATATTAGAGTATGTGATGCATTATACACATATATTTTTGGATATTTATCTAATGTCATCTTATACTATTGTGGTTTATTGTGCATATAGAAATTGAAGATGCTGACAACTTTCTTGGAAGAGCCAAGGGCTCCAGGCCATTGAAGCTTGGCAAAAGTCAAGGTCTTGTTCATTTTATTGGAAGCTTAAATAATCAAACAGTTGCAATTTATCATAGCAAGTTGTCAAGCTCTCCAAGCTTACCAATAATGGATTTGAAAGCTATCTCCAATGTCATTGGATCCCACGCTCGTTGTTATGTTTTGATAAAAGATGGTTCTCCAATTTGAGGACATCCTTTTCTGCAACCAAGTTAAGCGTATAGCCTAGAAACCCATTATAACCATCACCAATGAACCTTAACAATGAAGAGCTATTATAGAAAGGCGGAGTGCTATTTTTGCTAGGATCTTTGGGATATAGCAGGCCATCTAACCAAAGATCAAGATTCTTCTTTCCTTCAAACCTGAGTATATGTTTCGTAGACTCTGTAACGGTAATGGGTTTTGTTCTCTTCCTTGTTGGTTCATACTCACTATCCAACTCAATATGAAGATGATAGAGAGGCCTTTTACTAGAGCTACAGAGATCATTGGATGACTGATCCATAGCTAAGGATGTGATTAGAAGATTGGATTGAAAAAGTATGCGAATTAGAAACAAGAAGAAAAATGAAGAAGAAACTAGTAACGATGGGAAAGAAAGAAGTGAGTGAGAATGGAGGGAAGTAATCAAACGTCAAACAAAATTCAAATTGAATATTAGTTTTCACTTTAATGAGGATGAGTAAAATCTTGATTATGAAAATCTTTGTTACCTTTATGGCAGCCTAGATTTCTAGATTTGATGTGACCATGAGAATATGACAACAATGATTTATTAACAATTTTTGATATATTTACTTACCAAAATATAAAAGTTTTTAAAAATAAAAACATGATTTTATTTTCTAAAATATTTTCTCTCTCTAGGACCACTTACAGGGCATTTTTGAGACCTCAAATCTCCCCTAGTGTACCTCAATATGCATCTAATTGTATCCAAATGACACTTTCTAAGCATTTGCATAAACTGATTGACAAGATAACTCAATGGCCTTGTGATAGGCATGTAAATTAGGCTCTCTACTATCCTCTTGAATATGGTAGGATCTTTTATCTCATCCCCAACATTAGCAATCAACTTTACATTTTGCTCCAATGGCACTAAAAGAGGCTTACATGTTGTCATACCATACTTGGATATACTTGGATAACATATCCAAGCCATACTGTCTTTGGGATAGCCATATATCATCTCATCACATTTGATTGCCTCAATACCAACAAAGTACCTTAGCTTACCCAAATCCTTCA
The DNA here is from genome assembly GCF_053477565.2 of Lygodium microphyllum. NCBI lineage: Eukaryota > Viridiplantae > Streptophyta > Polypodiopsida > Schizaeales > Lygodiaceae > Lygodium > Lygodium microphyllum. The sequence goes on along the minus strand of NC_141156.1, from coordinate 34,535,200 downwards.
TCTCAGACTTCTTCTTCAAAAATTCCTTAACTTCAACAATCCCAATGTCACTATCACATGTAATAATCAAGTCATCCACATAGATAACTATGATAACCAAACATATATCTCCCTTTCTCACATAAAGTGATTGATCAACATCAAAAATATAAAATCCAATATTAACAAGATGCTCTCTGATCTTGTCAAACCATGCTCTAGGTGCTTGCTTTAGCCCATAGACTGTGTTCTTTAACCTACACACATATGTGGGATGCTCTAAATCCTCATAACCTGTTGTTTGTTCCATATATATCTCTTGCAATTCACCATGCAAAGAGGTATTCTTTACATCCATTTCCTACAAACTCCAACCTTTGGCTACTGTCAAAGTAATTACACATCTAACACTTGCCATCCTAGCAAAGTGAACTGAATGTCTCTTCATAATCTATACCATATGTTTAAGCATAGCCTATTGCAACCAACCTAGCCTTATACCTGCTAATAGAACCATCTACATTATGCTTAATTTTGTAGACCCATTTACAACCAATAGCTTTCTTGCCCTTAGGAAATGGTACTAGATCCCAAGTCTTATTGGCTTCTAACAAAGTATTTGACCCTGATAGATCTACATGGAGTCTTTACATCATCATATGCTCTCTATATACCTAGTGTCCTAACTAAAGGAATACTAAGCTCATCATCCAAACTCTCTGAACCACTAGAATCTCCATCAAATTCCAAATGACTAGTAGATGCATCATTACCATCTAATACACTTTTCTTCCCTTTGTCTTTACTTGCAACACTTGTAGATGCACCTAAAGATATAGGGCTACTCCTTAGTCTCCTAAACCAAGGGCTAATGGTAGATGTAGTACCAGATGATGTCTTTGTATACCTAGTGTCCTAACTGAAGGAATACCAAGCTCATCATCTAAACTTTTGAACCACTAGAATCTCCATCAAATCCCAAATGACTAGCAGATGCATCATTACCATCTAACACTTTCTTCTTCCCTATCTTTACCTGTTGCGATACTTGTAGATATATCTCAAGATGTGGGGTTACTCCTTAGTCTCCTAGACCAAGGGCTAATGGTATGTTTCTGGTCCACTAAGGTTGCGTGATTCTTACTTTTATTTCTACACATAACTATCATGATCATGATCATGATCATCATCATCATCCAATGCATCACCACTAGATGCATACTAACGACTCATCTCATAAAAGATAACATCCTTTGTCACTTTGAACTCACCTATGATAGGGTTATAACAATGATACCCTTTCTACTCTAAAGAGTACCTAATGAAAATACATTTTTTAGCCTTTGGATCAAGCTTTTTTTGCAGATCATCTAACACATAAACATACACAATAAAACAAACGCTTTCAAGTGTGACACATTGGGCTTCTTGCCCATAAAGAATTCTTTGGTGTCATTCCATGAACTGCAATTATAGGAGTTATGTTCATAATATAGAGAGCAGTATGAACAGCTTTAGACAAAAAAAAAAAGGTTAATTCTTTTCAACCACCAATGCTCGTGCAACTTCTACAACATGTCTATTTTTCCTTTCTACAACCCCATTTTTGTACGGGGTATACCTGCAAATAAATTGACTTTTTATCCTATGATATCTCAAGAAGTCACTAAGCTCATTAGAGAGCTACTCTCCCCCTCCATCAAACCTCAAGCACTTAACTTTCAAGCTTGTTTCTATTTCAATAATAGCCTTGAAAGTTTTGAAGTGCTCAAATACATCACTTTTTCTTTCATGAAATATAGCCAGATATTTCTTGGAAAATTAGTAATAAACATGATAAATATTTGTTGCCACCAAAAGATATGTTCTATGTAGACCCTAAACATATGTATGCAAAATATCAAGTATATTTTTACTCACATCTCTATCATGAGAAAAAGGTTGTCTTGCATGCTTACCAAGCTGAGATGCTTCACAAACTTTATGAAATTGTACAACTCTAAAAGCAACCAATCTTGTAACCAACCTTGGACTGCATTAATTTCAGTCTTTGCATATTTGCATGTCTAATATATATGTGTCATATTTTGATGTCTACAACCACTCATTTTTCTTTAACATAAATAACAACATTCATAGCTGGAATTTCAACATCTAAAGGAAATATGTGGCCAACTCTACTTCTTTTTTTGTAACCAACTTGTACTTATCATTAGAATCTTCCACAAAGCATCCCTTTTCATTAAATCAAACCTGCAACCCAAGCTTGCTCTACCATCTAACCAAAAGATACTAAATTATTTTTTATAGATGACACGTAAATCATTATCCGTTTGCACATAGCCTAGATTTTATAAATCATGTATCTCTCCAAACCATTCAGCATGACTTGTCATATGATTGGATGCATCTAAATTAACATACCATATATCATCATGTGTCCCCTTTCTTATAACAGGATTCATCATAATAGGCGCTCATTTTTTTCTTCATTCTATCATAAAGACAATGTATAGTTTCCTTGTTATAATTTACCACTACGAATATCATCCTTCTTAGCATAACAATGGGCTACAATATGATCTGTTTTGCCACAATACTAACAAACAATATCAGATTTGCTAGAATCTCTATTTTTCCATCCACCTCTTCCTCTAAAGCTCCTCCTATATTTAAAGTTTTCATAGCCTCCTGAAACTTGTATTTCACCAAATTGCTTATTTAACATGTTTTGATGGTTTATTCTGACACATCCCATACCATGGCCTCTTGAAGAGAATCTTCCGCATCCCTTTCTTGGACTTGAATAAAATGCTTGGAATTGTTCACCACTTCTTTTAGATGATTCATTGTACATATTGATCTCTTTAGTGATCATGAGAGAGATCAATTGATCAAAGTCTCAAAATAGCTTTTGTACATACATAAAAGTAACAAAATATTTCCAAGTCTTTTCATTATTAAGACCACCCAAAGAAAATGATACTAAATCATTATCATCAAGCATTGCATCAATCACTGCCAAAGCATCTACAATGCTCCTCGCCTTCAAAACATATTCATTGACAAACATTTTTCCTTTCTTCAAAGTATTCAGCTCTTCCTTAAGTTGAATCTTTTGTACCTTTATATTTACAAAAAATATATTTTCAAAAGTGGTCTAGGTGCTGCATGTAAACTTTCTATATTTTTATATGCCCCAACATAATATTAATGACTGTAGATAGCCAATACATCACATTTTTATCATTTGCATTCCATTCTTTCCACGTCTTTAATTCATATGCAGTTGTAGGGTCACTCAAATCCAAGCTCTTTTTATTCACCTAAAAACTCAAAGAGGTATTTTCCAATAAGGAAGTTCATCACATGAAACTTCCATGATGGGTAGTTCTTGTCCAACTTCTCAGTGATGGGGTTTCCACTGTTTTTTGCCATTTATCACAAAATTGATACAAAATAGTAAGCAATTATTTTGCAACCTTTGACAACAAGTACATAGCAATATACTAAGCAACCTTTTTCACTAATTGTTCAATAATACATATCATGTGCAATGTGTTAGCAAATAAAACTTATGTTTGCTTCCAAAAAAACACCTTTAAACTTATAGATTCAAAATATGTAGCCTGTGCACACTACGAGATAATTGAGATCGTAGAATACCTTGAAACTATTGTTTGCAAACAACCTTGGGGGTCCAAAACGAGGCCCAAAACGGCCTCAAATGGCCAAAAAAGTAGCAGACAAGTCCCAAAGGGCTTATTTATAGAATATGCAATTCTCTACTCATACATCAAATCTCATAGTAATCTAAGATTTTCTCTCTACCCTACTTGTGGTACCTCCATAAGTACTATCCAAGAGAAAGAGTGGGAGAATGGGAGAGCTTCTTACTGGTTTCTTACTTGCTTGAATCCTTGCTTCTTATCCTTCATTTCGGTCTTCAAAACCAACCTCTCTTAGTGGCACCACTCTAATACTATATTAAGAATCATGTGGTGGGGGGACTTGCTTAAGTTGTTGTACCAAACACATCATATACACAAGAGGCTCACTCAAGAAACGTGTGGTGGTGGGACTTGCTTAAGCTGTTGCACCAAAAATATACACAAGAGGAAGCTCATTCAAGTATAAATAAGATACAACATAAAGGAAAGAGGTCTACGAAGTCAAATAATGTAAAAGTGACTATACTTATCGATCAGCACTATAACTATATAAGCTGTAGGTTGGTGCAATAAACTAAATATAATAAGTGATAAGTTGGTGACCATGTGAGGATCGTAATGACCACCAAGGTTCTAAGTGTAGACATGAGGACCCATCTAGCCAAGTGGTCCATCATCAATGTCTGCACATATCGAGCTTGCCATCTCAATAATCTTGGCCTTGGTATACTTGGCAATAAGCTTTGAAAACTTTGTTGACATAGTTATCTATGCATGAGGAGCCACCACTTACTTGTAGAAACAACTTTTCGAGATGTCACCCATCCCAGCAATGTCATCACCCAAGTACACTTAACTACCAACAAGTGACTATCCACTACATTAGTTATTATTATTATTTTACATTATAAACATAGTTTTAATAAGCTTGTATTGAGAGGTTTTATTAAGTACATCTACAAAGTTCATTTCCCACATGAAGGGTCTGATGGCTCAATTAGATTCACTCCATGCTTTGTTTGCTAAAGAAGATACCATTGCAATACTTTTGAAAGCCGTAAGAAAAGTGTTTTCAACTTTTGTCACTACCCTAATAAATGTACCAAATCCTACACTTGAAGGTATCATGCAATCTTGTTTGGATGAGGAGAAAAGAAACCAAACAAAAGGTAGCATGAGCCCAACATCTACCTTGATAAAACCAAATCTTAGTCCATACTGTGACTATTAAATGTTCTTTTTACAATAAAAGAGAGATATCGTAAGAAACTACTGGAAAAAATATCCCAACAAGATGAATTCTAGCAATTGTAAACAAGTAGGGTATATCACAAGTAAATTCCCAACTCTTCTGAAGTTCCCAAAGAATTGGAGGCCAATTATGTCCCCAAAAAACCTAATAACTCGCGTTTCTAGTTCTCGTTATACCATCTTTCCATAACATCCTTGTAGCCTATTTTATAAAGGCATCCCATTGATTCCTTGAAGGGGGGAACCATTTCCATGCTATGTAATCCAATGCCACCCTAGCCTTGAGGGGGGGGGGGTGTTAGAAATGTAGCATAGGAACCTTGAGTAATTAAGGGTGTCTAAGGGAAGGTAAGGTGTGAATGAGCTATAAGGCAAGGGAAACCCTAACCCTAGCCCACAATGAGGCTATATAAATAGCCTAGAAGTTGTTGAGAAATAGACAAATGAAGTATACTCCAAGAAGAGATGCCCTGAATCCCATATGCACAGTGAGGAGAGTGGAACAACTCAACTTCTATAAAGCATTGTATTTAACTATCACTTTCATAATGATAAATACAATATCATGATGCTTTTCTCTTTCAGTTAGTGTCAATGCTAGTCCAATACACAAGATTTTCTTTATGAGTCCAAGGTTCCATCTTGGAACCTAATTTACTTGTGTAACCATTGTGTACTCATTGTCCATGTCAACATGAATTTAGTCTTCATCTTGCAACCTCCATAGCTCCTGCCATGCTCTAGATTCAACATTTTAACGTGGTATTAGAGCTTAGCTGAGCATGGTTAGCTCCTCACTCTGCTTCTCCAACTCTCTTTCACTTCTGTCAGGCTTGGTATCAACTCAAGAATCGATTTCCTACTCCAACTTCACCTTCACCTTTACGGGAGCTTTCATGGCTGCCATGGACAGTTGTACCCTATCTACTTGCAGTACCTAGATCTCTCCCCACTATCAATATCTCCACAAGATTTCTTCTAGAGATCTTTCCCTTGCTCAAGGAGCACCATCCTATCACTTCACATGTCAACATTGCATACTCCAGAAGCCGACATGTCGAAATTCTTCCTCGTTGTCTTGAACTACACCCCTATTGGTTATATGGCTACCATTATATCCACATTGCAGGATCTGTGCTGCCACCATAGGGCTTTGGTAGGCCCCCAAGTGGGCTAACCTCACCCAAGAGGGTTCCCCAAAATACTCTCTCTATTGATCACAATCTAAGAAACCCTAACTATCATCTATGTGGGCAGCCATAGCCATTGACCTTCAAAGTCATAAAACCTTTCATTTTCTTACTCCTCTCAGTCCACTGAAGACTTTATCAATTTGGTCTTACTGAGCACTTAATTTCCAACAAAGCATCACACTAAATCAACAAGCAAGAAGAAGATCAAGCATCAAGATCTAACACTGAGCTCCAAGATATTATCTTTTTAATACTCATGCAATGTTCTTTTGTTGGTTGATTTGTTGCTAATCAAAAATGGCAGAGCTCAAACAAATAGCAAAGTTAAATGGAGAAGGCTTCCATGCCTAGAAGGAAAAGACCGTGTACCACCTCATGAGGAAAGACCTTTGGGATCTCTTTGAAGATGATGAAGGTGATGTAGATGACAAGAAAAAAGATTCAGAAAGCGGGATCCTTGTAGTAGCTCCACTAAAAACCAACGAATGGAAGAAGATGAATAACAAGGCACTAGGCATCATTGCATGGGTACTAATTGATGATGTGCTACATCATATCTCTCACATCAGAGTTGCTAGAACTACTTGGGAGGAACTTGGCATGACTTGTAAAATAGCTAATTCTCATAGCAAGCAAAATAACTGGACATACAAGAAATACACTATATGTTCCAAGAAACCATAGCCAAGGTGGCTAGGCATGAAATTATATTGCCATGGAAGGCTAAGGATCAAATATGAATGTTGCAACATGAATACTCACCTCATGCCAAGGTGGGACATGGTATGCACCCCATGATCATGGTGGCTAAGAGTATGCACCCTCTTAGATGGTGGAATGAAGGAAACCTCAAAACATGTATTCTTTAAAAATGGCAAAAAGATCCTTCACATGTTACATCTCCACCTTTTATACTTAACCCTAGCCTACCCTAGACTAAGGCATTTATGCTTTATTACAACCATCTAGGCCTAAAAGAGCTTTGTCCTCAAAGCTAGAATTCGAACAATTAACAAGGATAGCTTTGTAAGTAATGGATCCATGCTGAAATGGAACTCCAAGTTGAAGAAGATCTCATATGTCAATGAAGTACGAATATGAAATCTAAGTATACTGCTGGAAATTGTCCAAAACAGGCTGCTAAACAAGAATGGTCATAATTGGAAGAAGAAATGTCCAATCACCATGTATGAACTATAGAAATGTAAAGGATAATCTCTAGTATCCACCCATGCCATAAAAGTCCAATTTTGATGATTGTAGAGCAATTATTTTTATGATAGAATTTTAATACAGCAAGATGTCATGTTCAAATTTTACTATGTTTCACGTAAAAGCCATGGAAAAGAATCAAGGTATGATAATGGTTTCCAAGTAGACTCCTCCATGGGCAAACCTTGCCATTTAAGAAGGTATTCTAACACTCAATGGTTCCTTAAAACCTTTTCTCTTTTGCCAATAATCTTTCAGTCTCATACATGATGAGATCATCTTCATCTATGGGAAGTAACTCCTCTAAAACCTTTATGGATGGCCCACATATTTCTTAAGTTGGGAAATATGGAAGATAGAATGAATCCTTATTGAAGAAGGCAAATCAAGCTTGTATGCAAGCTCGCCAAATCATTTGAGGATTTGATAAGGCCCATAGTAACGATGTGCCAACTTATTATGACAGCCTTTGAGAGAAGCATACCTAGATTTAGGCACTTTGAGAAATACCCAATCTCCTTCTTCAAACTCCAAAGGCCTCCTCTTTTCATCAGCATAAGCCTTCATAACATCTTGTGCCTTTCTAATGTTTTCTTTGCATTGATGTAGAAGAGCTTTCATTTTCTCAACTTTAGCCTTGGCTTGTGGATTCACATCTTCATGAAAGAGAGCTGAAGGTATTTGCACTTTGTATCCATAAAGCGCTTCAAATAGCGACATGCCAATGCTCATATGATGAGTGTTATTATAACAAAATTTAGTAAGATGTAGCCAATGATCCTACAAAGCTTGAGTGTCATGGCAAAAATGACAAAGATAAACTTCCAACCATTTATTGGCACGCTCCATTTGGGGATGATATGCTGTACTAGGAGTCAAAATTGTTCCCATAGAAGTAAACAAGCTCTTCCAAAAACTTCCCATAAACTTAGTATTAGGATCGGATACGATCTTCAATGGCATACCATGGAGCTTAAGAATACATTCCATAAATTGTTTAATCACTTATTTTGCTATAAATTGAGCCTTGGTGGGGATGAAATGAGTTGATTTAGTCAACTGGTCTATCACCACATAAATGCTATTTCACCCATGCTAGTTGTAGGTTATTCCACAATAAAATCCATAGTAATATCAGTCCAGTTTCCTTGAGGAATAATAGGGAGTGGCTGAAGTAAGCCATCAGATAGAAGAGAGGAGTCCTTATTTTGTTGACACGGAAGACAGTGCATAATATAATCCTTGATATCCCTCCAAATGCCCTTCCAATAGAAGCTCTTATAGATATTGTCAAATGTTTTGAATAATCCATGGTGTCCCACTAAAGGCAAAGAGTGAATTCCATGCAAGATACGGTCTTTGAAAGAAGATTGTGGTGTCAAGTAGACTCTACCATGATACCATAAAAGACCATTATCCCATTTAAAATTGGGATACTCTTCTCCTTTGCCTTGCTGAAATTCCTTCATCATCTTTGATGTTTGCCCATCAAGTGAATACTCTCCTTGGATATCATGTATCTAATCCTTATGCACAATTTAAATTGTAGAGATGGAACATGCTTACATTCTTAATAAAGCATCCACCACAATATTATATTTCCCATCCATACACGATATTGCAAAATCATAGCTTTGAAGAGTAGCTAGCCAGCTCCTTTGTTTAGGGGACAAATTTGGTTGGGAAATGAAATATTTCAACATACAGTGATCACTTTTAACCTTGAAATGACTGCCATATATATAATGATACCACTTTTTAATAGCATGTAAAATTGCCAACATCTCTTGTTCATAAACATATAGTTGATGCTCCTTATCATCAAGCTTGCGACTTTCATAGGCTATAACTCCAAGGTCTTGATATAGAATAGTCCCAACTGCTCTCCCACTAGTATTCTCACATATAATGAATTCCTTAGAGAAATCAGAGCATACAAGGATATGTGCTGAAAACTAAGAGAGATTTTAGCTCAATGCCCATCCTTGGATTTGCTATAAATGAGGATATCATCTTGAGAGCTTGAAAATTAGCAAGTGCATTTGAAAGCCCAAATGGTATGACTAAGAAGTGGTATAACCCTTTTTCAATCCTAAAAGCTATTTTATACGCATCTCCTTCCTTCATTCTAATTTGGTGATAACCCAAATGAAGATCAATCTTGTTAAAGAACTTTGCACCTTTGAGCTCATCCAAAAGGTCATCAATGCGTGGAATCATGTATCTATTCATCATTGTGGACTTGTTTAACTCCTTATAATCAATGCACATGCGAAAAGATCCATCTTTTTTCTTAACCAAGAGCATAGGAGAGGCAAACAGAGATTGACTTGGCTGAATTAAACCTATTTGTAGCAACTTTTTGACTTGTCACTCCACCTCTTCCCTTTCAAACTTTGACAAGCAATAGGGAGGTTTGTTAATGGTTTTTGTATTAGGCAGCAAGTCGATAGGGTGATCAACCTCTCTCTTTGGAGGCAAAGATTATGGTGGTTGAAATATATGTTTGTATTCCTCCAATAGCTCTTCTAACCTTGAATCCTTTTTCTTTGAAGAAGAAGATGGCTGATTTGTGGTTTCTCTTCATCTACTTTTGCAAGAAAAAGAGTGAAGATACATGATCTTGCATTGATTTCTTTTCATAACTTCTTTATGGATATAAGTTCCAACTATTTTTTACCAATGCCCTTCAATTCTATATGTTGTCCATTCCATTTGAACTCCATTTGCATGTTTTCCAAGTCTAATGAAAATTTCCCAATGGACTTTAACCAATCACAACCAATGACAACATCTATAGGTCCCATTTCTAAAGTAATCAAGTCCACTTGTATGGTATATGAAGGAGATAAGGTGATAGGAGTGCGTAGGCACACTTCATTGCTTGACTCGTAAGCTCCATTGGCAACTTGGATCTTCAATGGCACTTGCATTTGTTGAGGTAGCAATTTTAGCCCATGCAAAGATTTGGTATTTATAAAGCTATGGGTGATGTCCGTGTCTATCAAAAGATGAACCACTTTCCCATTGATTAGCCCCTCAAGTCTAAGGATATTTTCACCCTTACAACCAGTCCATATATCATGAGAAATTGCACGTAGAGAACCACCAGGATCAAAGGGAAAACTATCCACAATATCATAGAACTTATCATTAATTCCATCTTCCTCATCATGCATGTCTTCAACGATAGATTTTGCATCCACATGAAACACATTTCCCTCGTCACCTTCATCTTTATCCAGCTCATCGATGATGAAAAAATTGAGCTTGCTATTCTTAGATTTACAGAGTATCATGCATCCCAATATTCAACATACACAACAACTCTTTTGAAAGTATGGATTCTTCAAAAGGTTCATGAAACAATTGATTATTATCATTGCCAAGTCGTATACTATGAGCATTACTAATGCTAACACCTTCATATTGTTGGTCTTGATTATGGGCTTCATTAGTGTTGTTTTGATCATTGACATACTCTTTGATATCCTCTTGAATGGTTTCCATCACTTGGTCTTTCCTTTTGTTTTTGGTCATTAGGGATAGTTGCTGTCAAAGATGACTATTCTAGAGAAAACTTACAATATCTTGCTTAATATTATATCAATCCCAATTATTTCTTGATCCAAAGGAAGATCATGTAGTGGGGATATTTTAGACTTATTAAGATCTCATCTTGCAAGAAGGTTAATAGGTGTAATGACCTCAAACAATGCACTCCTGTTTTAGCATGTCTAGGTGTAGTCCCACTATACCAATTGTCAGAAAAACTATTATAACTTTTGCTCCCAATGTCTAATTATTGAACTTTTTAGTTCAAATAAAATCTTGACATCCTCTCTTTAAATCAAGATATCAAGCTCTCAGATCAGTTCTCCTAACAGAAAATTCTGTGCTGAAATTGTGTACCTATCTTGTGAATGCCTTGTTTCACCTTGAATTGTCTCTTGGAGTACTTGTGGACACCCAAAACAATTAGTAAACCTATGATAGATTGTAGGGCATGTGTAGGTATCCAAGGGATACCTGTAATTGATTGGTAACTGCTAGAAGTGATCAGTAACTACCCTATCACATGTAGTAATCAAGAGGGCTAAATGACCATGTTCTCTTGCTGATGAGAATTTGTAACATCTGTGAATTGCTGATCTTACTGAAATACCATCATCAATTCTTGTCTCAAGATATGTACGATCACCTAAATTGAAAAAAATGTGTGGGATTCGTGACTTGAGGGGTGTGTACATTTCCCTCTCAAGCCGGTTTGTGCTCCCCTTCAGGGTTCTCGTCAGTAGGGAAGGGCCACCTCACTTTTGTCCTACCAACTCACCCTGCGGCATCCACTTTTTCCTTGGAGGGAAAAGACATGGCAAGGTACATACTAAGGCTAAGAAAATAGTGATGATATGCAGTAGGCTGAAAAGAGTTTCTTCATCCCTTTAATGATATGCAAGTGGAAGTAGAAAATTGATCAAAATGGAAAAGGATAGGGATAGGTATTTCCCTTTCTTGCAATGAACCACTGCATATAATGAATTCCACTTACCATTTGATTTTTACTTTCAGCCATATTGCAATCTATCACATTCAAGCAACCGAAGTCAGGGTGAGGTATAAAATTTCAGCAAATGAAAAAGATTAGCATCAATTGGCTATTGATTTTAAGTGGGCAAAATGAAGAAGATTTATCATAGCCACATTCAGCCCTAAGTTGGTTCTATATGCACTTAGTTGTCAATTTCAAAATAGGATTACTCTTAATTCTTCATTTTTCAGCAAATGGATGGCTTAAGCAATTGGAATTAAAGGGAATTAAGAGCAAAATGTATTAGTACATCTTTCATTGTTGAAGGTAGATGATTATCAAAGCTCTAACAACCATATGAGACTTGAAAAGCTTGATCTCCAGCTTGAAGTGGCCAAGAATGCCTTCAATTTATAATTCCCAGGATGAATATTTAGCGCATAAACTCCAATTCTTCTCCAAGAAAGCTCCTATGACCATAAGCTTGATGGAGATGATCCTTATGAGCTCCAAATGTGACTGAAAATTGAAGGGGAATCAATGATGAACCTTCCAAGAGAGTAGAAGACTTCAAATCTTGAAAAGAGATCTCCCATTTGAAGTACTTGAACTTTCAAAGCTGTCCATATACTTGCAACATTGAAATCAAGCTCCATTCTTGCAATGTTGAAGCAAGACCTTCAAAATTTGGCAAAATCCAATGCCTAGAAGCCATAAGAGGCATCAAGAGACAAAAGCCCTATGATTCCAAAGACCAAAAATTTTGAAATAATCAAGTGGCTGTATTGTTTTCCCTAAATCAAGAGAAGAGGATGCTCCAATCTTGCTTGAAATCCTCAATGTAGAACCAATGTGTGTTGTAGATGCTTTCCCTTGACCGTTGGAAGCTAAAAGGCATCAATAAGAAGACAAATCTTCAAGAAATTGAAGGAGTCTTCATGCTGCCCATTTTCAGCCATAGCTAAGGTTGTAAAGGAAGCTTCAGAGCTGAAGGAGAGTGAAATATCAAGCAATAGAATGTAGGTACTTCATTTCAGGGCTGCCATTGATGAGTCAAAAGAGGGAGAATCTTGATTGGTGAAGAAGATTGTTGATTCTTCAAGAGGAGATAAGCTGGAAAAAATGGCGCAAACTATCCAGCCCCTTCTCCTACTCCACGTGATCAATATCATGATGATGCTTGACCAAATAAGTAGTCCACATGTTGCTTGAGACATCAGGAATCATTCTTTGAAGGTCTAATGAAGAGATATGGCCATGGCAAAGAGAAATAAGAAGAGATCTCCATGGCAGTTTTCAGTAAGAAGGTTGAAAAGAGGAAAGAGAAACTTGCTCCAAAAAGTAACCACCATTTAACCCTTCTAAACCTTATTTAGGCTTCAGTTAAGTTCATGATCTTTCAAAATGGTTCAAAATTGACCACCAACCACCAAAATGACCATGAATCCACCATTATTTCTTCAGACATTCTTAAAGACCATCAAATTTAGTCACAACTTATTGCAGAGAACTTAACTAGTCACGGTTTTAACTATGTCAACCACTATAACTAAATCTTGTACTCTAGTTACCTGTTACCTATCCTTGTGACTAAAGTTTCCCAAGAAAATGATTCTTCCCATGGATCAAAATCCATGCTTTGATACCAATGTAAAATAGCTAATTCTCATAGCAAGCAAAATAACTGGACATACAACAAATACACCATATGTTCCAAGAAACCATAGCCAAGGTGGCTAGGGATGAAATTATATTGCCATGGAAGGCTAAGAATCAAAGATGAATGCTGCAACATGAATGCTCATCTCATGCCAAAGTGGGACATGGTATGCACCCCATGATCATGGTGGCTAAGAGTATGCACCCTCTTAGATGGTGGGAGGAAGGAAACCTCAAAACATGTAGTCTTCAAAAATGGAAAAAAGATCCTTCACATGTTACACCTCCACCTTTTATACTTAACCCTAGCCTACCCTAGACTAAGGCATTAATGCTTTATTACAGTATCTTTGGTACCCAAGCAAAGAATTCAAAGGTAAAATTACTCATGCTGTTTTATAAATTGAATATAAAAGATAGTGCTTCCATGACCATACACATTAACAAGTTCAAGAGCCTAAAAACCCAGTTTGCAACTCTTAAGAAGAATATTGATGAAGATGAAGCAATAGTCGTACTGCTTGCAAGTGTAAATAAGGATCCATATGAGAATCTTGTGTCCACCCTAAGTAATGTTCCAAGTCTCTCACTTAAAGATATTGAGCACTCACTACTTGATGGAGAAAGAAAAGTTAAAAGTAGGGATGCAAAGGAACACACCACCAAAAAAAGTCTCTTGTACACCAAGGTCACTTATGGAGCAAAAGGTTGTGGTTGAGGACTCAATACCAACAACAATGAGGATCGGATTATATGTCATTACTGTGGCAAGACTAGCCATACAGCCAGTGAATGTTTCCACAAGAAAAGAGCACAGCAGATGCAGAATGATCACTACCAGAACCAATTCATGAATGAAGAAGAAGAAGAAGATGCTTCTACTACCATCAACAACTTTGACAGATTGTTCTAAAGAATTTTCGTTGTATCTTTCTTATGCTTTTCCCATTGTGGATCTCTATTTTTCCCTTAGTGGATTTGTTTTGTAAAAACCCTTGCCAAAGATGTAAAGTTTCAATCTTTAACCTGACTAGACTGCCTACGAGCTAGTCTCCTGGGCCATGTCACCATGTAGGGGGGCAAAAGCCACCAAGTGCAGGGACTCATCATTTGAGGGGGGTGTTGAGAAATAGAGAAATGATGTATTTTCCAAGAAGAGATGTCCTGAATCCCATATGCACAGTGATGAGTGGAACAACCCAACTTCTATAAAGCATTGTACTTGACTATCACTTTCATAATGATGAATACAATATCATGATGCTTTCCTCTTTCAGTTAGTGTTAGTGGCAGTCCAATACACAAGATTGTCTTTATGAGTCCAAGCTTCCATCTCAGAACCTAATTCACTCATGTAGGAGTTGTCTACTCATTGTCCATGTCATTATGAATTTAGTCTTCATCTTCCAACCTCCATAGCTCCTGCCATGCTCTAGATTTGACATTTTAACAAAAGTCACTCTCAAATGTAGAGAGAGTGTACCAATTGTACTCGTGAACAACAAATTAAGCAAGATCTTCTTCTTGTACTTGACTCTCTCTCCCTCTTGTGCACACCTTCTCATGCTGTTATTCTGATATTTCAACATGAAACATGGTTAGCGCTAGTTTAAATTGTGTATTTAATGTTAATTTAATATTTCTAAGCACACATGTGTGTAAATGTGACAATTTTATGTAATAATTTATTTGCTAACATAAAATTACTTTTTATTAGTGGATATTTTTGCACCTTTATTTACTTTAATATAATCATGTACACACATTGTTTACTAAGATAAATTGAGTAATGCTGACATTATTTATTAAGGTGAACTGAGTAATGGAAATATTATAAGATTCAGATAGTAATTATTGAGCTTTGCAAATCTAGGCTCATATATTTTTTGTATATCCACCTTTCATGTTTCCATGCCAATAACATGCATGAGATCTCTCATCACCTTTAAAATATTTGCATTGACTAGCTTTTAGGCCTCTATTAACTTTGAAGGTCCAAGAAGAGGCATACTTTTGCTTCTCTTTAGCACATGACCAAATCCAACCTTAATACCCTTGAATATTTTTGAGTAAGTTCCTCTACTAATGCCAGCCTTGTTACAAATAGCTTGTGCATCCATAGTAGAAAGCTCTTTTGAGATATATATTAATGCGGACTCAATCACCTTCTCCTTTAGAGCCTCAAACTTTAGATTGTTCAAAGCGTATGTCAATATACCCAACTTTAGTAATCTATGAATGGCTAATTCAAGCTCACACTCACCTAGGTTTTTATTCTGAGAAACCTTATAAGCCCTAATATTTCACTTCCATTGATCGATGTCTACAATCAACTAGTAATTAATTGGCTTTCTCTTTCATTTGCACTTACGTATCAACTTATTATTGAACTCTTTATTTTGTGAATTTATCTCCTCATATATGATATCGAGGTCATGAATAGTATCTTATGTTGTGATAATATGACTACTTTTTAAGTTAGTAATTCATTCATTTACTTCACTTGTCCTATTAGCTACTAAATTTGAAGTTGATGTGCAACGACAATACCATGATAGTTTTTAATAGTCGATTGGCAAGTTGTAAACCCTTTAACATGATCACCAAGCTACCTTCTTATAAATCCATTTTTATCCTCACACACATATTTCATAAGTTTGTGATTTTGAGAAAACATGAGGCTTATTGGTTAGGGGGATCAATTGGATAGATTTTCCCATCAAGTCCCAAGTTCACATGCTTCAATCTCGTTTGCCAATAGCTTTGTAAAACTTGAGAAGTAATACCAATACGATGTATCATCTTCAATAGACAAAAAGTAGTTACATGTGATTTGAGTCCTAAAATAAACCACAAAAAAAAAAGCAAAAGTAGTTACACATGCTATTCTCTCTAGAACAGTGACAAAGATACCTCAACCTGTAGTGGGAGTGGATCGATTCTCTATGATAGTTGTTTCTTCCTTATTCTAATTGTTTCCATCTTTGAGCTCTCTCCCTTTTGACAACTTCATGGAGAAAGGTGGCCATTTTCCTCAATTGGTTAGCCAGCAAAAGTGTTCACAAAAAACCAAGGTGCATGTAAAATGAATTACAAAATTTGAAAATGAAGGTTTAAAACCATGGACTTGATAAAAATTTTAGTTCTAAAATTTACAAGCACATTTAAAATTATACAAAAATCCCATTAAACTTGTTTTTCATGGGGCATTGGCCTACATGCTCCTCATGATTGGGGCCTTGATATTCTTCTTGCATCGTCCTCTCCTTTCATGGCTTTTTTGGACAATGCCTATAGGCCACTACATGTCAAAATGACATTGTGTAACTACAAGAGGAAACTTTCTCACAGATATTGTCAACTGAAGGGGTTGCGTACTGACATCCATGTAGTTATTTAGTTCTATGTGTATCTTCGCTTGGTTATTTCATTTGGTGACTTGGCAAGTTGGGGTGGCTCAAGAGGGTTGCCCAACACTGGTAAAAATTTGAGATTTTCAAAATCATGGGTCGTTGGGCTTTGTAAGTTCTTAGTACCTACTATTTATTGACCTCTTCTATCATTGCCATGCTCCAACCCAACATCTTGTCATCATGTACATAATCGCTAACATGCCTAAGGGCTAAAGTTCACTGAACAGTGAAGAATATCATTTGTAGTGATCCCTAGGGGGTTTACTGCTGCAAGCCCTCCTGTAAACCCTAACTATGTAGTCCATGGACAGACATGAAAGCCTAAGCTTTCAATTCTTATCAATTTCTTGAAGATTCTTCATCATTTCAGTACTACATGGGATCATTTCAGTAAGGATTCTTGAAGAAATTGCAATGATTAAGCACAATTAGTCAAAGATTGAAGAAGCTCAAGAGCTTCCATGGAGCCAAAAATTGGGGGAAATGGGTTTAATGCTTCAATCTTAAGCATCTGAAGCTTCAAGTTTTCTCTCAAGCATTAAATACACAAGTCTCAAAGATTATTTTGGCAACATTGGACCACTGGAGGCTTTATCAAGCATTTGGGGATTGATCAAGTAATCATCAAACATGTCAAAGGTACTCTTCTTCAATTCTTAATCTCTCTCATTAATCCATTTGCTAAGATTAATCCACTTGATTGAGAGATTAAAGAATTGAGCAGTTTCCATCAAATTCTAGCCAACTCTTACTTGAATCAATCCATTCATGTAATGCAATGTTTGCTTTATGCATATCAGTTCCAATCAGTGAATTAGAAGCTTCAATCTGAAATTTACAGCATTACATTTCATCCAATGATTAAACCTATTGATTGATGAGGTTACTCACTCTAATCCATTGATTGGATGAATTCTTTTACCCAAGCTTGAAATATTGTAAAAGGGTAAGTACTAGTAATCAGTGAGTCACTGAACTGCATTGGTAAGACCCTCTTCCTATCCAATTTTTCAAGATTCCATTCAATTGCATTTCATGGAAGGGACTGAATGAATATTTCAAAAATTCATTTCATAATGATTGATTAGAATAACATGCTACTACCATGTTGATATACCCACTGAGGAAAAATGTGGATGCCGGGGGAGATAGTGGGACAAAAGAGAGGTGACCCCTCCTCACTATCGAAGATCCCTAAGGGGTGTAACCAACCAACCTGGGGGAAACTTTGACCACCTCTCAATGATTCTAAGCCCGTGTAGGGAGCATGTCTTGCCATTTTATCCCACATACAGCCATTTGGAACCACTATTTTACCCTACAGGTGGAAACATGAAATTTATTGGTTGAAACAGGGTGCAAGCCTCGACAGTACAGACTCAAAGATTGAATTGCAAAATTTTCTATCCTAAACTTGTTATAGTGTGATATAGCTCATCTTAAAGAGGGCATCCTTGGCTTTGATTTGAATCAAAAAGTTTTGAAATCGGAGCTTCCTAGCTTAAGTTATAGCCATTTTTCTGACAGGGGATACCGTAGGATTGCACTATTATGGCAGGGCATAAAGGCAAAAATAAGGTCTGGAATGATTATGCATAGCAAATGAGAGATTATATGCTGGAGAATATACCCAAGAGAGCCTTGAAGAGCCCCAAGTGCATGGAAAAATTAGTGCACTTAATAATACATTGTGTGCACATGAAAGTAGGCATGCCCAACATCATGAGGACCTATTATCAAGAGTGGAGCAGATGGTCTTGTCTACTAATAAAAAAAAATCTTTTATTGAGAAATTAGTGGATTCAACTACTCAAACAAAGGCTTCTATTGACAAGTTACTAGAATCTAACACTCAAATAATAGCTTAATTCTCCCAATGGATGCAAATGCAAATGGGATCCAAGGAAGCAAAGGAGAAAGCTTATTCAAATAGTGAGCCCTTGGTCCCACTTCAGCCACCTAACCAAAATGGTCAAGGCCATGGAATCATTAGACGAAGGGGTATTCCAAATAGCCAATATGAAGTAGTGAGACTTTACAAAGACATGATGACTATTTGGGCAGTTTGAATGGTGCCAACTCCTAAGCTTTTAGGTTGAATACCCAACTTCCTAGAGCTCCTCTACTAACGGGAAGGTTTTATACTAGTTCTCAGCCACCTATTGGAAGAGTTTCATCACATTTTGGAGGCTTAATGCCTAGTACTCATGACCGGTCTATTTTATGATAGCAACCCTTCCATGAAAGAGAGCCAAAAGAAAATATCATTTTGGCCAAGTTCAATGGTCAGTCATCTTCACCATCTGATCTTGAGGAGTGGACCTCCAAATTGGAATCTTTCTTTGACATATTTCCTAAAACTAATGATATGAAGATTCATTTGACTTCCTTGAATTCGGAGGGATTTGCACATATGTGGTGGAGGTATATTAAAAAGGAAAATATACTTGTAGAGAATTGGGAAGCTTTCAAGACACTTATGTCTGAAGTCTTTGTCTCCCCTCTTGAAAAAGAGAAATTGGTATGGAGATGGTATGGTTTAGAGCAAAGAGGCCTAAGTGTAAGAGAGTATATCAATCAATTCCTCAATCTAACCATGTATGTAGAGAGCATCAGTGATGAGGCTAATCTCCACAAGTACATGTCTGGCTTAGAGCCATCTTTATCACGTGATGTCATGGCACAAAACCCTACCTCTCTTTTCAAAGCTATTGAGCTTGTGGAGTGCTATGGAAGGGAATATAGAAGGGAGTCCTCATTTCATCCTGGTTATGAATAGCCAAGAACTGTTTTAAAACAAGGACAAATTGGTAATGTTTATGGCAACAATCATGCGATAAGTGGAGGCTTAAGGGTGCCAACTTATCCACCGTTCAATGCTTCAAGACATCAAAGTGATTTCAGGATATCAAACAGTCCTAGAGTTAACTTCAAACAAGGGGACATCAAGCCTAAATCTTTTTCCGCCAATATGAATCCCAAGTCTATTCCTATGGACCTCTACAAAGAAAGAAAGGAAAAAGGTTTATGCTTCAAGTGTAGGGAAAAGTATACACCTGACCATGCCAGAAAGTGTATATAAAAATGCAAAAGCCAAGGTTCATAGTATGTTAAGTCTTTGAAGATTTTGAAGATGAGATTGATGAGGCTAATGCAATTGTGCCTAATGCTGAAAATGATGATATTGTGAAAGAAGTTGGGCAAGATTACTTTTATGATCCAGCCAAATCTTTTCCTTTTGATCTAGGTGGGAGTGCTCCTTTTGACCCAAATGGGACTTATCATGAGCCACTTGCTGCCACTAGTTGTTCCATTTCCATGGATACTTGGACAGGTTCTAAGAGCTATAATACACTCCATATGAAGGGTAACATTCATAGAAAGGTTGTCTTCATTTTGATAGATAGTGGCAATACACACAGTTTTGTGAATAAGTCCATTATGGACAAATTGAATTGTCTTCCCACTGACTTACAGCAGCCCATAAGAGTTCAAGTGGCCAATGGTGAAAAAGAAATTAGCACACAAATATGCCCACATGTTTCTTTACAACTCGCAAAAAATTTTGAAGAAAAAGTAAACCTTATTCCCTTGGAAATGGGGCCTATAGATATTATACTCACTTGTGATTGGTTGATGACATTAGGCAGAATCACTATGAATTTCTCACAGTTGTATATGGAGTTTATCTTTGATGGACAGCTCATCCATTTACAGGGAATCCCGAGTAGATCATATTTTCAGCTTATCACCATTCAACAACTCAAAAGGGAGTACAAGAGGCATTCACAGATTTTTTTTTTTGCATTTGAATAAAGAGATTGAAAATCAAACCATAAATTCAGCAAGTCATCTAACCTTGAAAGCTCTTCTTAAGGAGCATAGGGATTTGTTTGAGGTGCCTACTTCATTGCCTCCCCCCAAGAGAGTAGTAGATCACCCTATTGATTTGGAGCCCAACTCAAAGCCAATCAATAAGCCACCCTACAGATTATCCAAGTGTGAGCGAGAGGAAGTAGCCAAGCAAATCAAGAAACTTCTTGAGATGGGATTCATTGAACCTAGTTCTTCACCCTATGATGTGTCTCTAGTCTTGTTAGTCAAAAAGAAAGATGGATCTTTTAGGATGTGCATTGATTACATGGATCTTAATAAGATCACAGTGAAGAATATGTATCCAATACCCAGGATTGATGATTTGCTTGATGAGCTTAAGGGGACTTGATTCTTTACAAATATTAATTTGAGATCAGGGTATCATGAGATCTGTATGCAAGAGGGTGATGAGATCAAGACTACTTTTAGGACTAATCAAGGGCTCTATCATGTCCTAGTGATGCCATTTGGACTTACAAATGCTCTAGCTACCTTTTAGAGCCTAATGAACAAGATTTTGTAGCCTTTCCTCTTTCAAATTTTCTCATTCTTCTTTGATGGCATTCCGATTTACAATAAGACCCTTCAAGACCACCTATCACACATGAGGAAGGTTTTTGATGTATTGAGACATCACAAACTCTTTGCTAAGGAGAAAAAATGCTCTTTCTTACGCAAACTGAAGTGGAATACTTGGGACATATTGTCAATGAAAAAGGAATACAGGCTGTGACCCCAAGAAGGTGCAGTGATTAAAGATTGGCCAACACCTACTACTACTACTTCTCTTAGAGGATTTCTTGGTCTATCTTCATTCTATCACCGATTCATCAAGCATTATGTGGCTATTGCAGCTCTTTTGACAACAGGTTGAAGAAGGAAGCTTTCTTTTGTGATACCCTTGCAAATAGTAGCTCAACCAGTTAAAGAAACTCCTTGATTCCGCTCCTATTCTAGTATGCTCGGATTTTTTGAAGGAATTTACTATACAGTGTGATGCTAGTGGATGAGGTATTGGGGCTGTGTTGTTACATGAATATGGAGTGATTTCCTTTGAAAGTCGCAAGCTTACAAATAAAGAAATGGCCATGAATGTTTATGACCAAGAGATGTTGGCTATCTTGCATGCAATAAAGAAATGACACCATTATTTGTATGGCAACCAATTCAGATTTCAGAGTGATCACAGGGTCCTTAAGTATTTCCTTACTCAGTCCAATCTTACTCCTAAGCAACATAGGTTGGTAGCTACATTGCAAAATTATGATTTCGACATCACTCATACGAGGGGTAAAGACAATATAGTGGCTGATTCTCTTTCTTGTATGTGGGGTTGCAAATTTTTGGCAACAATGACTGAGCTACATAGTGATTGGATTGAAGAATTACATGAGGCTTATCTTTTGGATGAAGAGCTCAACCATATTTTTCAAAAATTACAGCAAGTTCTCATGGAAGATAACTCACATTATCTGGTTAAATGGTAAGATTGTCATTCCCCTACCACTTCTTTTACACGGAAAATTATGGAGGAGTTTCATTCTTTGCCTTTACTGGTTGGACACCTTGGAGTTTTCAAGACCTATGATAGGATTAGCAAAAGCTTCTATTGGAAAGGACTGTGGAAATATGTCAAGGACTTTGTCATGAAGTGTATGCCGTGTCAGTAGAATAAGAACATCACCCCCATAAGCCAGGTGGTTTATTGCATCCATTACCCATTCCTATAGGAAAATGGACACACATTACCATGGACTTCATTACTGGCTTGCCTACTACCAAAAAGAGATGGAATAGTATATATGTGGTGGTGGATAGACTCATCAAGGTAGCCCATTTCATTCCAACCAAGACCCAATTTACTACTTCTCAAGTGGCCAGTCATTTCATGGAGTAGATATTTAGAGTACATGGATTACCGCAAGTGATTATTCATGAAAAAGACTCAAAGTTCATAAGTAACTTTTGACACGTGGTATTCACATCCATGGGCACTAAATTGGCTCCTTCTACAGTCTATCATCCACACAGACGAATGGACAAACAAAACTAGTAAATAAGTAGTTGGAGACTTATCTTCACCATTTTTATTGTGATATCCAAAATTCATGGGATTCTTGGTTACACTTAGCTGAGTTTGCCTACAACAACTCTACCCATGCTAGCATTGGAGTTTCACCCTTTGAGGCTATGTATGGGTATAAGGTCTCCTTATCCACACCCATCTTTAATGAAAGAATAAACCCTCATGGGAAGGAAGATTTGAAAAGAATGCAAACCCTTCTTCAACAATGTAAGATAAATCTTAGGAAAGCTCAAGACCAAATGAAGATGTATGCTGATGAGAAGAGGTGACATTTATAATTCCAAGAAGGAAAATTGGTTTTATTGAAGGTGCCCAAGTCTATGTACTATACTCTGAAGGATGGATCCAGTAACAAGCTTGCTCACAGATTTTATGGTCCTATCAGATCTTGAAGCGCATTGGAGACTTGGCATATAGATTAGAACTACCCTCTTCTACTAAGATTCATAATTTATTCTATGTTAGTCAGATCAAGCCTTTCTATGGTGATCCTATTGATACAGTTGATGAGCTACCACCTATTGATGTGGAAGGTCTTATTCAGTGTACATCCCATAGGATGTCATAGGTCAGTGTGAGAAGAAGATTCAATCTCGTTCCATCATTAAATATCTAATCAAATGGAGAGGTTTACCACCTAAGCAAGATTCTTGGAGGCCTGATTCTATATTAGATGAGTTTCCTTTCCTAAGGGACACACTGCTAGGACTGAAGCCTACTGACTATCTATGGAGCTAGTTATGGTGTAGACATGCTAACAGCAAGTTGTTTTAGAATAATTTTTATTCTGCCTAATGTTCATAATTATGCAATTTATATAGGGTCAAAGTACTCTTCACGAGCTACGTTTTGACATGTGGCATGCCTCATTTGGACACTTCTACTAAAAGTTATGGGGCCGATTTGGTCTTGCAAGGTATGTTTACACAACAAGTTGTCTACTTCATTTTGAGCTCATCAGTTGAAGACTGAATGGCTCCAATTACTTTTGAAGCATTTTTAATCATGTACATAGTAGAGGCCTACTTTTGTTCTTCCATTTTAATCCATATGTCTGTCATCTTTCATTCATTTTCCCATTTATAAAGCTAAAAAATAGAGTAGTACTTTGTTCTATCCATCCTTTTCCTGTCTTTGTAAGTTTATTTTTTAGGGTAAGAACCTTTAAGAGAAGATGGATTGTAAGAAGCTGGGAAGAATAAGGATTTAATGTGTAAATAATATTGATGCCATGTCACACTAACATTAGTATAAAAGGAGAGGACATGTAATTTTTCTAATCTTTGACACATTATTGTTGTTCTTCTCCTCTTCACCTTGCTCTCAGCTTCAATGGCTTCTTTCTCTTCCATGTCTTTCTCTCTCCATTTCTAGTATTTCTCTCTCCTCATCACTCTATGCCTCTCTCTTCTTCACTCCTTCTTCTATCACTTTTGCAGTCTTCTCTCTCCTCTTTCTCTCTCTCTAGTTCATGAAAGAGAGAGAAGGACCGAAGCTTGGACTCGAGAGCTATGGCGGGAGAGCAAGAGCAAGAGAGAGAGAGATAAGAAATGGGAACTCCAACAGTCACAATGTGTGACCGGGCTTTATTCAAACTATCACTAAAAGAATAAAGAATAAAGTGATGGTGACGGGCGCTCGCCACCTGCAATGTGCAGTGGCGGTGACTGTCAGTGTAGTAATACAGGGGCGGCTAGGCGGAGGCGCCTTTACCCCCAACAACCTCCCACTTAAAGGCGAATCTGCCCTAGTGAGGAGTGAAAAGAAAAAAAGAAAAAAAAGACAGTACAACATGTACACATGTACAATAGGATGAGGAAAGACGTCATCTCATCCCACGTCTATCAACCTCCTGAGGAAGGCAAAGCGCTCTGTAGAGAGGCTTTTCGTGAGCAGATCTGTAGGATTTTAGTCAGTTGAGATCTTGACAAGGTCAACAGACTTGTCCTCAACGGCCCCACATATGAAGTGATACCTCACCTCAATGTGTTTCGTCTTCGCATGGAAGACCGGATTCTTGGCTAATTGAATAGCACTCATTGAATCCGAATGCAGTGTAGGGATAGCATCAATACCGAGGCCAGCAACTAAACGACCCAACCAAATGGCCTCCTTGCAAGCCTCAGTAGCTGCAACATACTCGGCTTCTGTAGTAGAAAAGGCCGTGCATTTCTGCACCCTGGACATCCAAGAAAAAGCACCTTCAGCATAGGTGAATACATAGCCGGAAGTGGACTTCCTACTATCTACATATACTGCATAATCAGAGTCAGTGTACCCCACAACTCCTGTATCTTGGCTGCCATAGCATATGCACATATCTGCAGTGCCCTTCAGGTACCTCATGATACCCTTCACGGCATCCCAATACTTCTTTCCAGGTGTAGCCATATAGCGTGCCACAACACCAATTGCAAAGGCAATATCTGGACGAGTGGCTATCATGGCATACATAAGACTGCCCACTGCAGATGCATAGGGAATCTTGGCCATCTCGGCCTTCTGCTCTTCTGTGTGCGGACAATTAGCCTGTGATACCTTCACATAAGAAGGCAATAGACATCCAATAGGCTTTACGTCCTGCATGTGTAAGCGCTCAAGGACTTTATGAATGTACTCCCTCTGTGATAAGTAGAGGAGTCCCTGATGCCTGTCGCATGTAATGCACATACCAAGTATGTGAGCGGCCTGTCCCAGATCTTTTATCTCAAAGCTCTTCTTGAGCTAAGCCTTAAGAGCATCTAGCTCATCATGCGCTTTCCTTGCTATCAACATATCATCCACATAGAGTACCAAAATCAATAAAGAACCATCACGAGCTTTCTTTATGTAAATACGCGGATCCATTGCACTCCGGCTGTAGCCGTGTGACTGTATAAAGGCATCAAACTTATGATACCACTCCCTAGGTGCCTGTTTCAAGCCATAAAGACTTTTCTTCAATTTGTACACTAGGTGCTCCCTGCCAGGTTCTGCAAAGCCCTTAGGCTGCTCCATATAAATCTCATCATACAAGTCCCCATGTAAGAAATTCGTCTTGACATCCATCTGGTATAAATCCAAGTCAAGCTGAGCAACCAAAGCCAAGATTAAGCGCAGGGTGGTCATCTTAACCACATGAGAAAAGACCTCATCAAAGTCTACACCATGCTCCCGCTTAAAACCCTTTGCTACCAATCTAGCCTTGTATGCCAGCTTGGGGTGTCCAAGGGTACTTTTTAGCTTGTACACCCACTTGCATGGGAAAGCCTTCTTGCCCGTAGGCAAGGAAACCAAATCCCAAGTGTCATTCTTATGCAGGGATTCTATTTCAAGCTACATAGCCCTCTCCCAGGAGTGACTATCACCCCTGCGCATAGCCTCATCATAAGTGAAAGGCTCTCCTGCATCTGTAACCAAGACATAATGCATCGAGGGCTGAAATCTATTAGGTGGACGTCTGTCTCTAGTAGACCGTCTCACGGCAGGCTCTGTTGCCTGCCCAGCTGCCTATCCAACACCCTGACCATGAGCATTTGCTGCAGCTGTAGGCTGTCTAACTGGCTGTGCGGGAGCTCTTGGCTCCTCCTGAAATATGACCTTGCGGATCTCAACAACTCTCTCAAGCTGCCTATGCATATTGTCTTCATGGAAGACTACATCATGACTGCAGATGACTTTCCACGCCTGCGGATCCCAGAGACGGTAACCCATCTCGCCTACATCCCCATAACCAAGGAAAATGCATGACACTCCTGGGATCCAGCTTACTTCTCTTGTCCCTGGGCACATGGCAAAATGCCTCACATCCAAATATACAGAGATGCACATAAGAGGGGGGTTTTCTAGTCCATACCTCCTCCGCAACCTAGAAATCTAAACCACTAGAAGGTGATCTGTTTATGATATGCACAACTCTACTAACTGCCTCAGCCCAAAAGCTCTGTGGTAGGCCTGCATGACTAAGCATACTGCATACACGCTCCTGGATGGTTCCATTCATCCGCTCAGCCAAACCATTCTGGAGGGGGTGTAGGGGGCGGTCAACTGACGCTTAATACCCCTCTCATCACATAACTGCTCAGAAGCACATGAGATATACTCACCCCCATTATCTATCCTTAGGCATTTTAGCGTATACCCAGACTCGTTCTCAACCAATGCAAACCATCTCTGAAACACACAGCCAAGACATCGGATTTCAACTTAATGGGATAAGCCCAAACTTTCCATGAAAAAACATCTATGAACGTAACAAAATACTTTGCACCACCCATAGATTGACAAGGCATGGGCCCACAGACATCCGAATGTACCAATGCCAAGGGCTCACTCATGCGTGGCCTATCAGACTTCTTATGCGTAGATCTAGTCTACCAGCCATAAAGATAATGCTCACATGAATCAAAACATGCATAATCAAGGGGTGGTAAGTAAAGCAAACCAGAAAGCATTTTCATTCCCTTCAAAGACATATGGCCCAAATGGGCATGCTAAAGAGATACATGTGGGATAGAACCCACAGGCAAAACATGATCAAGGAGGAAAAAGCTAATACAATCAAGGGGTAGAGACTGCCAACCTTGGCACCTCTTGCAATCACAAGTCTGCCACAAGTGATCTTCCATGCAGAGTCTCCAAAAAGTACATGATAACCTGCGTCATCAAGCTATCCAGCTGACATGAGACTGCATGTCAAAGCAGGTACATGATGTACATCCTACATAACAAAACTGCTACCAGAAGGAAACTGTAGGCTAACATCACCAATGCCCACAATATCAAGAGAGCTGTAATCACCCAAGCGCACAGTACCCGAAACAGTACGGTATAAATGAAACCACTCTCGGCAAGGTGTCACATGAAAGGATGCACATGAGTCCAAGAGCCAATACTGTGCATACATAGAGTGTATCTCTGTCATCTGTGAAGCACTAGAAGAAGCTGCAAGGATACAATCATCATCATCAACATCCTCAGGTTGCATAACATTGATCTCTTCAATTTTAACACTGTACTTTGCAGGCACTATGCTGCGATCAGAAGACTTATCCTGCACTTTGTCTTTCCCCTTATCTTTGCGCCTTTCATTGCACAATTCATGGCATTGTGGCCTAATATGGCCCTTTTTCCCACCTGCCATGGGATTTGCTACGTGACTTCCCACGAGACTTGGACCGAGATTTCTGAGAATCCCGTCCATGGCCACTACCACTACCATGCTTTCCATATCCATCATTCCTGCCTCTAACTGTCATAGCATGAGACATACGAGAGGTATCCAAATTCTTACGGCTAACCTCTTCCTGCAGAAGAGCACTCTCAACATCAATTTCAAGGTAGTAGTAGAGGCACATAATGCAGTGCGGAACACATCCCAGGACTCATTAAGAGTACCAAGCAAGAAAATATGAATGACATCCTCTGCAAAAGTGATGTCCTGCGAAGTCAAGTTCTTGAGTATAGCATGGAACTGGCTCAAGTGAGTAGACAAAGTCACATTCTCCTTCATGCGCACATCCATAAGCTGTTCAGCCAATACATCTGACTCGTTGGACTTTTCTTGTCATAGAGATTTTTTATCTTTTCCCACAACTGCCATGCACTCTGTTCTTCCTCAAAGACATTATAGTGAACCTGTTCTATGAGAGACAATAGAATAGTGGACTTGCATAACTCATCAAGCTCAAGCCATTCCTCATCTGGCATAGTTGCAGGCGGATGCCCGCTTAACCTCAAAGGTTTGATCTATGATTTCTGCACCAACACCTGCCAAATCTGGCTCTTCTAATAAGAGTAATTCGTACCATCAAGCTTAGTGATGTTGAAAATAGCATGATCAGTGGATGAACTCGCCATAATGCAGGCTGGCAGACTGTAGACAGTTCAAAACTACTTGTTGTTTACCGTAGAAAATGACAAAAAAATCACCAAAATTTAGGAAAAATGGCAAAGAAAGTGAAACCAAAGCTGTTGCTCACCAAGTACTAGTGAAAATACATCATTTCAGAGTGTTTCAGCATGAAAAATCCATGTCAGTCCATACATATATGCTTGCTGTAATAAATTTCAGATTTCAGTAAAAGAGAGCTAACAGTGCCAAAATCGGATCCCAAGGCAATCAGATACTGCCAAGATCAAATCCGGCATCATGTGGGCATAACATAAGCATATGATGGTCGATAAGCATGAATCCAACACCCAAGTATGTCGTACAAACATCTGCCAGTGAGTAGGCACACCCCCTAGGCAATGGGGCAAAGTGTTCCTGCCACTACCAAAACTTGATGCAAATAGGTGTCAGTTCACAAAGATACGAATCCAAAACTGAGACTTAGCTCATAAGCATATAGTGAACCAAGAAATATGATGTATCATCCCAAAAGGTAAGAAGTCCCAAAGTCTCAAGTGTCTGTAATTGCTCAATAGCATGTAACGGCTCAATGCATAAAAGTATCACCTGCTCAATGTCTGATAAGCATTCAAAAATGCTCCCACTGGCACAAAAGTCGTATGTATGAGCTCAAAAGCTCAAGCCAAGGCAAGACACAGTGCCAATGACATAAGTCCAAGACAATACATCAATAGTACATCCCGAACATGTAGGCAATAGAGCATCTGTATGTAGCATCCGTAAGCATGTAAGATATGAAATACATCCCAATCCAAAATCTGACAAGCCAAGCAACATCTAAGACTACTCCAGATAATCCAAAATGCATCCAAGGTGGAGCTTCAATGAGCACTCAAGCTCAACGTATGCATAGGGTAATCAACCGTGACATGAGCATCAAGCCGTAGGCAATGGGTATGCATAAATCTAAGAAGCATCACTGTCAAAGCATATACCAATGTCAATAAGTGCGGGCTAAAATAAGCTCAAGCTTCCAAAAGCATCCGGATTCAATGACAAGCTCGAATTCGTCCCTTAATGATCAATACATCGTAGCATAACCTAAGACATACATCCGGAACCAATAGGCATATGTCAAAGCATGAAAGATAGCTTCAATCCAAGAGTATTCAGCATGCATTTACTGTTATAAACTGTGTATTTCCAGCCCCAAAATCAGGCCAAAATCATAGTATTACATGTAGCTTCGATCCCCCAATCAATCGGGATGCAATAGGCATCAAACCGATTATGTAGTCATGCCCAAACAAGCATAGGCATACAAATACATGTTGTTTCAGACTTGAAATCTGTTGTAGAAGATTCTATCATCAGAATTTGGCAAATCCGACATCACCATCGCATCCAGAGCGTGTCAAAACCCCAAGTTAGACTCTTATCTTGCCTGAATTGGGTTCCGAATGCCCGAGATATGACAAAAAGAGTGATTTTGGGCCAAATTTTGAAACAGGCGCAAAAAAAACGTGAGCTGACTGGGGGTATCTGCTATCCCACGTGTTAACAATGGGGCCCAAAGGGGGCATAAATGAGGGCCAAAGAAGGCCTACACCAAGCCTCAACAAGCCTTGATAGGCTGGAAGCAAGATCCAGGTGAAGGAAGCTCCAAGAGGTGTGAGCTATGGCTGCCCACAACTTTTTTACAGCCTGAGACCTGAGAACTAAAGTAAAACTCTGAAGAAAATGATCAAATACCTCTGATGTAATGCCCTGAAGGTGCCCAACAATATCAGAAAGGTGCTCGTGAAGCCGGGGAGTGACGGGAGCTCGAAGGAGTCGGATATGGCTGCCGGGAAGGAGACCCAATGCGAGTAGGGAGTCGATGGGATGTTGAGAATGCCACGAACCAAGCTCAAGAGTCGGAAAGCAAAGCTCTGATACCAGTTGAAAGGGAGAGAAGGACCGAAGCTTGGACTCAAGAGCTATGGTGGGAGAGCAAGAGCAAGAGAGAGAGAGACAAGAAATGGGAACTCGAACAGTCACAATGTGTGACCAGGCCTTCCTTTATTCAAATTGTCACTAAAAGAATAAAGAATAAAGTGATGGTGACGGGTGCCTGCCACCTGCAGTGTGCAGTGGCGGTGACTGTCAGTGTAGTAATACATGGGCAGCTAGGGGGAGGCGCTACCCCCAATAGTTCACTTTTTGATAAAAACCCCCCAAAAGAAAGGAAATCCAAATGTAGATTAGTCAAGGGTTAATCTAACCACTAACCTAAGTGTACCTAACTACCCTAAGTCACAAAATGTTTAAGGTGGAGGCCATTGACCTTAGTAAATATCTCATTTTCAATATTAATATCTTGTACATCTAGAGCACAATTATCATAAACTTTAATAACCTTAAAAGGTCCTAACCAACAAATTTTAAGCTTCCTTGAAAATTTATAATAACGAATATCATAAAGTAAAACTAAATCATTTTCCTTAAACTCTCGTACTTTGATATTTTGATCATGCCAAGCTTTTTGGCATTTTTGCATGGCTTCTAAGCTTTGTAAAGCTAAGAACCATTCCTCATCTACTAACTATACTAAGTGTAAGATCCTTTGTTTCAACAATTCGGCTTCCCTAGTCGTAACGATAGAGCTACTCACTCACAAAGTAGGCAATTCTTGCTCAATTGGAAAAATAGTATTAGTTCCACAAACTCAATAAAATGGATTTTTTTGCACTATCACCTTGTAGGTAGTTCTGTAGACCCATCATGCCTCATACACACACTCATCCCAATCTCGCCTATGAGAAGTAAATTTTTTAGTTAAAATCCCACAAATATTTCTATTAGTTACTTCTACTTGACCATTAGCTCTAAGAGTAATAAGGATTTGACTTGCAATGCTTAATCGTATATAGTTCTATTAATTTGCCAATTAAACCATTCAAGAAATGGGAACCTCGATCACTAACCAATTCCAATGGGCAATCAAAACATGTTATGATATTCTCATACATAAACTTAGCTTTCTCAATGTCTTTATCTATCTTAAGCGCTTTTGCTACCCACTTGGTGATATAATCCGTACAAACTAAAATATATCGATTAGATCAATACCGTGTAGGCAAATCAATTGGACCCACAAAATCAATTCCCCATTTCTCAAAAGGTGCTAATGCCAAGATAGGGGTCAAAGGTGTAGCAAAACTTTTAGAAGGACGACTAGTCCTTTGACATACATCACATTTCGGGAAATAATAATGAGCATCCTTAAATAATGTAGGCCACCAATACCCATGTAATAAAACCTTCCTTGATGTTAGTTCACCATCAAAATGGCTACCACAAGGTTCATCATGTAATGCTTTAAGAACCATCGGAATTTCATCTTCTCGTACACATCGACGATAAATACCTTCTCTTGGAATTTTTTTATAAAGGTAACCCCCTAATAATCCATAGGAGCATGCTTGCATCAATATATGTCACTTTTTCCGTTTATCTGCACTAGGTGGATATCAAGCTGTACTAAGAAAATTAGTGATATCGGCAAACCATGGAGCTTGTGTCTCCACAGTAAAAAGTGATGCATTCGTCGGAAAATCATCTTCGATACCTACCTCCTTATTTGATGTTAACAATCAAGAAAGATGATCTACTAAAACATGAGCTCTACCAAGACCAGTAACTATTTGAAAATCAAACTCTTGAAATAATAACATCTAATGAATTACATGTCCTGAGAGTTTTGCTTTATTAAGCAAGTACTTTAACACTTCATGATCAACATAAATAATAAATTGTTTTTCCAATAAATAATGATGAAATTTCTCCACCGCAAAAACCATTGATAAGCATTCTTTCTCAATGATAGTATAATTTCTTTCTGCATCACTTAGGTTATGACTTGCATAATAAATCAAATGATCCACCTTATTGTCATCGGCTTGACATAAAACAGCTCCCACATCATACATAGATGGATCTACACGAATATGGAATTCCTTCATCCAATCTAGGAGTGCCAATATTGGTCCTTCAATTAATTTGTGCTTTAGAAATTCAAATGCTTTTTGGCAAACATCATCCCAATTTAAAGGAGTATCCTTTTGTAACAAATTTGTTAAAGGTGATGCCATCTTAGCAAAATTTGAAATAAATTATTGATAATAGTTTAGATGTCCTAAAAATCCACGCAATTGCTTAAGATTTGTTGATGGTGGAAGTGTAAAAATCTTGGCAATTTTAGCCGAATCCATAGAAATTTCTTCCTTAGAAACTATATGCCCCAACAATGTTTATTTTGGAACTCCAAAAACACATTTATCGAGCTTTAACGATATACCTACCTCATCACTACATTGAAATACTTTTGCCAATTGATCAGGCATTTCTTTTGCTATCCCATAGACATAAAAGTCATCTAGAAAAATCCATCCATTGTCGAAGAAAGTCCTATTAAACTGCAATCATAACCCTTTGGAACGGTGTAGGTGCATTGCACAAGCCAAAAGGCGTTACCTTATAAGCGAATATACCCCATGCCATAGTGAAAGTGGTTTTAGATTGATCTTCAAGATGGATTAACACTTGATTGTAGCCACTAAACCTGTCCATAAAAGAATATAGCTTGTGGCCTACAACCTTATCATATACTTGATCTGTAAATGGCAAAGGGAAATCATCTTTTTGAGTCTTACTATTGAGCTTCCTATAATCAATACAAATACAAATTTGCTTATTATTATTCTTTGGTACTACCACAATAGGAGAAACCCATTCAGTATATGCCACAGGATATATAAAACCCACATCAAGAAGCTTAGTAATCTCAGCTTTGACCAGTTCTGCATACACAGGATTTGTTCTTCATTGACATTAGCATACGGGTTTTGTACCTGGTTCTAGATCAATATAATGCTAACAAAGTTTAATTTTTATACCTTTAAGGTCAATATAAGACCAAGCAAATCCCCCCAACATGTGCTCGTAATACTTCTTCAAATCTCTCTCGATCTTGGGATTCCAATTGAACCCCTAAGTTTAAGTATTTTCCTTCTGCCATTTCTATTTGAACTACTTCCACTTCGGGCTCTTCAATAAACATGAGGCTATTTTTTGAGGCTTGACTATAGGCACATCTTCTTATATTTCCATTGATACATTTTCAAGCAAACTATGCCCAGTACCAGGTTCTAATTCTTCTTCCCTCGCATTCATAGTGTACCAAGGGTAAAGCCCTATAAGGTACAATAGCTAGATTATCCAAAATACCCTCAATCATTTCTATTGTATAGACATCCAATATATCTGATAATAGCTTACCGGTATAACTCCCTTGTCTTTTGCTCAAACCATGCAAAATAGGCTTCAAATGTTTTTATACATAACTGTGAACATGGTATTTATAGAACCTATTATTTGAGAAATCTGCTCTTGATCACATGAAAATTGGAATGTAATGTTCGACAATAACGACATAAAATTCTATTTTGCTTTTCCAAACAATCTTGGTCATTCAAATCCCAAGACCATTGAGCACTGATAAGCTTAAGGATTAATGAGTATAAATCTTCATCTTCCTCACCTTGAATCCAACACCCTAAATAGTGTATAGCCCATTTTAGCTCTAGAAAGTCCTTAGGTGCAAGAGGGTCAAACCCTCTAAGCTCTAGTTCAACTCCATCCCCATAAACAGTAAAATCCATTACTCTTTCTTTGGGATGGGGTAATACTACCTCACATATACTTTGCAGGTGAGCTTTGCTTGATTTCAATTGACTTTTATAATATCCCCCTAGTTTCCCTTTAAAATAATGATATGGCTTTTGCATATTGCTCATAGAGCGCTTAAGGGAATGATATAGCCAAGGAGCGGTAGTAGAATTTTTCTCTTGCAATCCAATTCAAAAGTAGACACAGATTTACTTCTTTCATAAAATTCATTTGTTTGCTCACATTTAACTGAGCATTTCCTAGGAATAAGCAATATTTTCTCCATTTGTTGCACATCATTATTTAATTTAGATTCTTACTCTTCTAAATACATCTCTAGAAGTGAAATTTCTTCTAGATATCACCTCTCCCTAAATTGGAATTCTAACTTTTCTTTTTGTAACTCGGCAATTTTCTTCATTGCTTCATTCACCGTTGTTTCTACTACCTCACATTCTATTTCCAAAGCCTCATTTAATTGTCTAATTATCCTATCATAATTACCATGAAATTCATTAAAATTTTGTGCAAATCTATTTAAAGTCGAAGATGGGTCATCTCTAGCATTATGTAATATCAGTTGTTGTAAAGGTTTGCAACTACCCCTATTTATTCTCTCTTTCTTTCTTTTCTAGCCATCGATAGTAATATCTTTTAGCTACAACTGGAAGTTGTTCAAACCCAAAAGGCAAAATATCTACCTCATAAGGAAGTGTTGTAACTAAACTCTCCTCAGGTTCATCATGATCATTCTCAATAGTATCGACTTCCTCCATAGTTATTGAGGTGCTTATTAAAATTTTGTCTAAGTCTGATGTTCTTGCCTCATTCTCCTCCTCCTCTTTTAATTCATTAGTAGAAAATATTTCCGATCTTTTATATGCAAAAAATGCATCCCCAATGTCACCTTCTTCCTCATCTTTACAAAATACAGGACATGCTTCGAAAAATGAATCATTCAAATAATTGAATTCATGGATTACATCCTCAAGATATTTATCCTCTGCTAAAACCATTAAACAATCTAGGGTTGTATCTTCTAAGGTGGATAACTAGTGACTAATATCTCTATCAAAGTCATTATCTAATGAGAAATTAATAGCATATTAACCAATACCCACTTGTTCTACTTTGTTAGGCTGATGCACAATATTCACCCCTACTTTAACTACTTGTGCTGGTCATTGTGCTTTAAATAACCAAGCGTAAGGCCATTCATTAGGGGGATTTAAAAAAGCAAGCCCCCAATTTGAAGTTTTTTCACAAAATTTTCCAAAACTTGGAGTTTTTCAATGTATTTGCCAAAACTTGGAGTTTTTTCACAAAATTTGTAGCTTTATGAGGGATAATCTTGTTACCCATATTGAAAATTTGTATTAAACAAGCTATTCAAGGGACCATTTTTTTCAAACTCTCAAAATATACCGAAGAGAGAAAAATGAACAAAATTGGGTTTCTACCACACATCTCAAAAAGTACCCTTATCAATCAGACTAATCTCTAAAATTATGAGTCAATCTAAACAAAACACAAAAAGAACTTAATATAGGAAAATATAATTATTTCTCTTGCAACTATTTAGGAAAATTATGAAAGCCACTTATATATAACTATTATACAGTATCGATATGTGGACTTGATAGCAACAAATGTCAATATCTTCCTCATCTTTTTTACTAATCACTCCAAAGCTTCTCATATATGCAATGGTTGTAGGGAGCTTTAACTCTAACATATCTACAAGGGATATATCATTTTCATCCTCTTGTTGAAAAATTTGGCCAAGTATTTGTTCAACCTTTCCAATGGCAAATGTTGCATCATTTATTGACCACTTCTCATCATAGTTTGTAGCTTTTGACAACGAATCTAGTTTACCATTTGTGCTTCTGAAGGTCTTTCTCATGTCTAGCTCCTCCTGTGTAGGTTTAGGCATGATTTGACTCATATAGAATTTAAAGAAAACCTTGTGCTAAAAATAAAAATTAGTAGAATTGACTATGGAAAGTGGAAGGAAGAGCGATATGCAAAAGAGAAGCAAAGAGTAGAGTTGTTGCATAAGGATGGGAAGCAACCATATCATGGTTTGGTTCAACATCAAACTTGGCCATGGTTTATATCAATAGCAGACTTGCCAATCAAAGGTTAGATGAAACATGGTTTAGATAAAAAATACCCAATTAACAAATGAAAATTAGAAATTAGAACATGGTTTAGATTAAAAAACACCTTGATAACGTGATAAGGGGAAGCAAACAATTGAGAAGGTGTAACATGGGAAGGAGAAGCAACCATAATATATATTACAAATGTATCAACAAAAATGAAGTTGGAGCATCAAATCAGGAAAAATGAAATTACTTTGCATACTAAATAAGCATAGTTTATAAAGAGATCCCTAACCTATAAATAGATGGCCCCCTCAATGAATCAAAAAAGCATGATCAATAATTCCACTTTTAGATCCTCGTCCAATCATGTCCACAAATGGATAACTGGTCCATGATTAATAATGTCTACTTTTACTAGAGTTTTCATTATGCTCAAAAAGAAAAATACCAAATATGTGGTCCCTTCACATCATGTATCCAAAATGAACGTCCACCTCCACTTCTTCATATGCCCTTTAAATCTTTCATTCAGTACTGCATGGTCCCCATCTCATTGAACAATAGCCAACATAAAACTCTCAAGTCTTTGATTTGCATTTTATGCGTCGCGGAAGGGCAAGCATAAAATTTAAATCAGTTTGCTTAAGGGAAGGTTGATGCATCATCATATGTTGATTTTTGTCCATCCCAAGCACACGAATGTAGACATAATACATGTGCTTGCAGGCCAGGAAGGGTTTACTTTCCAATTCTCTCTTTTGAAAGTCAGGACACGTGCAGAAGGGCTCGGGATTGACATGCACCTCATACAAATGCTCTGACATAACATAAAATATGACTTTCTCATTTGCCACCACTACTTTCTCTTCCATGAAAACTACATCCAATGCCTCAGCCAATGCAATTTTTCTTTCTACATCCTTAGAAATACCATGTCTCCATTTTTTTCTTCGCTTGCCACTTGAAGAGGTAAGTGGTTCTGTCCCATGGGTCGTAGTATTTTTGGGGGTAGGTGGAATGCCATCATGCTTGAATACAAAACCTCCTTTTATAAGAATTGAAATCTCCTCTGCAGAAGCATTGGTGCCCTTGTCAATAGACCAAATCCTTGGTCGCAAGGGCACATGCTTAACTTGTTTATCAACACCCCATGTATGCTCCACATCATGACTGCAAAACCAGAACCATTGTGCAATAGGCTTACCTTGAAATTCCCTCTCTGACCAAAATGAAGGGCATAGTAACCCAGGTGATCTACTTTCTATCACGTTGCAGCACTTCTTTCTATTTATAATACCAAAACATTTTCGTTTGCAATGAACAGGCATTCTCCGGATGGCCCACAAACTTCTATGCATTTCCTCCTCTGAGATAATATTAGTTGGGAGATCCATTTCAATCGGCACTGCATGCACCTCATGGTCCAAGCCTACTTCTGTAGGTTGGTCATTTCTATTTTGAAAATTTATCTTGTGTGGTCGTCCTTTTTGTTTTCTATCCCTTGACTCCATTACATAGCCAGGTTTATGAGAGCTACAACCATCTAGAGTTCTTCTTTTCCTTTGAATTGTTTCTTTGTTTCCAGAAATGAAAGGCTCTCCGTACATGGGGGTGCCAAGAACTGCTCCTTGAACTGTTCGAGCTATGAATGCAGGTGAAGGGGTATTTCTTGCAACCACCCTATTAATAAGAGCATCCATGTCGGGACCACTTCCAGAGTATCTTCCAGTTGTGAAGGCCAGTTGCCTTGAACATTGAATATATGAGTTGATCAAGTCAGTGACACATGCATCATACAAACCAATTCTTTCCATCCTCCCCTGCCAACCAACTTGCATGCACGCTCTCAGAAAGATTTGTGTTGGGAATACAAGCCCTCTCCCAAGGACTCAAGGAAGCCTGCAACCCAATAAAAAACTCAGCAATTCCTCTTACATGTCTATTTTGTTCTCATACTTGGGTATTCCCACCCCAATGATATTAGTACATGTGTATGTAACAAATAGAAACAAAAAAAACACTTACATGTGTAGTACTACCCCAATGGTCTATCCTATTCTCCCACCATTTGATCCATCTCTTCAATGGTACGGTACTATCTCGAGGTAGTCCTACTTGCTGCCACCAATTTTGTATAGCTGTGGCATTCCTCTTGCCCTCTTCAATGGATTTTGAAAGGCGCCACCTCTCACATAAATTCAAGTGATGCTTTCGAAGGTTTGAAGGGACGTATTTCGTTGTGTGCTTTTGTAAGCTTTGTTCCCAGTGAAACAAACACGATCGCTCTCTTCCTTCCAAAACATTGTCAGGTCTCGCATTGAAAACAGTGCAGATCGCCATCCAATTTGCACCGGCTTCATCCGCCATAAAACCTGCAAAGTCTGCAGGAGGGTGTCCACACTCGAGCATCATATTATTAAGGCATCTCCAAAAAAGAATTTGTGTTTCTGTATCCTCTTCCTTTGTATCACAAATAGCAATCACCATGATCCCCTTCAAGCTGCAATAAGAAATACAGTGATTAGCAACTAGAATATG
Organism: Lygodium microphyllum; assembly: GCF_053477565.2. Taxonomy (NCBI): domain Eukaryota; kingdom Viridiplantae; phylum Streptophyta; class Polypodiopsida; order Schizaeales; family Lygodiaceae; genus Lygodium; species Lygodium microphyllum. Next base: position 34,496,141 of record NC_141156.1, on the reverse strand, counting down.
TCAACGAAAATTGATAGCAAGTAAGGTTCCCGAACAAACCATGGATCGTACACAGAACAAGACATTGTTGCCCAGTCATCTATTCTGTGTGTAAAGTCAAAGTGAACCCAAGACTTGCAAAGGTCTCCATTTCCTAAGCGTCGCATTCGATTAACCAATTCCACTCCAGAGTCGGGTCCTTTAGTAGACATCTTGAAAATGTAACTTTTTTCACCCACCCCTCCTTGCCCTGGAAATCTACTGCCATGAAAAAAAGGAAACATGCATCTTTTTTTCAACTCCAAAATGTTATCAAAGCCATCTCCAACAACACATGTTTCTTTTTTTTTCTGGCATGTCACGATACTATTGAACCTGCAACCTCAACAAACGAAAGTTTGTTAAACTAATAACAATGCTACAAACTATAGTTTGCAGACGTGAATAATCGAAACTAACCTCTGATTTTGAACCAATGGCATCAACTCCTCCAAAAAGTTTGTAAGCTCTTGTTCTCCCTCCACCATTGAACCATTAGTTGTCAAAGATTCAGTGATAATTTGTTTTGCTACAATCATTTGAATCTTCCTAGCACCACAATGTCGATTCACTTGCAAAACTGAGTGAACTAGAGATCTAATTTTTTTAATTGCAGCCACTGAAGTCCCTGGTTGCACATTGTGTGTGTGAGTGCCTACATGAAGCATCAATCTCTCCATGCTTGTGTCCTTTGGCAAAATGTAATAAACTTTGCAATCACAAGTTGCATAACAAGTGACAACTTTACTACAATAGTGACACGTGATTGAATGTTTTTCTTCACTTGCAAGTAGCCCCTTGCTCACTGTGCTATTGAGGTAACCATGAAAATACATTTTATTATGTTGATTGTTGCTCTCATAGTAAGGACAATTGACTCGATGACATTGTAAGTCTCCAAGGCAATGGCTAATTCTCGAAGTAGCATCAGGGAAGATATTAGTTGGATGGGGTCTTGTCCAGACATGACCATCATATTGTTGCTGCATCCCATCCATGTTTGAAGATGTGCCATATGTCGGCAGAAGAACGAAAGCAATAGAACCATTGTACTCTCTTGGAATCTCACTAACAAAAAAAGGGCCTTCACTCATCTGTAATAAAGCCTTCAACTTCTTTCCTCTAGGGCTATTAGCAATCCAAGGTAAAATCTCTTTCTTTATTTGTGGAAATGAATGAGGACTATCAAGTCCATCATCCAACTCTAAGTCAATAGTCGGAGTTGAGACGGGTGCACAAAAAGCATTTGTTATAAGTGGTGAAGAAGTTTGAGATGACGTCTCTGCGAAGGAATCGGATGTAATATCTACAACAGGTCCTGAAAGTGAATGAGCTTGTTTGCTATTTTCTACAGTGTGTAGTCCTTCATCTTGGTCCATGGTGAAAGTGGTATCACAATGTACTATTTTATACTGAGATGAAAGAGAAGAATCAAGCAAAAATTGCTCCGCACCATTGATATCCAATTGGCCATGAACCGCGATCTCTTCACTGTAAGAATCAAGTTGGAAAATAGCATACAAACCTACCAGCTTCCGGTCAGGGGGTAGAAGTGATTGAAGAAAATAAGAGCTCACAAGAATCTTTCCATCCCTCAGGGGCACAATACGTTCCAGTGATTCGGAGCCGATTGACCATTGAAGAGTAACTTCTGCCATCGTCTCTCACAAAAGCCGGTTTGAAACTCAACAAACAATGGAGCTATGAAGGCAAAATATTATATCTAATAGCATGCCTATTGTTTATCAATTTCTTTGAACGTAGAAATAATAGTCCGTTACCCCCACCAAATATGGATTAAATGAGCTATTACTCCATGGGCAAGTTCTTAGTGACGGTTGAAGTTGCGAATCAGTCCCATTAATGAACCAAATCATTAAAAAAAGTCTACATATTGAAAAATCACAAGATTTAGTTAAATAAATTTTTAAAAAAACATGTCTTTTCGAAAATAAATCATGTCTTTTCAAAAATCATGTCGTGTTGTAGCACATATTTTTATAAGCACGTTTTATTTTGTCAGATGTCAGGCGCCGTCAGCATTTACATTTTTTAGTAAATAATTTTTCGGTATTCAAGAGAAACATTCTCTCATGATGGATGTTCAATATGCACGTACCGCTTGCCATTGAAAGTTGTGTGTAACGGTTTAAACATATCTTCTTATTTGTCCTTCTTCTTCTTCTTCTTCTTCTTCTTCTTCTTCTTCTTCTTCTTCTTCTTCTTCTTCTTCTTCTTCCTTTTCTCTTTTGTTTCCCTCTTCTTCTCTCCCATTGCAAGTTGGAAGGCATAAAGAAGAAGCAAGAAGGAGAGCAGCCCCTGCAACAAGCTCAAACAAGATCAACATTCTCCATCAAACTCACCAGGTAAGCTCCACACTCCATCCTTATGGCTGAAAATCTATATTTCAAGTTTCATTTTTCCTCCATGGTTGAAAGAAATGGAAGAGCAGGTAGACAATGAGAGGAAAACAATGGGAGAGGACAGAAGGAAAGGGGAGGTAGAGAAGGAGACTGTAAACTGAAAAAATGGGAGAGGAAGAGACCTTTGGGACACCCGGGGCTGTCTGCGTCAACGCAGACAACTCTCGGGGGTTGGGCGCAGCCCCCTTTGGAGAGAGGAGGAGGAGAGGGAAAAGGCGAGGAGGGGGAACCCTCAGTACCCCGCCCGCTGTCTGCATCAACGCAGACGACGTGGTGGGGGGGCGAGGTACCTTATGAAATGGGGCGGGTAGTGCACAGCCGCCCCCCTCTCAGCCCCTCCTCCTTAAACCACTCCTCTCTCAGTCCCTGCTCCCTAAACCACTCCCCTCTCAGCCCCTCATCCTTAAACCACTGCTCCTCCCTAAACCGCCCCTTAAACCTATTCTATAGCCAAGTTACCTACAATTTTTGGCTTCGGGGGCGCTGCCCTTGGAACCCCCCGGCGACACTAGTAGGGGGGGCTGATGCCCCCCCTACACCCCCCCTCCATATAGAGTGGGTGTAAACCGCGCGAGTCCAAGGCATGAAAAATTAAACCATTTTTAAATCGTATGCAAATCATCCTAAAGAAATAAGTGTGACATTATTTGATTTTTTTGGATTGGGAATTGTCAAACACTCAGCATTGTCTGCGTCAACGCAGACAGGAACAAGGGGTTGGGAGTATCCCCCCTTTGGGGGTGCGGGGGTGAAAATGTGGTCAGGAGGTTCAAATGATTAAGAAAATTTAATACATTTATTAAAACCAAATAACAAATGATATTAAAGTGTGTTGTCTGCGTCAAATGGTCATATTTTGGTGGAGATTAATTAATAGAACATGTGATTTAGTTGACTTGTCTTCATTTTTAAAATGATTTGTGGTTTGTTTTAGTGCTTCTGAGCATGGCTAGAGGTCGGCGTGGTGGTGGTAGGAGAGGTCAAAGCAAAAGGGGCCATCCAAGTAAGTCATTCAATCACTCTTTTAAATTTACATATTCTATTCTTAATGGTTAAGCAACTCCTTTAAAGCTTCATATAAATGTTATATTCTATTTTCAAATTATTTTTGTAGATACTCCAATTACAAGGTTACGATCCGGTCTATGCAATAGACTAGTAAGTATCGATCAAGAAGCATCCTCCCGTGCATTCTCTGAATCTCCAAATAACAAGGGTGGAAAACCAAGGAAAAAATGTCCTTTCATTGATGATGAAGTGCTTGAGGATAGCATGGATGAAGCAAGCAATGACATTCATGCTGATCCTATGAGCACCCACACTACCACCATGGAGTGTGGTGAAACAACACAGGGGAGGTCTTTAGATTTGCAAACTGTTCATGAGGAAAATGAAGAGGTGAATGAGGATGTTGCTAATGAAGAAAAGAAAGAGGTCAGTGAGCATGATAGACACATTGGAGAGAATGTCAAGTTTGGGCTTATGTCAGATGTGTTGGCCTCATTTTTTGTAACGAGGTCTACTTCTCCTCCTCCTATCCCTTTGTGTAGACTTGTGCCCTATGAGGCTACAAGGCTTGCATCTAGTTCTGCTACATGGTTGATTTCATCTTTCGATAATGCTTCGTATATGGAAACAATGGGGAAATTTTTGGTTTCTTTGAGAAGGCCCACTGGTGAGCTAATGGATGTATCTCCCCAAAATTTGGAAGAGTGGGGCCCTCTTTCGAGAGAAGTTAACCAAAGGTTTGAAGATGAATTGACTGATGAATGGGCTGATTTAAGAGGGCGCAAGTTTTTGGTATGGGACGGTAATCATAGGTTGAAGACATGGATGAAGAGGATAAAGGAAGGTAACTATGCATTGTCTTGCTTTCTCTTGTTTATTGTGATGATAGTTCCTTCTTTGACTAATTATTTATTTTATTATTTGATGTATGTAGTTTATAATGAAGATATTTCGTGACATGTTAGAGTTCTATGTCAATTCATTCAAGTGGAGAAGAAGAAAGAAGGAGAACTATTGTTAGCATTGGATACATCAAATGCGTAAGTATACTTATCACTATTAACTTTTTCAAATGGGTTAATAGATCATCAATTGTGTGTGAATATTGCCAATAGTTTTTATTTATGTGTGAATCTCAAAATATAAAGATAATTTATGTGTGAATGTCAAGATATTTTATTTATACCAATAGGTTTCATTTACGTGTGAATGCCAATAGGTTTCATTTATTAGTTATGTGAATGTGAATAGGTTTTATTTATATGTGAATCTTAAAATTTAAAGACAATTTTCAATGTTGTAGTGTAACAAGAGCACATGTCAAACCCAACCTAGGCCATGAAATTTTCATGTTCCAAAAGTTTGGCATCGCTGATAAACAAAGCATTTTGGAAAGGATGAGCCCTTCTCAAAGACGGTGGGCTGAAATAGAGTATGAAATTGAGGGAAAAAGTAACCATGGCAATGATCCATGGTACAAGAACTCATGTTTGCTAATATCGCTTTTGGTGTGGAAGGTAAAAAGTTTGGTATAGTATTTTAGTTTTCAGCATAACAAATTGTGGTATCTTGAATTTAACCATAACTAAGAATAGTGTATTGGTTTTTCTATTTAGGATGACTATAACTGTGCCATACTCAAAGAGGAGGCCCGCCTCAAGGAGCTTGCATTGCCAGAGGCAAATTATGAGGCAAAAAGAAAACAATTCATAAACAAAGAGCAAGATAAATTGAGGGACAAAGGATACAAGTACCTTGGAATAGCTAATCCTACGCATGGAGAGGATTTCTTTTCTGTTTTGTTTGCATTGAATTGGGATGAAAAGAACATGATGGCTATTACCAAGGACAAATTGTATGCCATTTGTAGTGCTAATATTGCTGCGGAGAGGTATGTTTTCCTCATGGACTAATGTTCTCTTATTTTTTGGAATTGAACATAATTTGGTTCAACAATATTGAAGTTATGTTTTGTTCAATAACCAATATATTAGAAAAAGGGAGATTTTACTTCTCATGACTGTCACGAAGGCAAAGGACTCCACTATGTCACACTTTGCGGATGTAAGGAGATTTCGTAGCTACATGAAGCAAGAGGTGTATTGGTTTCATATGATTGGAGAATGCTCCTTATTGATCAGGAGCTTACAAGTTGATGGCACTGAGATTCCAGGAGGCTTTGATTTTTTTTTAAAGGCCAAAGACGTTTACATATTTTAAAGGCATTTGCAAATATTTTTGGTGAAATGAAGAATGTTGGAGACTCTGAGAAGGTTCCAGAGCTCAGACAATCAAGCAAGAGGGTGGTATACAGGTATTTCTAGTATAAAGAAACCATATTTTCTAAATACCATATGTACAAATGTATTCTAACTTAAGAATGCTTTTGTTGTTTGTTCTTATGTTTTTGGAAAAGATGGTTGCGTAGTCTACAGGAAAGTGGAGTGCTAGAAAGCCTCCCTCCTCTAGTGGAGGAGTGGATGGACTTGGGATGTGAAAATTGTATGTTCTCAAAAGCACTGCTTGAGAGGGGTCTGTCGGAATGGGAAATGCGTATTTGTCCATGGTGGATAGACTATCCATTGGATGACATTCCACGGCAAGAGATTGAATTAAGAGAGAGTAAGTACTTTGAGAGCCAAACATAGTAAATATGTGGTAACTCTTGCTCTTAGCTATTTGTTTTAGTAATACTTGCCTTATATGCAGGATTTCTGGAACAAAATAGAGTAATTTCTATGCACAAAGAAGAGGATGAAGGAAATGGTACTTTCTAAAAATGTATTTATTTAACATGAAACTTATCATAACTTTTTAGACTTTTGTGTTTTCTTAACTTTGTTGTTTTTGCAAATTAGAAATGTCCAATACAATAGACATGGTCCCTCATGTTGTGGGGATAAAGGTGACTTGTGGTGGTAGCATGGCAAAGGGTATATTGGATGGAATGCAAATTTTTAGTTTGATCCAAGTAGCCTTGTTTATAAATTGCATGAATATGATATTATATTGTGTTGACTTCACACTACTTAGGTGCCATTGGTGATGCAACTGTTGATACTACAATGAAGAAAAAGTCCATGGGAAAACGAAAGAATATCCCCATGATAGATGATGCATTGAAGCATAGCAAGGGTAAGCCAATTTGCATGAATGATAGAGTTTAGGATTTTCATTTGACGAGTCAATTTATTAAAGTATTATTTTGTTGTCTTTATATTGCGTAGGTAATATAAGTGAATTAAATGAGGTTGGTACAACAAAGCGAAGGTCTAAACACAAAGAGAAAGTTGTTTCATTGGATGAAGAATTAGAAGGTGAATCAAGTATCATTTTTTGGATTATTGGAGTCATGTTAAAAGTACATTTTTTTATTTTTTTGAAGATAATATAAAATCTAAACATTAAACACTAAATAATTTGCTTTCCTTCCTATTTTTCTTTACAACTTTAGGCAAAAAAGATGGTTTTGACATGCATAGCATTTGGAAAGAAAAGGAAAAAATTAAGGGTCACTTTGAGGGATCTTTGCAACATACTACACCTTCTCGGGCTATGTCGTTCATGACTCAGTCATCAGAGCCTATACAAGAGTCTTGTAGACATCCCGCCATACGCAAGACAGGTATGTAGATTTCTAGCTTTACATTCTGAGTCTTAACATTTAGCCAACATCAACATTTGTAAGTAAACTTTATTTTGATGATAGGATTTCAATACCAAACTATCGTAGATGCTCTGTTGGTAGACGTGACATCAATCGACGATTTTGCATTGGATGGGTATATTTTATCACCATTCTCTATATACACATCTATTGTAATGGTTACTTATGCTTTGTTATTGTGTTTTCAATTTTAGCATTAAGCGCTTCATGGAGGGAAATACCATCAACTCTTACCAGTGTAATGGTGTCCCATCATATGAGGTTGCTAAGTTGTTGTTTGCAGATTTTCCTACATCTTTGCTTGTTGTTGGCCTTGAGGCAGAAGGTATATGTGCTTGCATTAGTTTAGTTTATAAACTCATGTGATATTGCATGGTCTTATACATATTTACATTTGAAAGGGATTCCCGAATGGAATACATTTTCTAGTGCACTTGTCAAAGGTGTCATGGACCTAGCCCATAGATTCTTGGCAGATGAGGGGTTCTTGGTGACTTTGGGACTTGCACAACACTTTGGAAAAGTGCTTAGAGGAGCTCATGCCATTGGATTGAAGCTCCATCGCACATGGACTCTCGTGTGTGAGGGTGGATATAGACACCCTGATACTCGAGAGGAGGTAAGTGTGTTGAAGACAAACTTGTAACTTTTTAAAATAAAAGTTTAAGTAGCTAACAAGATGATTCTGCATTGCTAGGTCATGGACCTTACTATTGGCTTGTTTTATCGAGGGATGCATGTCCCTTCATATGATAGAGAGGCTGGCGAGAGGGTTAGCCCATACAGGTTTCCTGCCTCTCGTAGCTTCCTGGAGGCTTGTTTACCATTGTCATTAGTTTTGTTTTCCTCTCACTTAGGACAATTCTCTTCATAATGCCCTTTGCTTCTACTACACCTCCTACAAAGAGGGGTATAGTCTTGATTTTTATGGGCATTTGGACAGTATGTAGCTATATGACCTTGTTGACATCAATAGCAAATTACTGATGCTCTAGGCCTATGTTGTCCATCTTGCCCCATTGGATTACGAAAATTACCATTGTGTCTCCTAAAAGGAGAATTTCTTCCTCAGTTTCCATCACTATTGTAATTGTTTCGTGGCATTAGAGGTCTGCCCTAGGTAGGCAATCCACGGGGCCTAAAGGGTTGAGTGGGTGGCCTGATCTCATAAGTAGTGTTGTTGTGATCCATGTAATTGTAATTTCTTTGCATTGCACTAGTGTGTTGTTGTTCTTGGCCTAGTTTATGCCAACAATTTGTGTCCACATGCCCCATTTTAAGACAAAAGGTACAAAATGGAGGATGATCAGGAATTAACCATTAATGCATTGGGCATTTAGTAGCCACATGGCCATAACCATGACACTTACCACACCAGATATTTGATCTAGGTGGGTTTGAGGTCAAGCTACTTGAAGGCTATTGTGCATTTGTAGCTTGTGTTGTTATTGAATAAATTTCCTTCAATGGTGCTTGAACCGCATCCATTATTTCCTCTTTTAATTTTCCCAGAGACTTTGCAATAATTTCTACTACTTTACCCTAATCTAAAGTGGATTGACTCTGAGGCATAGAAGTCATGCATGTCTACATCATATAGGTTGGGATTGAATTGTACGAATTTAAAGGTACACTTGACACATTGGAACTTACATTTGCAAATGGATTTAAGGGAACGGTCATATAAGACAAGTTCTTAGACACCCCACTTGAAGTACTAGTGGGGAATTCCATTCGAGGTTCTTTGAATAGATCCTTCTGTCATTGTTGGTTGAGTTGCACTTCTTTCCACCATCTAGCATGTGTTTTAGCATCTGCCAGTGTAGTTAGCCTTTGAAGGCTAACATGCTAATGGACTTTGAAATTAAGCCCATCGATAAATTTACGCTTTTGCGTAGGCTCATCAGGGGCTGGATTCATCTTTTGGATAATTGTTTCCATACGCTCAATGTAATGCTCAACACTTTTGGTTGTCCCTTGGGATAAATAGTCCAATTGAAGAGCTAGTCAATCTTGGAAACCTTGCCACTGAAACTTTTCTAAGAACACTCTTGATAAGGCAACATAGGTCCCTTTATTTTGAGCATTGAGGTTATCGTATCATTTGGCTACTTTATCTTTTAGCGTCGTTGGAAAAATATGTAACTTTTGATCATCATCTTCTATCTCATTTTCTATGCAAGTCACCTCGAACATTTGCATATGAGCATCAGGATCTTCGTCCCACAATCCCCCAAATTGGGTAAAGTCAACTAGCCTTACAGGACTACAAGCCATTGTCTCTTTAAATAATGGCCCTAGCCCAAAATCTTGAGTAAAGCCAACCCACATGTTTTTCTTAGACTCCTTGAATAGGGATCTCAACCCTAGATTAGGTATGCCTTGAAATGAATTTCCTTGGCAAGGAATCCTAAATAAGAATCGTAATCCAAAATCTACTACTCACTCTATTCATGAAGCCTCCACTAGCTCTCTAAATAATTGGTGAAATCCAAAATCCAACTCTAAGTCCCAATCAGTGGATGGTTCATTACTTCCTACTATAGCATTAGCCTCACTTTTTATACTTTCTCTACTTTCTCTAACGAGACTACTAGTATTTGAAACTACTTGGTTCCATTAATATGAATCTTCTTCGCTTTCTTGTAATGAGGTTCTATCAAATGGTATATTAGGACCAAATGGCTCCATGTTTGAACTTGATACAACGTCTATTCCTAAATTCAGCAAAGCATTCACCCTTTCCAGCTTCTTTAGCAGCAACCAAGCCTCTTGTCGAGCTACTCATTCCCTTGCATGTTGGTCTCAAGCTTCAATTTGTTGTCTCCATCTCTCATCAGAACTCATCCACCACTAATTTAGTACCCACTAATGTCATTCTCTACAAATTTCTTACAACTTATACATTTTCCCCTAAAGCTCCAAAGTTAGGGTTTTTATGGTTAAGTATATGCTCAATAATTTGAGGATAGTCGGAAATTCTAGATCTTCTTCTCCATATGATAGTTTCTCCTCTTGCTCAAGAACTAGACCTAGAATTTCAACTATCTATCTCACATCTTTTGTGTCAAAGGAAATTTCAAGCCTCTAGATACACATATCCAAGGCAATACATCACTCCACTCAGTCCTTCTAAACATTTGATAAGCTATGTGATAATACCAATCAAAGTGGTATGACACACTAATCATATTTATTTCAATTTTGTATATCATCCCCAAAATGTGCCGCTAAGAAAACAATGGTTTGCGCACATTTGTTATACTCGAAACTCCAAGAGGATAATTGTTCAACATCTACATTTAAATGTGGACCAAAATATTTGGCACCCTCTACTAATTCTGTGTCTCTTGCCCAATCTAACACTTGCCTTTGGCAATCCTGGGGAAAATTCGAAAAATAGTCTCTTAAGAAAGAGACTTCATAATCACTCATTAACTTCCCTAAAATGCACCCTAGGATTCGAATATCTTAGGGAGACTCGCCACTATCCAAGTGCACTTGTCTCCTAGCAAACACACCAAAAAATGACCGGCCAAAGACCAAGCCACTTTTAATCGAATTGCCAAGCCAACTCCTAAGAGTTGTTACACTAGATAGGTGATAAGTGCCACTAATTTTAATAGCTCCTCTAACCTTCCACATATTTATGATACTATTTTTCCGTAGTAGTCCAACTAGTATCACTCAATGCCTAAGAACTAAGCAGATTTACTCAATTTTTATGTTTCTCTTTTCAATAATCACTTCACGAGCAGGTCTCTAGATTAGGCACTAGAATGCAAAGCCTAGAATAGCTATAGTTTCTTCCCAACTTTCAAGGGTGGCTCCTTGTAATTTTCTCATCCCATACTTGTGGTGGTTTATCCAAGAAATTTGTTTAATGTAAGAAAGATTGGTTTCAAAATATAGATCCAATAATGGATCTATCAGTACATCTCTGTTTAAGTTCCTTTTAATTGTTTTCTTCTCCACCTTTTATACAATTAATTCCTTTTATTTATTGAATTCAACAAACATTCAGAGAAAATCATCTGACATTCCACAAACCGAGAACTTTAATTCTCCCTATTTAAAGTGCAAACCCTCTTCGTATTGTGAAATCATCGTTGCTCTTTAATGTTTAAATAATTACTTCCTTCTCATTTTTCGATAAAAATGTCATTCTCTCCTCTCTTTAAACTAGGCATCAATCATGATAAAAACAAGTTCTTTCTTTAGGCTTACGCATCCACATACACAATTTATTTTAAATCCTATGTCTCCCTCTAATTAATAAATTACTCTAGTGACCCTCCACTCTTTACTTTCTCTATCATCTAAGCAATGTTCGTATGAATAACATATAAAATTTCAGCATAGATGCTAAGGCTATTCCCTCATGCCATCAATTCAACACCAATTGTGAATTTTTGTGTTGTTTAAGAATTTTTATCTTTAATCTTTTCATAGTAATTATTCTCTATTAATTATTTTTTAATAAGTCATAGAAAATTTGCTAATAGTAACATTGATCAAGAATACCCATACACTTCCCTTACCCCCATCTTAATACAAATCAACGTAGTAGTACATATATTCTTATTTTGTATAAATTCCATAAACAAAATGTGTCATGTAAGTATTTCTTTAGAAAATATCATTAAACTATTTTTCTCTCTCTCTAAACTTTTAGAAAATTTAGTAAAACTTAGAAATAGCATTTCCAACTTCTCTATGAAATATCATGTTTTTTTTAATATAGAAACATAATTTTAAATCAATAAAAACTCTTATTTTTACTCAAAATAATCATTTTCTAATGTTAAAACGTATTAAACCATCTTTGAAAAATCTTACAAAAATTTAGTAAACTTTCCATGGTATAAAATTTATCAAAAAAATTTACATTTTATAAGTATCTATTCACAAGTTCTATATTTTTTTCCCTTTCTTTCCCTTTCATTAACTCCCCTCTTAAAACCATATTCTCTAAACCTTATAATCCCCTCTCAAATGTCTAATTTGAAGATGCAAGTGGGGAAATCAAAAGTCTAATTACCAATTATCCTTCTCTAGCACCCTTAAGGTTATAACATTCCATCTACCTATAGCATCAGGGTCATCCCACCATCCTTCTTTCCTTCTCAGACTGTAAAGACACATCCACCAAAGACAACAACTACAATTGCATCTGTGTAGAATTTATTCAAAAATATGGTAACAGTGTGTAAGGTAGATATAATTGGTTTAAAATAGTTGCAATTCTTTTAATGTTTCTAAGTGTTGTCAATCATGGTTAGTATTAACGTAATATGTAACAACATTGAAATTTATCAAATTTTTTACTCTACTAATATACAAAAAATCTACCAATTTTACCACAAGTCAAACTTACCATTTCTAGTGTGAATAGTACTAACTATAAATAATATCTTGCCGATAGTATTAATACATACGATTACAGTACCCTTCCCAGTAAGCCATCAAGTAAAATAGGATAACTTTAATGCATTTACTAGGACCCCCCAATATGTTGAGGCAAACACCTTGAGCCATCCCTAGGATTGAACTCAAGAAATTTTCTCAATGCATATACCTTGCTAGCATAAAATATGACATTTTTTCTAAAAATATGCACTATTTATTGAGATATAAATTATGCCAAAAACCTGCACCATTGAGGGTGTGATAATCCTTAGTTGATAGTTACAAAATTATTTTTTTCGAGCATACATTATTCAGTGAGTCAACTAGACTAGATAGTGCTGAACACATATTACTATGTAGTGTTAGTACAAGACCCTGTTCATTACTTGCTTACGACATTCTTGATTGCAAGGATGACATCCTAAAGCTCCTGCTCATCCACAATGGAGCCCATGATCACATGAGCCTCCACCTTCATGCATAGTAACTGCTACTTCTTCTGCATGTGCCTCTTCAATTGGTTGGTAGAACTCTCTGCTTCTACCTGCCAAAGACAATCTTTGTTAGTCTAGTGATAATTAGATGGAACTTTATCTACACAGAGCATCATTGTGTTGTAGCCATATCAAAAAAAGTTACCACATCGTTGACTTAGTCGCTATCTTGCACTTCTTGAGGTGCATCATCCTCCTTCCATACATGTTCTTAACATAAAAACAGACAAGAGGGGAGAGAGATGGAGCACTCAAGAGCACACATACACACAAAAGCAATGGAGACTTGAGAACATAGAGAGATAAGGCTAAAATCTTCTTCTTCTTCTTTCTTCTTCTTCCACACAAAAGAACTAAGTCTACAATATGATAAAAGAATAATATGAAAGTATCGTGTATATATATATATATATATATATGGTCACTAAGTGTGAACCCACTGGGAAAGAAGAGGTGGCACAATAAATGTGCTATAACCAATGATAGACTATGTAGGTATAGTCCATATGTAGAATCATTGGCACATACTCATGTCAGTCACCTAACATGCCAGTGTTGAATAATATCGTGCTGCATCACCAAGGCATGTAATGGATGCTAGCTCATATAGAGCTCAACATCTCAACACTCCGCCTCAAGCTCAGCATTAGTTCGTGAACTCCAAGCATAGTCTAGAAGCATCGAAGCTTTTCAACTTCCAAGGTCTTGGTGAAATATCAGCAGCTTAATCCTCAATGCTGATATAAACCAAGACAATGTCACCTGCTAGAATCTGCTCCCAAATGAAATGGTAATGGACCTCTATGGGTTTGGTCCACACAAAATGGTATACTAGGTTCCTAGTCAATTGAATGCTACTAAGGTTATCACAATAGATAATAATCTTCTTATTCACTTGCGTCCCCAAATCACCAAGTAGCTTGCATAACCAAGAAACCTCACATGTTGCAATTGTAGCACATCTGTACTAGACAAGGTAACTATCAACTATTTCTTATTTCTTGTTGCCCCAAGTAATATCAACACTCCCAAAACATAAAACCACTGGTAGATCTCTTGTCTGAAATACTACTAGCCCAATTTGTATTTATGTAACCATCCAAGTCTAATGATACACCTACACCATAGAACAAGGCATTGTCAAATGTGGACTTGACAAAGAACAAGGTGCAGCAAATGTGGCTTTCATGGAAGCTACATAAATTGACTCTCCAAACCAACTGTGTAGCTTAGGTTTTGCTTAGTGATTGTCAAATAGATAATGCTACTACCCACAATCTTTTAATACATAGTGACATCCTCAATCAAGTCACCCTCATGTACACTCAGCTTAGCATTAACATCCAAAGGTATAGAGATATGCTTGCAATCATCCATACCATACTTCTCCAACATATTCAATGCATATTGTCTCTATGACAACCATATACCCTCTAGAGTATTGATTATTCTATGCTGAGAAAATAGCACAACTCCTAAATCCTTCATCTCAAATTCAACCTTGAGAAGGCTTACGAAGCATGCATACATAATTTGGATGATTCTCATTCACACAACCACATGGTTGCTTCACATAAATCTCCTCTTGCAACTCCCCTTGCAAGAGGGTATTCTTAACATCCATTTGATGCATGATCCAACCTTTTGATGCAACAATGCTATGAGCCCTTATAGTGGCCGTTTTAGCCACTTGAGAAAAAGTCTCTTCATAATTAATACCATGAGTCTAGATGTACCCTTTGGTAACCAGTTGTGTCTTATAACACTCACTAGATCCATCTAACTGACTTTGTAAACATATTTACATCCAATAGTTTTCTTGCCTTTAGGTAAGGGCACTAACTCCTATGTGTCATTATCCATAAGTGCAGCCATTTCTAAATCTCTACTCAGAGCCATTTGAATTAGCATCAACATGAGAGAAATCTGATGATACATCTATCACAATGGGTGAGTCCCCAACTTTCTATTTACCTTTTCTTGACATTTTGTGATGTACTTGGTAAAGTAACCTATGACCTCAATCTACCACTCCAAGGTCTATTAACAGAACCATGATTGGGATATCTCGTGGTCCACTCAATGTCTATGCCTGCTGACCTATTTTCTACATAGCCACACTCTCATGCTCATCAATCCCAACAACTACATTCTACACATTACTATACTAGCTACTCATTTAATAAAAAATAACAGTAGCAATTACTCCAGCCTGTTAACCTCAAATCGGAATGGCAGAAAAATAAAGGAAAAAGTGCAAAAAGAACAGAAAGAAAGCAAAGGCGTAGAGGCGGTCTTGAAAACTAAAGTGAGGCAAAAAGAGCAATTTTAAAGGAAAGACGCCTCAAAAACTCTAAGAATTCTTGTAAAAGAGCGCTAGGCTCCCTCCTGTGTCACTTGTAAAGGAATAGACGGGTATAGGCATGAAGCAAGAAGAGGGAATTAAGAAAAGGGATCTTGCCACAATGGCCGGTCATGTAACAAGGGATGGGTGCCCATGGGGATTTTAGGGTTTGTATATATAAAGTTCAAAAAGTGAATGAAAGCTCATTCTTTAGTGTGTGGCTAACAAGAGTCCTCTCTTCTTCTCTTCTTCTCCTCTTCTTGCTAGTGTGTGTGCTCTTGAGGGAGGGAGTGTGAGAGTGTGAGGGAGTGTGTGGAAGTGAGGGATCAAGAGGGTGAAGCTCTTCATCATCTCCTCTTCTCTTTTCCTCTCTCTTCCCTTCCCTTCTCTTACCTTGCACGTGGCTATGGAGAATGGAGCTTGGAGATGGAGGAGTCTTGAGGATGCTTGAGCTAGCATCTAGGATCGTGGGGCTACCGACTTGTGTGAGAGAGGAGACAACCCGTTTCGGCATCAAGGTAAGCTCACTACACCCCGAGAGGATCAAGGACGCGTCGGCTAGGTGAGAGATAGCCATGAGAGCTCGCTTGGAACACTTGAAGCAATAAGCGGTCCGTGGGTCTTGGCTGTTGAGCAAAAGCTCCCACATTTTGGTTCCATTGCCGGGACCAACGGGATTCAAGCTTGAGTCCTCGCGCACCGCATATCGAGCATCGAAGTAAGGGATTCATCCTCGAACTGGAGCTTGAGGTAGGTAGGAAGTTTGGGTTTTTTGATCTTTGAAACAAGTATTTCGGGTTATTTTGCTGGTTTGATGATTGGAAAATATGGAAAAATCGTTTCAATTTTTTGCCTTCAACCATTGTTGCATTTAGAGTAGGATAGGATTAGGAAACCGAATAGGAAAAGCATAGGGTTTGCTATTGAAAAACAGGGTAAAACAGGGCACAAGTCATGCAAAAATGAAAAAAAAAGAGTGCTTGGGATGTTAATGTTGGCAAGTGAGTGATTGGGGACACTGAAACCTTACCCAGCAAGGGATTTAAGAGCTAAGGGGACTGGGAAGAGCTCATTTCATGCCCTGACATTGAGAGAGAGTGAGAATATGCTTCCAGCATTGATTCGATTTGATCTTGCCATTGAGGAGCTCTCCGCACGATTCAGGTATGTCAGGACCTCTCTGTTATGTATTTGTTGTGATCTGGAAGGCATTGTGCTTGGTGGTTGTGAGAATCATTAGATTCGACGAGAAATCATTCCCGACCTAACCGTCATTGCGCACAGCTCGGCCCGGCAATTTTGGGCTGCATCCCAAAATCAGCCCTCAAACCACTTGACCAGTTAGCCCTCGGACCATTCGGCCATTCGGCCCACTACACTCGGATGCCTTTCACTCGGCCCGTCCGAGTGAAGCATTCTGACCAACTTTGAAATTCGGCCCTTGGCCCTACCGACTCGGCCCAACCCCGCTCGGACAAGTTGACATTGGACCCGGCGAATTCACCACTCGGCCCTCGACCCACTTGACTCGGCCACTCGGCCTACAACACCATTCGGCCCTCGGCCCATTATCCTGGACCCATTAGCCTCGGCCCTCTTGACTCAGCCCCTCGGCCCATTCAGGCTAGTTACCATTTGGCCCTCGACTGTCTGAGTGAATTCACTTAGCCTACAACCCCATTCGGCCCTCTGTCCGAGTGACACACTCGGCCCCTGCAACTTGGACGAATAACACAAAGACAGACAAGATGGCTAGAAGCGGTTCAACAAGCCTACTAGGCCTAAAATGAAGCGAGAGGGTACGTAATCCATTTAGACACTTGTTTTTTGCACTCACCCTAAATTTCCACACCTGAAGTACATTTAAGGACAGCGAAAAGCCTAATTGAGCACAAGTGCACGGGAAAGAACACAGACATTGAAGAGGGGTAAATTGAGGATTGGATGCAATAAGTCAAGGAACTCACTCAAATAAACACCTCAAGGAACCCACCAGTAGGAGAAGATCCCAAGACATAGACGGACAACCAAGTACAGAGTAGGACCAAGCAAACAGCACTAGAGAAGTGGATCTCACCAGCTTGTGCAACCTGATCGATAGCTTGGTGGAGCACGAGAATGTGATCATGTCAGAGGAAAGTTCATACCGTAGGCTGAATGAGGAACTCGACCTAGTTGGTAAGCAGCTACGATGCGCACGCTCGATATGAGCACCACGGTAGAACAGCAGAAGCCATCATAACAGACTTGGAGGAGGGACGGAAGCTAGCCCACAAGGCACTGCAAGGCATAGTGAAATACAACCAGGACTAGTGTACCAGGAGCTTAAGGCAGAACGCAGAATTGTGTGAGGTACAACGGGTGCTGGACCTGACTGGGACCGATCACGAGAGAGCCCTGGAAGGAGACTTGACATTGAGTGAGCTTCTCATGAAGAGATTGCTTGATAACACCGCAGTAGAGCAGAGTGTTGTAGCACTAGCGACATCATTACTAACATGATTAGGAACAAACCAAGGCTCTAAGGGCCAGTCTAGAATCCCAATCGTTGCAAAGCAACTCGACAAGTACCAACCCCACAACGACCCATACAGCTTTCTGGAGCAATTCGAGCAAGTTTGCTAGGCCAACAGCCTCACCAACTTGACTCAACGCTCTCAAGCATTCAGGCTTTGCTTAGGTGACAAGGGTAAAACTTGGTACACGAGTCTAGATGCTAGAGAACGAGCGAATTTCAACAGCCTCAAAGACCTCTTCATCAAGAGGTTCTCCGAGCCCAGATACTCTGATAATCTGCTAGTGAGACTGATGAATGTCAAGCAGAAGGAGAAAGAGGAAATTTGCGACTATGTCACCCACATAAGGAGCCTCTTCAAGAGAATCCCCGTGGGGGCGAATGGCCTACCGAGAAAGCGGTGTCCATTGTATTTATCAGTGGAATATGGAATAAGGATCTGTATAAGGCCTTGGTAGGTAATTTGAGCTTGCAGCGAGACTCGATAGCTAGGGTGTTTTGAAGAGACCATTCGAGTGGATGACCAGCTGAGTGGAGCTCTAGGAGCTCAAATTTAGAAGAAACCAACTCGCAAAGTTCGAAGAAAGCGTTAGCCTCTAGCAAACGATTAGGTCTAATAGCCCAGGACAAAGGGAAGGCCTCTGAGACAAACCAAGACTTGACTAAGGTGAAAATGGAGATAGCCAAAACTGCAGGACATGTTGAGACAACCAACACGCCCGCACATACAATGTGTGTATTGTAGCTGAAGCCACTTGCCGGCCAAGTGTCAAGACCCTAGGTCACGACCTTGCGCTAATTGCGGTAGATTTGGTCACAACGTTGCGCATTGTAGATTACCAAGAAGACTCCCTTACTCACAACCCTACGGCCACCCATACCTAGAGAGCATACCCCAACAATCTTTCAAAAGGGCAGCCCCCATTGGCCCTTCCTGCGTCTAATGATGTTAAACTGGATGTTCCTAGAATGACATAAATCCTACAGGTATACCAAGATCGCTTGGTCCCTACATGACTCATCCACCAACTGACGTGCCAGTCCACTATGTGGAGGAGCCAAATGAGGAGGAGACTTACGTATACCTATACATCTCGCACGACGACGAGGGCAATGCAGTCCTTATGGACTATTGGCCAATGCCGGTGATGGTGTTAGGAAGAGGCCGAGGTAGAGGCCTAGGAGGGCAGACGCAGGATCTAATCATATGTTGCATCCAGGGCATGTATCATCACGTTGCCTTGAACGGGAGCAACCAAATAGAGATAAGGCAGACCTAAGATGCCCAAAGTGCAGAATCACTCACCTCTTCATTGGCTGTCCCAAGCAAAAACCATCCTCAAGTTTAATCAACATGCCATCTGTCCCATTGGGACTGTTCGGCGTCGAGAATCTCGATGGGGAGGCCACACCTATCCCATTGCGTGTCATGACCCGAGCATAGACAAAGCAGGCTGGCATATCATTGCTAGGTTTGAGCAACCTCGATGCAGCCTCAATCGGGAAGAAGAGCCGTAGATGGAGAAAGAAGAAGCCTGAAGCTAAGCTCACGCTGAAAACCGAGATTGCCACCACTCTGCCTGTGGGAAAGAAGGTTACTGGCGCGGAGGCAGAAACCTTAGCCCCTAAGACGGCCAAAAAGGGAAGTGCTAGGGTAGGGGAGTACCCGCATCCTAAGTGCCAACTAGAGGCTATCAAGAAAGTGAAGGAATGGATAAGAGAGGCCCAAAAGCACATAAAAGATGTGGAGCCCATCCTAGAGGATGAGATCGAAGATCTCTCCAGCATAAGCACGCCAGTCTCACCCCCTCGACCGAAAGCAAGAGATGCAACTGCGGCACAAGCAGTACCGCTTAGGCAAATCCTTGACGCTACAAGCTAGCAAATCAATCACGACCATTGGCCAGGACAATCCGGAGTAGGAGAAAGGTGAGTAGTCAATGACCTCCTTACCACGCTAGTGACCACCCCTGTGAGGCTGAGCCTGGGAGACCTACTTAAGTCGCATTCCACCCTATGGCAAGATGTGAAGCAATGGGTTGAAGGATCACGACAACAAGCTACTATAGACCTGCACGACCATGACGCAGAGACACAAATACCAAGCCTAACGCTGCACTCTATGCCTAAGTCTTTACACGTTAATGCTTTCTAGGAAGGCACCAAGATGCATGCGGTCCTGTCTTAACTCGAAAGGGGATTGTAGACACAGGAGTGGGGGTTAGTGTACTAAGCCACACAATGCTTCAGACATGGGGAAGCCCGCCTGTGGAGATTGCCAGGTTCAATGTCGCACTAGCAAACAGTATGAAAGTGAAACCATTCAGGGTCCTTAAGAATTGGCCAGTGAAGATTGCAGATGTCCAGTTCTCAGTCGACTTTATATTCATGAAGGGAGTGGACTACGACATCCTATTAGGCCGACCCTGGATGTGCAATGCCAGAGTCAACGAGGATTGGGGTAACAGCTTAATCTTCCTGAGCAATAGGACAGAAGCTGTGAGGGTAGAGATGGACACGTGGAAAACCTCATCAGTCGACTTGAATGCCCATCTCTGCGATGCTTAAATGTAATGCTCAAGTCAAGAAGCCCTATGGGCCCTTGACCAAGTATATCCCATGCCTGGAGGATGAGCGAGACTAGATGCATGTCCTTGCTACGATCGGCGTGCCATTCTCAAATCATGAGGTATACAAACAAGCCATCAAAACAGTTGGCAAGACAACAAACATACCCTCCACACCAATCTGTATGATGGCAGGAACCCTTGGTGGGTGACCTAAGCCTATCATGTTCCAAGTGCCAATTAACAAGAAGGAACTCCAAGAGATTCTGGAGTATTTAACTAGCACGCTAGCTAGCAATCCAACAGCAAACTAAACCACTCTAGGATCTGCTAGATGGACCTAGGTGGCAATGGACCAAGGTGCATGACTTAAACCTCATGTACAATTGGGCTCTTGTCTCTAACCAAGGACAAGAGTTGTGCCAAAACCTAGCAGATGATGAGTAGTCAAACGAAGATGATTCCACAAATGAGTACAAAGACTGTCATTCCTTCAATGACAAAAGTAAGGGCGAAATAGACACGGTGGAATACGACACTAAGGGAGGAGAAATAGAACAGATACAAGCAGACTCCACGCCATAGAAAAAGGGTGCCTTTAGGATGGAACGAGGGGTCATGCGCATGGAATGTGACCGTACGTGGTTGGAACACACAGGAGCCATAGATTTCGAATGATCAGGCCTAACCCGACCAGGTACGACATCGGTGCTCAGAGCAGAGTCACCCTCTGAATTGTGACCACTAGGAGAAACCACCTCTTCTAGAGAAAACGGTGAGCTCGATTCTAAGTCAGAAGTGAGCTCAGATAGCAACCCAGAGATACCTCGACCATCCAAGACCAGACGCACCAAGGGGGACCTACTCGTTCACTTGAGGCGCAGATGGTTGAAGAAAGATACAGCAAAACAACCTAGGGACACACAAACGGAGGAGCAAAGGAAGCCGCAGGATCTCCCGAGGAGATTTACAAACTTCAAGAAGGGTGATATGGTAGTGATCCTGTTGGGTGCCAAACGCCAAGGGCAAACGAGTGAACCCATCGAGGGACCAACCAAGGTCAAGGAGGTGAACCTAGCACAGGAAGGGGAGGCACCCGACCGGTCTTAATTGTCGATGACTTGACTGAGGAAGAGGAGACAAGTCTTGTTGCTCTCTTGGGAGAGTATGTAGACGTGTTCTCTTGGTCCCTGGAGGAGCTTAAGGGGGTGGATTCGAGTGTAGTGACCCATAACATACCCATGACACCAGACGCAACACCGATCAGCAACGACCATACCCGATGAATCCAAAACACACTCATGCAATCAAAGAAGAGATTGACAAGCTGATGAAAGCATGATTCATCTACGAAATCGAGCACACGGATTGGGTGTTGCCCATAGTCATAGTAATGAAGAAGAACAGAAAGATTAGAGTATGTGTCAATTACAAGAAGGTGAACACTGCCACTAAGAGAGACAATTACCCATTGCTGTACATAGAGCACATGCTCGAAAGAGTGATGCACAAAGAGGCCTACAGCTTCCTGGACGGCTTCTCTGGATACAATCGGGTGCAAGTGCATCCTGCCGACAGGCATAAGACTTCCTTTGCCACTGAATGGGGCGTCTTTGCTTATATAGTCATGCCCTTCGGGTTGACTAATGCCCAGCCACCTTTCAATGCCTCATGTGCACCATATTTAAAGACATGCTTCACAAGAAATTGGAGGTCTTCGTGGACGACTTGTGTGTTCACTCAACCTGGCAAGAACACTTACGCAAACTTCGAGCAGTCTTTGAGTGGTGTCACCTATATTGTCTCTCCCTGAACCCCTTAAAGTGCCAGTTTTGGGTGAAACATGGGTGCATCCTAGGGCACATAGTGTCGAAGAACGGCATTGCCACTCACTTCTTGAAAGTCAAGGTTATTGTTGATCTTTCGTCCCCAATGAACTATAAGGGAGTTCAATGCTTCCTAGGCCATACGGGGTACTATCGATGGTTTGTGCTGAACTATGCATTGATTGCCAGACCTTTGTACAAGCTATTGATCATTTTCGAATGGACTGAAGCATGTCAATGAGCGTGTGAGGAATTGAAAAAGGCTCTGACCATTGCACCGATCTTAGGAGCCCCAGATTAGAGTGTCACCTTCCATGTACATATTGATGCTTCAAAATTCATTGTGGGAGCAGTATTGTGCCAACCTGGGGAACACAACCTCGACTATCTAGTAAGATTTGCTAGCAGACAACTCACTGAGACCAAATGAACTACTCAATGACTAAGAGAGAAGGCTTAGCCATGGTATTTGTGGTAAAAAAGTTCCGGCATTATCTTTTGGCTATGCCTTTTACTTTCTTCGTGGACCATCAAGCCTTGCCATATCTATTGAACAAACCCTATGCTACAGGACGCATAGCTCGTGGCTCATTCTGCTTTTAGAATTCGACTTCTCCGTGGTGGTACTGAAGGGAAAACAACACTACATGGCTGACCATATGTCACACATTCCCACAGGAGAGGCCGTTGGACAAGGCATTGCCGATGAATTACCAGACGCCCATCTGTTCAACTTTCTAGCAAAAGAGATTTATTCAAGGCTAATCTAATACCATACTAGGCATATGACATCGTCCACGTACTAGAGCACCGACTGCTTAGCACCAATAGAAAAGGTCCGACTTAGGCAACTCATCCTCAAAATCCAACCCTATCAGTTGATAGCAGGCCAACTATATAGGTTAGGGCAAGATGGGTTACTGCGTAGATGCATATGCGAGCATGAGATGCACGATGTGCTCGCAGAGGCGCATAGTGGAATTGCTGGAGGACACTTTAGTAGAGACATGGTAGCCCGCAAGGTGATGTAGTCTCAACTGTGGTGGCCCATGCTTTTTCACGACGCAGCATGATTCATTAAGCATTGCGACGAGTATCAATGGACAAAGGTACCGATTCACAAGGGTCAAATGGAGTTAACCCCAATCATTGCACGACAACCCTTCGAAAAATGGAAAATCGACTTCGTAGGACCCATTATTCCTGCGACATAGTATTCGCAGGCCAAATATATCATTGTGGCCATGGACTACCTAACGAAATGGGCAGAAGCGAGAGCAACACGCAAAAATGATGCTAGAACAATTGCCAAGTTCTTATGGGAACAAGTGATCTCACGGTTCGGCTGCCCTATCGAACTAGTTAGTGACCAGGGCACGCACTTCATGAATGAAGTGATAGCGCACCTTCTATCCTCCTTTCTTATCATCTATCAAAAATCCTCGCCATACTACTCTTAGGCAAACGGACAAGCAGAATCCACAAATAAGATCCTTGTAAATGTCTTGACCAAAGTAGTCTCCGCTTCACGCAGCGACTAGGATAACAAGCTGATGGCAGCCCTATGGGCTTACTGTACAGCTTATAAAATGGTTGTTGGCCAGACCCCCTTTAGGTTAACCTATGGGACTGAGGCAATTCTACCAGTAGAGTTCTTTGTCCCTAGCCTGAGAGTAGCACTTCAAGAACGCTGGCAAGGGAAGGAGGCATGGACCCAACACATGGTAGAGCTTGAACGCATCTCGAAAACATGCCTTCTAGCCACTCAAGTGCTCATATGCGAGAAGGCACGATGCAAGAGCTGGTTTGACAAGCATGTCAAATAGTGCGACTTTGAACAGGGTGACTTAGTGCTCCTGTACACTCAGTCAAAGAACACAAGCAAAAAATGAAGTTTAGAGGTCTTGGGCCTTTCAAGGTTCATGCAATCAGCCGAACCGGCAACGTTGAGCTCGAGACTCTGGACGGTGAAGCCATTGGCTTCTTTAATGGTAGTCGCGTTAAGAAGTACTACCCTCCCGCGCATCCGCTCCATGAGCCACCAATGTTGGAACCCCCTGTCATTATATGAGTCACCACAATTACGGAAGTTGGTGATGAGGATGAGCAAGCCGTAGAACTTGCATACCTCCACATCACGGTCATTGCCAAGCAAACATGCACTTTCAATGCCTTGATCAACAAGGGAGCAGAATTCAATGTCTTAACTCACGATCATTGGATCCAACTTGGTAAACCACCACTACAGCCCACTAATGCCCAATTAAACCCATATGGGGGCCGCTCATACAAACTCCTCGGCAAGTGTTGGGGGGACCGCTGTTGCTATCGAGTGAGAGACTGTACCAATGATCTTTTATGTGTTGCCAAATACTAAAAACATGAGCATAGAGGGCGAACCTTCAAGAAGCAAACTCGCTACTATGTCGATTATGAGTCGTAGTGCATCTACCTCACTGTAGGTGACGTCCGTATTGATACAACCTTCGACAAGGGCTACGCGAGTGTTAAAGTCCGCAAATCCATCGATAGAAATACTCGTAGCCAAGTCCACGGAGGGGGGTAGGGCTCAACCACAATGCACCAAGCCTCATGGGCCACCGCTCACAGCGGCAAAAGCTAAGGCCCAACTACCCGAGTTTCAATGGAGACCTAAACAACAGCAATCATGCCTAGGAGTAGATATCCACGTCTTCATAACTCAAGAGACTCTAAGCCCAGGAGGCCAAGATGTCCTTATGGAGATCAAAGCATGATCAAGCCAAGATGGGTTCCTAACACTCTCTTGCACACACAAGGATACTATGAGGGGAATGCCTAGCTATGGATCCCTAGGGCCAGAGCGGCCCACAACATCACTCAAATGCCACTCTCTTGTTTAACCAACCCGAGCCCCGTGGAACCTTGGAACCAGAAGCTGCAGCGTTTCATGAGCCTATTTGCTACTAGCTCACCCACGAATGAGCTCCAAGGAGTTGATCAAGACTATCGGCCCAAAACCCAAACAACGTTACCCCCTTTAACCCCTACTAATGACGATAAGACTTGCCAAGCCTAATCCGAGTGTAGCAGCCCATCCGTAGCAACCACTACTCCAACGCCTATCCACGGGACTCAACCACCACGTCATGGGTAACTACCACCATCTGCCTCCGCGCTTACTAGCCCAATCAAACCCCATCCACCTGTGGACCTTAAACCATCTTACGAACCAAAATCATTCTTAACTCTAGCCGAAGGCACAAGGGATGATGTTATTGCTTGTCTTAGATGCTTGGATGCCACATTCATGTAATTGGCTCTAAGCTATGACCTCTTGGAAGCCTCATTTGGATGCAGTTAGACGTATATTGAGATATGTGAAGTCCACTTTACATTATGGAATTTTTAATGAGGGAGGTAAGGATGTACAAGTCTTTGGATACACAGATGCAGATTGGATTGGTAGCATGTCAAACATAAGATCTACTAGTGGATTCATGTTTTTCCTTGGTAGTACAGCAATTACATGGATTAGCAAAAAGCAACCTATAGTTGCTTTATCAAGTATGGAGGCTGAGTATAGAGGTGTTGCTATGGCAACATTTGAGGTGGTATGGCTGCAAAAGTTATTAGGTGATTTGGATGTGCAGGGAGATGGTCTAGTTGTGATTCATTGTGATAACATGAGAAGCATACATTTAGCTAGGAATCCAATGTTCCATGCTAGGACAAAACACATTGAGATGCACTACCTCTTTATGAGAGAGAAGGTAGTTCCAGGAAAGATTAACTTGGTATATGTCAGTACACAAGATTAGATAGCTGACATTTTCACAAAGGCATTGGGTGCAGAGAAGCTTTGAAAGTTCTGAAACTTACTTGGAGTTGTAGAGATAGAGTTGAGCTTGAGGGGGAGGGTTGAGATGGCAAGATTACTTGGAGTTGCAGAGATAGAGTTGAGGTTGAGGGAGAGTTTCTCAACACGTGCGGACATTGATGATGGACCACCTTGCTAGATGAGTCCGCACGTCTACACTTAGCACGTTGGTGGCCATAATAATGCTCATATGCCCACTGACTTATCACTTATTATATTTAGTTTGTTACACCTACCTACAACTGACAAAGATATAGCGCCAATCGATTGGGCTAGTTTGTTATGCACTGGTTGACTTAGTAGGCCACTTTCCTTTATGTTGTATCTTATCTATACTTTGTGCACATTGTATAGTGTGTGGAAGAAGAAGAAGAAATCAGCAAGAAAACATTTTGGCCTTCATCTCTCTTCTTGTGTTCTTGAGTGAGCTTCCTCTTGTGTATACAGTGTATGTTTGGCGCAGCAGCTCAAGCAAGTCCTCCCACCACACGATTCTTGACAAAATAGAGTTGTTGAGTAGAAAAATAGGCACATTGCAAAGGTGGCTTGTGCATCGATGTCAAAAAGAAACTTGTCTCATTACTATTGGGATGTGGGAGCTTTCGCTCAACTGCCAAGACCCACGGACCGCTTATTGCTTCAAGCGTTCCAAGCGAGCTCTCATGGCTATCTCTCACCTAGCCGACGTGTCGTCAATCCTCTCGGGGTGTAGTGAGCTTACCTTGATGCCGAAACGAGTTGCCTCCTCTCTCACACAAGTCTGTAGCCCCACGATCCTAGATGCTAGCTTAAGCATTCTCAAGCCTCCTCCGTCTCCAAGCTCCATTCTCCATACCCACATGTAAGGTAAGAGAAGGGAAGGGAAGAGAGAGGAAAAGAGGAGAGGAGATGGTGAAGAGCTTCACCCTCTTGATCCCTCACTTCCACACACTCACTCACTCCCTCACACTCTCACACTCCCTCCCTTAAGAGCACACACATCAGCAAGAAGAGGAGAAGAAGAGAAGAAGAGAGGACTCTTGTTAGCAACACACCAAAGAATGAGCTTTCATTCACTTTTTGAACTTTATATATACAAACTCTAAAACCCCCATTGGCGCCCATCCCTTGTTATATGACTGACCATTGTGGCAAGGTCCCTTTTTCTAATTCCCTCTTCTTGCTTCATGCATGTAGCCGTCTATTCCTTTACAAGTAGCACAGGAGGGAGTTTGGCGCTCTTTTACAAGAGTTTTTGGAGTTTTTGAGACGCCTTTCCTTTAAAATTGCTCTTTTTGCCTCAATTTAGTTTTTGAGGCCACCTGTATGCCTTTTCTCTCTTTGTGTTCTTTTTGCACTTTTTCCTTTATTTTTCCACCATTCCGATTTTAGGTTAATATTACCCCCCTCTGAGATGGGTGCCAGTCCCATGGCATGTTGAGCTGTTTGTTGGGGAAGGGTAGGCGGTGGTAGGGCCATAGGCAAGTTGGGTTACTGTGGGAGCATGGGCAATACTGTCAAGTGGGTGATAGGGCCTCCGAAATTGATGGTTGGGCACATCTTGCAGTGGTTGCGAGGAGAAAGTGCGGTGCTCTTACCTAAGGGGAGTGTTTTCTTTATTGTGGGGTGCCTTGTGCGTGTGCTGGTGGAACGGGGAGCTAGGTTTGACCACAGGTAGGCCTGGGTGATGTCCCACACTTGAGGCCCCCATTCGTGTGGTAGGGAAGTGCGGTGAGTGTAGCATAGGGTGACATATCTAACCATAGGCGAGTGTTAACTCCCTAGGTGTGTACTTCCCTTGGTGGGCCCTAGGCGTGAAGTGGGGGCAAAAAAGGGCTAGGGGGTTAGGAGCGGGGCTGGTCGATGGACCCCTAGGTGGAGGAATTGTGAGCAGTGTGCCGGGACCGGTGTGCGGATGCTTTTTTTTTGGATTGGGTTTAGTTATAGGGACTTGTTAGTCCTCGTCCTCAAGGGGGGTGGTGAAGGATATTTAATGGAGTGGCTCAAAAATCTCCACCCTGCAGGAAATTCTTAAGGTTCAAACGAACTAGGAGAGGAGTGGTGGAGAGGAAAGGATGGTTGCACTGAGTGAACCGGATGTCGCTCATGTCTTCAAGAACAATGATGCACAAAGAAGGGAGGAGGCTGGCCCGCATCATGAGGTAGGCCATCGCACAGCTGTTGATTGCGTTAGGATTAAAAAAGAGTGGGGGAAGGCCGTGTTTGGCTGGGGTGGGGCCTTGCCTAAGTAGGATTTTTAGGAGCCTCAGATAGTTACAAGTGGTGATGAAGGTGGGATTCGGATAGAAGGAGAAATTAGCGATAAAGCGTGTCATGGTGGCATCTAAGCTGTCGAAGGTGAAGGTGAGGGCCTAGGCTAAAGTGGCGGTACATGGGTTGTATATTACAAGGAAGTCGTAATGGCCGTGGACGTTCGTATTGAAGTCTACTCCTATTTGTCGAGGGTATGCCATGTAGGCAGGGTCGTTCCTCTCTGAAGGGAGAGTGTTACAGAAGGCCATCCATGCGAAGACGCTGTTGTCGCAGATGCGCTTTCACCACAGTGTTGCATAATAAACAACTATTCACTTCTTCCATCATTGTTTCTGTTGATGCATAGTTACCTTATTATTTTTTCCATTTCTAATTTCAACCTTCTTTTTGAAGTAATTTTTAGAAATATGGTCTTTTTGACCACAATTTCGACATTCTCTATTATCACCAAAATTCTATAGCCTATTAGAATCTCCAACTTGTCCTCTTTGACTCCCCCTTCCTCGATATTGTCCCCCTCTATTTTGATGTGCATCATAACCTTGACCATGACCACCATCTTGGCCTCTACTGCCACAATATCCACCTTTGCTAGTAGAGTAAAATACATGTTCAAACTTGTTTTTGCTTTGAGAAGAAGAGGAATCCAAGCCAAGGTTTTTCTCCTCAAGGATCATCATAGAAATTGAGTCTACAAAAACAAAGATATCATCCCTCATATTCATAGATGACCTAAAGCTCTTGAATTCATCTCCAAGTTCATCTAAGCATACATGCATGCACAACATCATCATCATCAACTACCACACTGATAGATCCAAGAGCTTCCACAATACTCTTAATCTTCAAGGCATAATCATTAATGGACAGGTTCCCTCTTTTCACTTGGTTCATCTCTAACTTGAGTTGCAGCTTTCTAGCCTTTGTATTTACTTCGAACAATTTTGCCAAATTCTTCCATACAATAGTGGGGGTGGGTTTCAGATTCCTACAAATAGTCATTCATGCTATCTGTGACACTAACAGATAGCCAATATATGACTTTTCTTTGTGTTTGCTATCAATTTTTCTTAGCCTTTAATTGTTCTGTAGTAGTATTTTGTATAGGAACTTTAGGTGCTACTGCCATGTCTCCTTCAATGTAATTTTAACACCTTTTTCCTTCAAGAAATTTGTCATCTTGGACTTCCATGCAGGATATTTGTTCTTATCAAGCTTCTCATTTACAATCTTGCTGAAGTTATCAGACATTTTGACAAAATAGAAAACCTTACAAAAACATGCAATCTACAAGCAAGTTGATACTAAGTACACTGCAACTAAACACATAGCCTTTTTCATTGACTACACAATAATAATTGCAATCTACAATCTATATGAAAATGCATTTTGTGTATTCAACCTAGCAAATACCTAAAACCCTACATATTACAAATATGTAACTTGTGCACTTGTAAATGGGGAATATAGCTGAAACTACAATATATCCAAAAATTATTGTTGTCGAGACTACTTGCTAGTCCAAAATGGAGGTGAAAATGACCACTGATGCCAAAATTCACTGTGAGAATGTCCCAAAGGGCTTGTCTATAGTATATGCAAAAACTGTCGTCGGGACCACTTGCAAGTCCAAAATGGAGGTTGAAATGACCCACCGATACCAAATATCAATGTGAAAATGTCCAAAAGAGCTTGTCTGCAATATGTATACCATTTTTTGTGCTCATCACATTCCACTGCAGTTGGAGATCATAGCCCTGCCAACCTCAAGAGTCTCATGCAGCTATAACCTAAGGCAAATCAAGCAAGGGGGAAGAGCTTCTTACACTCATTGCTTGCTTGCTTGCTTCCTGCTCCAATGCCTTCATCTTAGCCTTCAATCAAGCTCCACGTAGCCATGGGACAACTCTAATACCATAGAAATAGACAAGAGGGGAGAGAGATAAAGCACTCATCAAGAACACACACACACACACAAAAGCAATAGAAACTTGAGAACACAAAGGGAGAGGGGTGAAATATTCTTCTTCTTCTTCTTCTACACAAAAGAGCTAAGTCTACAACATGATAAAAGACTAATATGAAAGCACCAAAACATATATACAATGGTCACTAAGTGTGAACCTACTAGGAAAGAAGAGGTGGTACAATAAATGTGCCATAAACAAGCATGGACTATGTGAGTGTAGTCTAGCTGTAGAATCACTGGCATATCCTCACATTGGTCACCTAACACGCAAATGAATAATATTGTGCCACATCACCAAGGCATGTAATGGATGCCAACTCATGTAGAGCTTGACATCTCAACACAACATGCCACCAACTCCTTCACCAACATTGTGGCTATGTCATGAAGCATCCCCTCGGACAAGTGCCTAACAAGTCCTACAATGCCCAAGCTCTTCATGGATTCCTTGGGATGCGTGGTGTTGATCTACGTGGCACCAAATTTCATTGATCGATGATGTAGGCTCATTAGGATCGTGGTTATGGACAAAACGATAACTTTGCAAGTGACTGAAAACCAAAGTGAAGGAAAAGTGCAACATCATGCAAGGGGATCATCAAGGGTTTTTAAAACCCCATGCTTGTTTTTTAAAACTACATATAATTTATTAATAGAGCTTAGAAAAATTATATAGTTTTTAAAATTTATAATGCACTTTATATTAATGTCATAAAGGAGATGTAAATAATTGCAACATCATATTGATGCAACATGACATCACATCATCACCCGCATCTTTTTCGAGAAATTACATTGTGTGTGTTCTTAGCCTAGACTAATTAGTTTGCCAATTAATGCATCAACAATGCTACATCACAAAGAAAAAAAGAAGGACAATTACAATTAAATTCTGTGACTCAAATTCTATTGAAGGGCTTAAGTATATTATCCTTCAAATATATTGTAGCTAACTTAGAAAACACTTATACACCCTTCCAATCTCTTTACAAAGAAATTGGGAGTTCTCAATAAGGGCTTTCCAACTAAAAATTAGGCAATCCTTCAAATTTGGTGCTTCCAAGCTAGGAATTAAGGAGTGTGACATTGCTAAGGATGCCCTCATGCACCTTTGGGGGGACACGATGAAGTCTTTTGTACCCTTTTACCTTGTGCCTTCCTTGTATCATTGGGAACTTTATTGCAAGTATTGCATCAGTGTGCAACATCACTATAGGTGTATCTTGTAGCAAGGCATAACTATCTTTGCATTATGGCTAACTTCCATAGCTACACATGACTCATATTGTCACGTGCATGCCTACTGGCAGCACGTTTTAGTGATTCATCGGGGAGCTATTCGAGATGGCTTTGCACAACACTCGCGAGAATGTACGGGGTCTATTGTCTCAATTTCCCAAAGTCCACCCCATAACAGAAGGTGCCGATCGTCCCCATGAGGATCAACTTGCAAGCTCATGATCCTAATTTGACAACTAAGGTCTCGATATAACAGCTAGCTCCATCGGAGGTGTCGCACAAGGGCTTCTCGTCCGACTGGAGCGATTGTAGTTACCCTCAGTTCATGGAGTACAACACTTTTTTATAGTAACTGGATAGGATTCAGGGAACCTTAACGGAGTTCTTTCACAGTTGCCGCACCTTTCCCCTAAGATAGAGGGAGACATAGTTTTCATCCATGTATGCCCAAAGAAGAGTTCTTTGTCATTAGGAAAGTTCAAAAAGTTGAGTCCAAGGTATTATTACACATATTGATACACTTGTTCCAAGACTCATCAACATAAAAGGTATAAAAGTGCAACAAACTTCGAAACAAATTTTGAGTAGGGTCTTTGTGACTAAATCCCAACACACAATGTGTGTTGCAAGTACCTTTGACTATTTGGCTGGTGTATGCATTGCTCCTATTAACATCGTTTATCTTCATATCCACAAAAGCCTTGGCTTTCCATCATCAACCATCTTCCAAATCAACCACTCAACAACATCATGAGCATTCAATAACTTGACACCATTTACATCTAATTAATTAGCTATTAGAGCATGCTTTATCATAGCACCCACAC
Organism: Lygodium microphyllum; assembly: GCF_053477565.2. Lineage (NCBI taxonomy): Eukaryota > Viridiplantae > Streptophyta > Polypodiopsida > Schizaeales > Lygodiaceae > Lygodium > Lygodium microphyllum. Next base: position 34,463,723 of record NC_141156.1, on the reverse strand, counting down.
CATCACACTCTCCCTTACCATGCTCGATACCAAAGTACTTCCATAGCATTTGGCTATTGGTTTAATGATAGATACCTATCATTTTCAATGCAAACAAATGTATTACTTGCACATAATACTAACATAATACATAGAGCACTAACATAGACCACCATAATAGAGTACTAACACAGTCCAACACAAGCTATCATCACAAAGTATTGGCACATAAGAGTACCAATATAGATAGTACTAATGCCAATAGTGCTACCGAATAGTACTAATAGTGAATACCATTACTAATTAGTCTTAACACTGACATAGATTACTAGCATAGGGTGCTAAGTGACATTAAAACAGTGGCTAACATATAGCACTAATGCAAAAGACTAATGTGAAAGACCGATAGTACTACCATATATTACTAACATTGAATAATGTTACTAATTATTTCTAACAATAACATAGATTACCAGCATATGATACTAGCTAGAGGAAAAGCACCAATGTAAAAGACTACTAGAAAATAGTACTAAAAAGGAAAAGCACCAAAACAATTAGTACTAGCAAACATTGACAAGAGAATGGCTAATCTTGAATACTAATTTATAGTTCTAACACATTTCTAGCTAAGAGTGCTAAAATATTTTTCACATAAAAGAATAGCACCATGTACCAGTGGCATAGTACATAACTAATACTATATACAACTAACAACTCCACACAGTATCAACTTTAAGCAATAAATAATACATAAAACTAGCAAAGATAAACACAATACTTACACAAGCCTATGAAAGCATTTAAAAAATGCTAACATTAGGGTTGGCAACAACTACATAATGTCACCTTGCACAATGAAGTAAAATGGTCGTACCGCCTTAAATTGAGATGTTGCTCGACCAAACCCAATGCCTTGAAAAGCTTTGTCCTTGAGACACAAGGTGTTGAAAATGAAGCATAAACAATGTTGAACGAATAATGTGTCATGTTATTTGTCATCTGAAATATAAAAGATAGATTGCTTCTTTAAATTGGTACCCTCCTTCCAATAGCAATTTTGCACCAATATTATACATTGGTCACTATACCAATGCATGGAATGGATTTCTTCTGCACCTTGAAGGTATAATTCTCTGCAAAGCCAACAACAAACATCACCACATCATCTGGCACTACAAGCTACATTAAATCAATTCTTGTATGGTAAACACAATAGCATGTGTTTCTCTCCTTAAATTTCTTAACAAAAAAGGGATTCGGGCTTTGAAAACATGAAACACAATGCAAATAGAGGGATGCTACTCTTTGAAAGTTCATGAAGAAGTATGTCGTCATCACTAGGACACAGCAAATAAAATCAAGAATAATCAAGCATGAACTTTGATACTATCAACAAGAGTTTCAATCATTATAATACAATGCTAATAGGACTATGCCAATAATTTACCTCTTAAAACTATTTGCATAAAGTGCATTCAAATAATCCTTTAAAAACCATTTATTTTGTGAAAAACTAAGTTCAAGGATAGTTCATTGAAAAAAATAAGGCAAAGCTAAGTTATGGTATGTTGAAGGCAGTAACATTTAATGTAGGCACACCTCAAGTAAGCTCTAGGTAATGGCAGGGATGAATTCTCTAATTGTTTCAGGTTATTCACTGCACGTAGACATCCTTCTTGTTTGGGGACACCCTTGTGTTTCTTGTCCAAAACTAAATGATGGAATGAACAACCTCTTCACTTAGACAATTGGTCCTACGTTTGTGACCTTCTCCCACCCATTTGAACTTCTTAGCGTGTACATTAGCATGATGCTTCTTCAAAGTTCTTGGTTGTATACAAGGGCTTTAGCAACTTTCTTATCATTGTATTTTCTTTTTGCTACATTGTTAACAAGCATGTGAAGTACTACTCTCTTTGCAACTAGCTTATCTACACTTTCCACACCTAGTGATGTCATCATATTCTCTATAATTATCTCTGAAATTGTCTAGTTAGGGGAGGCTATTCACAATTCATTATAGTTTCGAATGTTGTAAAATACTTCCAAGTATTTGTGATTATCCTTCTCTACCAAAACTACTAGTAATGTTGAGAAAGTAATGTACTAAAGATAGTGCAATACCACATTTGTTTCTATCAAAACACTTTGAATATCTATTGAATGATCCGTTGGATGTGCATGGCTCAATTGACATTTGTTTAATATCTCCAGATATACGTAAATGAGATAAAGAACAAGCATGTTAGTAGGAGAGATAGAGAGGGAGGAGGTCGAGGGAGGCAAAGAGACAAAGAGAGGGGGTTGAGCAAAAGGGAGATGCAAAGAGAGAGCGATAGAGAGGAGAGCGGAAGTAGAAGCTACGAGATAGAATTGGCCCAAAGAGTGAAGAAGGTTTGTACGCGAAGGATGAGAAGAGTGTGAATGCATGTTATGCAATAGTGACACAAACTAGCATGCATGTACAAACTCCAAACCTCTACTATTTTGACCCGAGTTCTAAAATTATACTAAATGGGTACATCGTAGCACGGTTTCACCTTGTAATCAAATTGCAATCATTAGCAAAAGAATTCAACTTTTTTTGTATTACATTTTTTTCTGTTTACAACTATTACATGTGTATTTCTATCAGATAGGTCGTTATGGGTAAGAGAAAAAATTGTTTCATGGTAATATCCCTACATAAAGTATTTCTATCTTCTCTTTTGGCTACTTGCATATAAGGCTCACCATGGTTATTATTATTAGCAAATAAAACACATGAAACTTAGATAATGCAACATAGTTTTGGATTACATATTCTATTTACATTTTAACCATTGCACTTGAATGAATAAGCAATAGGGATACTCAAGTCCTCATTTGCTAGGTCTGTTACTTAACATAAAGATATGTTTGCCCTTACATTGAGCATTGTTAAAATCTCATCCTCTACCTTTACCATTGTCATAGGATTATCAATGTCATTCTATAAGTCTTGATCAATTGCTACAATCTTTCCATCCACATAATGCCTTGCCATGTAATAGAAAGTCAAAATAAATTTTTATGATACAGTTATATATTTACCAATGATGGATTTTCATTGCACATTGAACATAATCTCACACACTTCTTTGTATCACAACTTTGACTCTAGGAAGTCTATGTTTTTCTCTAATTTGCATGTGTACATTGATAAAGTTTTATGAACTTTCTCATCATAAAAGAACTCCACAAAAACATGTAATGTTATGAAGATTGTGATCTTCACATGTTGATTACTACATTAGGTCACATATATCTTTGAATATATGCATAAATCTTTAACATAAAATATTCACATGTTTCCAGTTCTAGAATTGGCCACTCATCTAGATTTGGGAGTGGAAGAGGCCTAAGAGACCCAAATCCTGCCATGCTTGATACATCATTGTAAAATTAGTCATAAAAGAAAAGTCATCTTCAGCCAATGACATGTTTGAGGTCGCTTTGTGTAATTGCTCACCAATAGAGCCATGAAATGCATCAATGATTCTAACTATGCTTTTGATAGATTGCCAATCTTTGAGGTTTGATTGATATATATAAACATAGATAATCTGTAGCAAATTCTTGAAACATAAAACCCATTTTGAAGGCTATTAAAATATTTTAGTAAACTTTTGGTTTGGCCTATGGCATGGCATATCAATGGGCCAATTCTGTAAGCGCAATTCTGAGTACATGTATGCATGTTGTATAAGCACCTTCTGGATTTTTTAACTGTTCCTTCGAGCTTAAAAGCCTTGACTAGCCTCTTATAATTGCTAATGAATTCATTCCCACGTCTTCTCTTCTTTATCTACAACATAACCCAAAAACCAACATAATTGGTAGTAAGAATCCACCTATTGTTGTTAAGGTCAAAGTTGTATATTTTGATTGCTCTGATAGAAGACCAAGGATATCAAGGACATGAGGCTTCCATTGAAATAGAAGATAAAGTAGAAGATCTCTAGTAAAAAGAGAAAATAGCAAATCTTATGCAAAAAGAGGAAGCAATGCCAATATGCCAAGTCAATGCAATGTGTGTGTGTGTGTGTGTGTGTGTGTGTGTGTGTGTGTGTGTGTGTGTGTGTGTGTGTGTGTGTGTGTGTGTGTGTGTGTGTGTGTGTGTGTGTGTGTGTGTGTGTGTGTGTGTGTGTGTGGAAGCTTAGATGGGTATTGAGATACTCTTATTCTTTTTTATCTTCACTTGTATATGACTATACAACATGTACATAATTATACATGGGGTACCTACCCAATTTTTTGCCATTGGCCTTTACCCAAACATGAGTGAAGTGGGCAAATACAAAATGTGAGAGCAAGAGATCAAGCCAACTATGTGAAAGGTAGATGCACCAAAAGAGAATTAGATCTTCAGTAAATAAGAGGATTCCATACATGTCTAATAGTTGAGCTCTTCTATGCTCTCAACAACTCTAGTGATTGTCATTAACAATTAGTGATCCTCTTTTTGTTTGCACTTATGAGGAATTCTAAGGAAAATAGGCATAGACCAAATTTGTTACAAGATCTCCTCTTATTGGTAGATATGGCCACTCTTCTTTTGGTTGAGAATACTTGCAATCATGAGGGTGATAATGTTTGACTACCATCAAACACTTTTATTGTGGAGAACCTATCAAGTCAAAGGCTTGTCCCTACATTAGGAATCCACCCTTGGGGGCTGTGCCATACACAAGCAAGTAAATGTAGCCACATTTTATAGTAAATAAAGAGGCAAAAGAACATTAATACAAATCCACTCGTAGGTTTGTCTCACAGACAAGCACGTACTAGATTGCCAAGAGTATAGCAAGTAAACATAGCCATACTTTTAGTAAGGCAAGCAAGCATGCTACACCACATTCACTTTAACTTCAAGAGTTCAACAAAGCCTAGTGAGGAACATGCTTAGTCCAACCCTTAGATGTACATGAGCCTTGTCTTTTTCCTTTTTGTTTTATTGTGGGTGAAGCTGATCAAGAATGACCCACACTAGCCTTAGTATTTACTAAACAAAAAGTAACATGTCTTTGGGCCTCAAATCCATATTACTACAAAAAACATACCCACTTTATAGTAACAATTCATATTATTATGTGGAAAGCTCGAAATGGGAAGGATCACGAACACATGCTCACACTCTCATTCTCCTTTTTGTTTTAGAGTTGTCATCGCGGCTTGCTCACTCTCAATCTCCCTTTTGTTTTAGAATTGTCACCATCACTGACTAGAATAACAAGAAACAATCCTTGTTACAACCTTCTTAGATTGCTATTGGTCATTGTATACATTTTCAAACTCATGGGGTGGTGATTGGTACTCATGCGGTGGTGAGACCAATGGGTTTTGTCTATTCAATGTTCCACAACTTTTAAATGTATCTCTTCAAAGTTAGTGGGAAGGGAGGTTTCTATCCTAGGAGGATGTTCCGCAAGCTTCAAATGTGCATCTCATAATACAAATCTCGCTTTTTGGCATTGTTTGGAGGAAAGTAATTTCCAACATGCATCATACAATCTCTTGAAGCTAGTGGGAGGTCAAAATGATGAATCATGATAACATTGGCGAGAGGTTTTTTCGAAGGGGAAAAGAGGGCATCTCTAAAGGTAGTGGGAGCTTAAAATTATGAACCTTTACTCGGGTTTTCTAAAGTGAAAAATGGTGAGTCGAAAAAGAACCAAGGAGGGGCCAGGGGAGGGGTACCTTTTCAAAGGTTTGCTGTGAGAGGAGAGTGCGGATTCCGGAATCCCCCCACCGTTTTTATTATTGGAAGTCCCCCCTCGGGACTCGGAAATGAAGCGCGATTTTGTCTCGAGCGTGTTGTGGGTTTGGCATTGAAAATGCATAATAAAAGTGTGGCTCTTTCCCGAGAAATGTTCCATGGAGAAAGTCAAGGACCCCTTCTGGTCCCCCACCTCCCACTCTCTTCTCTTGAGTCTTCTTCTTCATGTCTTCCAAGATTCTCTCCATTCCCCAGAAAACCAGAACCCAATTGTTCGTCTTGCTGGCAGAGGCAGACCCACCCAAAAAACTCCCCCCCGTCCAATCTTCCCTAATATATCAATTCTCAAATTCCCGATCGATGTAAGCCATTGCCCTCGCAATTGGCAATAAAAATCTGCCTTATGTACACAGGACCCAGGACATTGCCTCGCAGCCAGCGGGTCGTCATCCATGGATGAGTTGGTTACAGTACAACGCACTCCCTGTTCATGAAAAGGAGTAGTGAGTGTGTGTATGTGTAGAGACTGTAGTTGAGGCATACTTCGAGTCTGGACTCTGCAGCGCAGGTCGACCAAGACTGTGCAAGAAAATGAGTTGAATTCTGAGGTAGCGTGTATGGTTGAGGTATAGTCAGAATTTTTTAAAAAGAGGTCCTTTTCCCTTCTACATTCTTAAAGAGTTCTACCTCTTTAAAATAATACGACAGAATGAGATTTCCTGCCTCAAATCTTCTGGCCGTAACAGATTTTGAATTTCAGAAAACTATATGGACTCTTGAAAGGCTTAATTTTTGGTGCCCATGGCCCCACCTGATCATTATTTTATAAATGCGATGTATTTTTCAGGTGCCTTGGACCTCATGAGAAGGTCCTCAAGAAGGTCTCCGAAGCACACACCAGAGGACTCAGGAGTCTTTGTAAAGTGAACTAAAACGTCTGTTCTGCACAGAAAATTGAACCCTCGGTGTAGCAATCTCCATTTGCAAACTCAAATTAATTTGGCAGGTTTGAACTTCCAAACCTGAAGTATACTAAAAATAAGTCATTTCATGATGACAATCCTAATTGGAAATACTCAGCTCAATCAGGAGCAGCAAGTACAATCACATTACACAGCCATCCTTGGTGCTAAACAAGTGTACTCAAAGGTCAATAGTGCTACTATACACAGCTATATAATTAGGGCTCATTGCGGACCTCAACCATGTTTCCATTGGTCAAGCTTTTGATCGGGTGGTTCAAGTTGCGATTTCAAATGCAGAAGCTGTAAGTTTAGCTTGCAGCTCATTTTATAGAAGCAAACACTTAGTAAATCTCCTGTTTGAAGTCATGATCTTCAGCTTAATATAACCTTGACAAGTTTGAGATCTGGAGTATGTATGATGAAAGTTTAGATAAGGGGGCCAGATCCGGTCCTAGTTATACTTTTCAAATCCTTGGCAACTGTGGTGCCTTTCCTTCTGGGTTTGGCCTCTGCAAGCATAGTCACTACATCTCTCATGGAGGGGCGGTCCCGAGGTGATCGGCTCGTGCAGAGCAGTGCGATGCGTAGCACCAGTAGCATCTCCTCCTGCACTGTGCTACAGGAAGCCCCAACGTTAGCATCCAAAGCATCAACAATCCCAGTTTTGCTCCTGATCTTGCTCCTCACCCACTCCACAATGTTCACAGAATCACCAAACTCTGCATCTATGGGCCTTCTCCCAGTTAGCAACTCCAATAAGACAACCCCAAAGCTATAGATGTCGGTCTTCTCATCCACCTTGAGGGTGTAGGCATACTCTGCACACAATCCAGTGGAAACAATATTCACTTATGTACCGAAGAAGGCTCAAACATTAGCATTTAAAATTTTGAGATAAGTACTGTAACCATACACACAAAATTCTAATATCTAAAGCATGTTTGACGTGACTTTTTATAGAGCTCCCATATCAAATTCATTCTCAACCAACCTCAAAACCCTTCAATCAACTAATCCAAAGAGCATCAAGGAAACCAGCAAATTAAGCACCCCTAGCTATCCCTCAAGCTTTGCTCACATCAATGATCAGATGCAATTCAGCATGGCTCTATATCTTGCATGGAAAGCTTAGCTTTGCAATAGATACAACATTAACCTGAACATAGAAGATCCATCAGATCACTGCAATGGAAGCCGGCCTTTGTGGAACAATGGCATTCAGTGTAAAAACTCTAATACATGACCATATGCAATTGCCCACAGTCTGATGTTCACATGGCAAATAGAATTGAATAACAGATCCACCATAGCTTAAACATATGATTAATCAAATCACTTCTCTTCAACAGTATCTGTGTGAAAACTCTTAACACACTTGCGCAATCCTAAGTACCGATAATAATCCTTACTCTGCATGATGCGCTACACTGGGAAAATGATGATTAGACTCTGTACATGGTTCCTTAAGTCTCTTTAGATTGGGAAGACAGCTCACCTGGTGCTATGTAGCCATAAGATCCTGCAATCATTGACATGGACTCATTTGTTTCAACCAGCTTAGCAACTCCAAAATCTGCCACCCGAGCCTCCATATTGCAGTCTAGAAGGATGTTATTGGACTTTACATCTCGATGGACCACTTGGGGAAAGCAATCATGGTGGAGATAACACAGACCCTGTGCAATACCCACAGCTATGTTGTACCTTGTGACCCAGTCTGCGAGAATGTAAGCTCGGTCCTTAGCATGAAGAGCATCATCTAGACTACCATTTGTCATGTACTCATAAACAAGCAGAGTGTTGACATTGTTAGAGCAGTAGCCCAACAGACGGACAATGTTGCGATGGCGGATGCTACCCAAAAGATCAACTTCAATCTGAAACCCACGAGCCGATTCTTTGTTGGGAACACCTTTGTGACTCATCCACAGTTTCTTCACTGCTACTACCTCTCCACTGGGCATTTCTGCCCTGTAAACAGTTCCGGTTGCTCCACGCCCGACAATGTTCTCATCTTTAAGTGAATCTAGAATGTCATTGCTTGTGAATGCCAGTCTCTGAAATGCAGTAAGCCTCCATGGCCATTCATCCATGTCTTCGAATGTGTCCTTGCTGCACATTTGGGAACCATATTGCTTGAAGAGACAGCGACCACCGGCAACAAGAATAAGCAATGCAATGCCAAAAACAGTCCCGACCAGCCATGCCAGGGTCCCAGGACCTCTTCTCCCTTGATTCATGGACTCCCCATCACCACCCGAGTCTATGCAAGAATGGGGCAGCATGCCTCCACACAGATTTGGATTGCCCTCAAACGAGCTGGAGCTTGCAGTTTTGAACATTCCTTCTAGTGGTACAGGCCCCGAAAGGTTGTTGTAGGAGACATTGAATGCCTCAAGGGTAGTGGAGTTCTGGAATTGGGTAGGGATAGGACCTGTGAGCATGTTCTGTGAGAGGTCAATCACCTCAATGTTCTGTATGCTCGCAAGCTCAGAGGGGATGATTCCTGTCAGCTGGTTTTGTTGCAGTTGAATGGTGATCAATTTCTGGCAGCTGCTCATGCTGGGAGGTATGGCACCTGTGATCATGTTCTGAGCCAGGGAAAGTGCGGTGAGGGAAGTGCACGCATCAAAGTCAGTTGGAATGGTGCCAGTGAGATTGTTGCCAGAAGCAAAGAAGGCTTGGATGCTGGGGAGCTGCCATATGTCCATGGGGAGCTCTCCACTGAGCTGGTTATATGAGACATCAAAGTAATTGAGCTTGGATGTGTTGCAGAGATCAGGGGGGATGCTGCCAGTGAGCTTGTTCCTCTGCAGCTCAAGGCGTGTGAGCTTGGGGAGTGCACCAAAACCACGGGGGATGGGGCCGGTAAGCTCATTGTCCTGAATTCGGACACGGAGGAGGGATTGGCAGCTGGCGAGGTTGGCCGGGATGGGGCCAGAGAAGCGATTGGAGAACATGATGAGCTTGGTGAGGTTGGAATGGAGGCAGAGGTCGGCGGGGATGGGGCCGGAGAACAAATTGGAGGACACATCGAGCCACTGCAGGGGCGAGGAGCGGCCGAGGCCAGGCGGGAGGGCGCCGGAGAAAGAGTTGTTCCAGATGAGGAGGGTGAGGAGGTTGGGAAGGTAGCCTATCCCTTCAGGCAGGGAGCCATTGAGGGAATTGTACATAAGACTGAGGAGAGTGAGGTTCCGGAGGTTGCCGAATTCGGAAGGGATGCTGCCGGAAAGGTTGTTGACGGAGAGGTCGAGCGACATAAGGGACGACATACGGCCGAGCTCCGGTGGGATGCTTCCGGAGAGGCTGTTCCGGTACAGGAAGAGGGTGTTCAGGGAGGAGAGGCCGCCGAGAGATGGAGGTATGCTGCCGGAGAGATTGGTGCAGCACAGGTCCATGTATTCCAGGCTATGGAGGCCCCCCAGCTCCGGCGGGATGCTCCCGTTATAGCGATTGTAGCCGATTACCAGGTGTCGCAGGCTATGGATGTTGCCGAGAGACGACGGAATGGGACCCGTCAGGAGGTTGCCGGAGAGGCCGAGGTACGTTAGAGACGAGAGGTTCCCCAGCGATGGAGGGATGACCCCCTCTAGAAAGCTGCCGCCAAGATCGAGGTGCTGCAGGTGCGGCAGGACGGAGAAGCCTGCAGGGATTTCCCCAGTAAGATTGTTGGAAAACGCCGAGAAGAACACCAGCGACGACATCGTCGCCAAGCCGGACGGAACTTCCCCGATGAAGAAATTTCGGCTGACGTCGAGATAGGCCAGGTCCGGCAGGGCGCCCGCCGTCAGCGCCCCCGCCGGCAGCGGGCCGTCCAGCGCGTTGCAACACACGTTGAAGGAGGCGAGCGCCGGGAGACGCCGGAGGGAGGCCTCCGACAGGCCTCCCGACAGGTTGCGCTGCGAGAGGTCGAGGCCGGTGACGGAGCCTGACGTGTTGCACATCACGCCCGTCCACGTGCACGGATAGGAGTCGCTGGCCAGCCAGTCCGACAAGTGGCCGAAGGGGTCCTGCATGCCCGCTTTCAACTCCAGCAGCGCCGCCCCGTCCGGGCTCAGCCCCGCCGCCGTTAGGCTCATGCACATGATCATAACGGCCGCCGCCGTCAACCCCACGACGGCCCCCGCCGTGATCTCCTTGCGCCTCCCTGCCGCCATCTCGCACCACCTCTCCCTATACCTGACGGAGCCGCTGCTGCTGACGGAACGTTATCGATGATCACGTGCTGGCTGCTCTGCCGCTGGCGGAACCAACGATCGCGACTACGCTCGATGACGGAGCTCCTGCCGCAACAAATCGACGGATTATTACTCGTGCCACCCTCTCCTACCTCACGCGCCAAGCATCACCCTAAGCAGAGCTAATTCTCAATCTCAATCTTAATCTTAATCTTCTTCTTCTTCTTCTTCTTCTTCCTGATTATATATATCGGCAGCTACGGCGGCGCACTCCACTCAAGCGGTTGCTTCACTTATACTGCACCGTCCATCTCTCAACTACGACATCCATCATGCTGCCTTGCTTAGTGCATAAACTGTTACTAGCAGCTGAAGCTCTGCATCTGGTTCCGGCACTTAAGCTATGGCGCCTCTAACTGATCTGATAGAAAATAATGCCCTACCGTAAGCCTTACGTGCACCTATACACTACTCATCAACTTCACTGAGCTTGCTCAAGTAATTGAGCTGCCCCAGCTTCATGCCTTCCAGCTCCTGGCTTGGCTATGGCGGCTCTGATTAACACATCGCAGGAAGCATTAATCAGCACTGATCTAACTGTAGCCTAAAGTACAGGGTAGAGGGAGACGGACTCTCGATAGAAGGAATGGGAGGAAGAAGCTCTTGCGCTTACCCTATAAATACATCGATAATGCTGCATAGAATAATGACCTTCGTTCAAACTACGATAAAAAGCGGGCAGGCGACACACACACGATCATCGCAAAAGGGCACTGACGGAAGGGGCCATGATTTTTCACAGAGGCGGGGGAGGGGACACACTCACGCACCAGAGATTAACATTAGTTTTTTGAAGGGGGGACAGAGAGAGAGCGGTGCAGGGTCGAGAGAGAGAGGGGGGGGGGGGCCTCGTGAAGAGGGTCGACGGAAATTGGGTTGCATGTGGATGCTCCGTCCAGTCCATTTTTTTAAACGATCCCCGAGAGGCCGATTTGACAAACTATACACAGTAATAATACACTAGTAGGCAAGACTATATAGTCTATAGAGCAAAGTCTACACCCCCCTTCTCTCTCTCTCGTGGTTTTCTTCGACCTCCCTATTCCCTAATCGTTCATCTTGCCACCCCTCGATTTGCCACCACCCCCGCCCCCTCCTTCTATCTCTTCATGAGACTAAAATTCAAAGGATCCTTAGGTATCAGTTGTTACCAACACTTCTTGGAAACACTTATGAAGAAGCATCATAGTCACAAACACTTTCTATCGAAATTTAAAAGGCAAATTGCTATTGCGTTAATAATATGGAGCTTACATTACCTAGGAACTTACTAGACTTTCTAAAGTCTTGCAAGTAAAGTCAGCCTCGCGTGGCTGCCTATTTGACTTTCATTACTCTTATAAATCCAATGCTCACGTTACTTGCTAGACCATGTCCCCTTAGAGTATGTCCACACTCGTCCCCTTAGAGTATGTCCACACTCCTTACTAGCTATGAGGATTACTTTTGATGTGCAACATATGTCCTTATTCTCATCCTTATTACATCCATTTCCAATTAATGTTCATAGAACCCAATATTTGACACATCGAAAACAACAACCAATTTTCAAAACATGAAATATCATGCCCTATAAAGAGAGTCATGCAACTTGTGCTCAAGCAATTGCAAGATATGTTAAGCAATTTCTTCTGCTTCTTGAACCTGCAAATAAAATCTTTTACCATTTCACCAATGGTTAAATCATAACTATATGCTATTCCTTCTAATTATCAAGGTGGCTTATTCTTTATATCGTATGTTAATTGTGTCCTTAGACTTTTGGTAATTGTAGCATCAATGTACAAAAACAACATTTGTTTCTCAATCTTCAACATATATAGAAACCTTACAACTAGTTAAAGAAAAAAAGTTTCCTTTTATTGAACATTACAAGACACAAAGCCCCGAGATAATTTTGTATCCATGGGATCATACACTATAACAAAATTGAAGTAGAGATGTGAATCCTTAACCCCTGTTAGTGGGCATGTTTAATTATGTGATAACAATTGCATTTTCACATGATGATTAAAAAGTATCACACACACAATTAAATGTGCTCTAAAACACACAAAAATAGCCTCACCATTAATGCATGTTTCATTGTTAATGCCCGTTTAAACATACTTCTAAGCACGTACAAGTTAGTCGTGTCTATACTCCTACTTTCAAATTATATTTAGTTGCATTGAAAGAGAAAAGAGAGGAAAGAGGACTTGGAGGGGGAAAATATACAGAGAAAAGAGAGGAACCATTTTCTTTGATCTCCAAGTAGAGAAGGGTTGTGTGTATTGACAAGAAAGAGGAGAAGATTCTTCTTCATATCCAAAACCATGTATGCATTTTTTCCTTCTCTTTTTCTTCTTCTTCTTCTTCTTATTTCTTTTATGTTTTCTTATTTCAAAACTTCCTTGAATAATATGGATATTTGCTCTCCTTTCTTCTCTTTCTTTTACTAGTTGTATACAAACTGCCCACTTTTTTTAAAAAAAGTGAACATGCGTTAAGTCATAGGGTATTAGCACACGTAAACATGTACATAGTAGCTCACTTAAACGTGCAAGTAATAGTGTAGGTAATGGCACAGAGAAATGTACAAGTAATGGTGCAAGCAAAAATCTAGCTAATGGTGTTGTTAAATAAGCATGTAAACATGTGGATGAAAGTGCATGTGAATATACAAGTAAACCTACAAGTAATGGTGCAAACGAAGGAGTAAGCCATAGCACAAATAAATACCCAAGTAATTGCATGAGTAGACATCTAGATAATAGCAACCATATAATAACACATGTAATAGCATAGATAATAATACAAATAATTGCTAAAATAATATAACCTTTTTTTGTATTACTTTTCTATACGGGCTTAAAGTTTTCATTAATAAAAATGTGTAGGTACAAGAAAAACACGGGGAAGTTCTTCTTCAATTGCAATATGATGTATTTTTTAATCCTTTTCTTTTTACTTTTTTATTTCTTGTTTCTTAAGTTTTTTGAAGAATATAGATGTTTGTTGGTCTTCCTCTATGTTCTTTCATGGTTATGGTAGTTTAGTCATGTATTTTGTTTTATTTTCTTATGTAAATGCATAGTGGCATCTACAACAATGCCTCTAGTCACATATATAGATGTGCTTAGAGTGATGTAACAGAAAACTAAAAACAAGATAGTATTTCTTCATATTACTTTATATACATGGGCTTGAAAGTTTTTTCATCTGAAATTTGAAGAAACAAGATAGGCACGGGCTTGAAGTTCATCTTTGAGTGAAATCTTTCTCCAAGGAAGAGTGTTGTGTGTATTGACAAGAAAGTGAGGCAATTTCTTCTTCAATTCCCAAATTAAATATATTTTCAATCTCTTCTTATCTTCTTCTTACTTCTCCACTTCTTATTTTCTTTATGTTCTTTAATAGCTTTGGTAGTTTCGTTCTCTATTCTTTTTTTTTTTTTACGTAAATACATAGACTAGACTATGAAAATGCATAAGCTAGTCTAGGCTATGCATAAACATTGGTTAGGCATAGGCATTAGCAAAATCAATGCCTAATGAGCATGAAAAAAGGGTTTTCTTCAAAAAAAGTAGGGAGTTGTTGATTGTAGAAGTATGCACACTTATGCAACCAATAACTCCCTCTTTTTTTTTGCCAGTATCTAGCATGTTTTTATGCATGTCTAATCATAGCACATATAAATTCACATTTAAAGCACCATAAAATTAGTAGTTGGATTGTGGATAAAAGCGTGTAAGTTGTGTTTGTCCTTCACAAAATACATGTGACATTAGATGACGGTCTCTTGAGGGTTCTTAAGCACGATGTTAAATGTCACAACTCTATAGAAACAGAATTTGTATCCTTTTTCATTAATTTGTCTATATAATAATTTATTAAATTTATTTCCTTTGCACTAATTAGATATAAAGAAAAGTGCATTGGAGTTGGCCACTGATGAGTGGTCACAGGTTATGGTGGACCCACACGGTGGGTTAGAGAAAAGATAGTTCACACTTCCACCTATATGACCCGATTGGGCGCCTGTGACTAGAACTCACGCATATCAGGGTTAGACTCGCACACAGAAAGGATTGATGCCTTGAAGTGTGGGCTAGATCCACCAGAACAGACAGTTACAATCAACAAGATGGCATGATCATGAAATGCTTGTATAATGTGCATGTGTGGGCTGAAAGCTTGAAATGCACATTTCTTTGCATAGGAAAGTCACATGAAGATTCGGATACCATTTTTGCGATGTACACGGAAAAAGCTTTCATATGATACCCATATTGGGGGGGTCCCTAAATTCTAGGAGATCCCTAAATTTTAGGAGCCTCGAATTAGCCTAAAAATGCTAGTCCTAAAAAATAGGGATGTCATTCTAAAAATAGTAAGTTTTGTACTCTGACTGTGCTTACTAAATTTGGTTGTTTCTATTCTTGACAATATTCAACCCAAAAAGGAAGGCCATAAAGAAGAGACAAGTGTCAAGGCACTTGTCACACAAGTTTCCAAGTGTCCCACCACTTGTCACATCTCATGACATGTGGCTGGACACTTGTCTTGTGCTACTCCACTTTCCCCTTTTGTACTACCTCTCCCCTCTCCTATAAATAAGAGCTCGTTTTTCTTCATTGAGCATCATTTTTCTTTGCTGTAAACTCATGTACAGCACCCACAGATAGCCAGAAACTGGCCCCATCCATCCCCATCATCATCCCCCACTTCTCCATTATCAAATTCCTCCATATTCCCTCTTCTATCACTGCTGTTTTACAAGACAGCAAGCCTGTAAATTCATTACAGCACCTCCTTCTTGAGCTCTTTCTTCCATTTTAGCTACAAGAAACAAGCTCTATCCCTGTACTGCTGATCAACGATGGAGAAAGACTGAATTCCCCTTTTTCTTCTCTCATATTGTAAAGAAATCAGTTCTTATCATTGCATAATAGATAATGCATGTGTGTTTGTACATCTTTGCATGATCTTGTGAGAGTGGGAATTACTTCTTCTCACTCTCAGGTTGATTGTAACTGAGCTCTTCCCTAAGGGACTTGGGTTGAGCAGAAATACATTCCTTCGGGGGGGTTGCCCATCTTCAACCCTCAATCTTGTCTCCATTACTTTTACATTTTTATGGCTGTAATTTTGTGAGAAATTTTCATTTTCAGCTTTAAGTGTTCATTCTCTTTTCTATTAAATCTCGAAAACAAGCAAATATCATAATTGTTAAGCATACTACGTTGTTCGGGGCGTTTACAGTGGTATCAGAGCTTTGGCTCGGTCCTCACCCCCAACACTGGTAGTGCTTACAACTATAAGTTTGTTTGTTTCAGCCCTTGCATTGAGTGCTTGAGCATTTTTTTTTCTTTAGTCTCAATGGATCAATCGAGTGCTATCCTTCAAGCCATTCAAAGTCTTAGAGAGGAGAATCAGCAAATTCGTGAGCAACTTCTCAAACTAGAAAAAGTTGAGAATCCCAAAGAATTCAAGGAAAGGAGCCCATCTACTTCAAGGAGACAAAGCCATACCAATGAAAGGAGCCGATCAAGAAGTCCAACTACTTCTAAGAGGCAGTCCCATTCTACTTCAAGACAAAGAAAGAGATCGCGTCGAAGCTCATCCTCTTCTTCAAAGTCATTTGGCGCCTATTCTGATGGATCCTCTTCTAGTAATGAAGAGTCACACCCTTCTCGTGGAAGACCTCATCATCGTCAAAGGCGTCGACATTCTTCACCCTCGTCTCCATCTTCATCCCCATCAAGCACTTCATCATCTTCAACCTCAAGATCCGAGCATGGACGAAGGAATAAGAAGAAGAAGAAGACTAAGTCACTATCTCAACTTGAAAAGAAGATCAAGTTCAGTATGTATGATGGTTCCCGAAATCCTGATCTTCTTCTGAAGTTTATTCGTCAATTTCAAATTTTGTATGGTCGTGACAAGTATAAAGAAAAAGAAAAGATTAAGTTTGCAGCTTTACATTTAACCGACTTAGCCCATACTTGGTGGACGGGGTTGGAATATGATCATGCTGCCCCAAAATCATGGCGGTCCTTTGTTCGCCTGATACAAAGCCAATTTCTTCCTGTTCATTTCAAAAGAGATGTAAAAATGGAATGGGATCGGCTTTGGCAAAGGAAAAATGAGTCACTTGGTGACTATACCAAGAGATTTTGGGAGCTACTTTTGAAGGTCCAACATTTCAAGAAGATCAGCAGTTCGGAAAAGCTTAGGAAGTTTCAAGGAGGTTTGCATTTTAAACTTCGTACTGCTCTTAATCATTATCATTGTTCTAGTCTCAGGGAACTCATTGACCATGCTGAGACATGGGAAATGGAGCACAATGGCAACAAATCATTCCAAAAGAATGATAAGAAGAGAGTAGCTGATGATGAGGAGTATTCAGCCCCAAATGAAGGACAAAAACAGTGGCAAAAGCAGCCATCAAATCAAAAGAAGATGAAGCCCTATGCACCTCCTAATGCTCCTCAATTTCGCTCCAATCTATACCCACAAGCAAAGCAATTTTCCGAAGAAGAAAAGCAACGCTTCATGAAAGAAGGGAAGTGCTTTAAATGTGGACAAACAGGCCACATAGCGAAGCAATGTCCAAACAAGGGACAAAGCAAGGTTTCTGACAACAAGCCTAAGTCACCAGTGAAAATCAATGCTATCAGTGATGTAGTTGCAAACACAACTCACACTCCAGAGACGCGCAAATTATTAAAAGCTTGGGGACAGTTGCAAGGTAAGCAAGCACTATTCTTGATAGATCTTGGGGCGAATGAAAATATTATTTCCTTGCAATTAGCTAAAGAGCTTGGATTAAAGAATGAAGAGATGGACACTCTGGTAGAAGTTCGCCAAGCTTTAAATGTTGATGAAGGTGACACAATGAAGACTGTGATACCCTACATTGGCAAGCTCAAGTTTCAAATTCAAGGCTACAGTGACGAAGATACCTTCTGTATCGGAGACCTTGATGGTTGCGATGTGATTCTTGGCATGCCCTGGAATCATAGAATAGATTCAACCATCTTCTCTCAGAAAAAGAAGGTAGAACTCACCAACAAAGGCAAGAAGTACGAGATCCAAGCTGGAGTTTCTGGAGACACCATACCTATGGTAAGCCATATGCAAGTCTCTAGAGCAATTAAGGATTGTGTTCAATGTTGTCTGCTTTATGTCACTGATGTAAAAGATAATATGAATGCTGAAAACCAAGAGCAACTTCAGCTCTTGGAAAAGTATAAAGATTGTTTTTTGGAAGATCTTCCTTATCAGCTTCCCCTAGAAAGGCCAGAAGACCATCATATTGATATTATCCCGGGCAGTTCTCCTCCTAATATAGCACCATACCGTGTGAGCCGTCCTCAACAAGAAGAAATCAGAAAGCAAGTCGAAGACCTACTCAACCGTGGGCTAATTAGGCCAAGTAGCTCACCATTTTGTTCACCGGTTCTTCTTGTTCAAAAGAAAGATGGCACATTCAGGATGTGCATTGATTATCGAGCCCTCAACAAAATCACCGTGAAGAATCGGTTTCCTATTCCCAGAATTGACGACATTTTGGATCGTCTAGGAGGCTCAAAGGTTTTCAGCCGCATTGATTTAAAGAGTGGTTATCATCAAATTAGGGTAATACCACAAGATGTACACAAAACTGCTTTCCGCACTTCATACGGTCTTTATGAATTCTTGGTAGTTGCTTTCGGATTAACCAATGCACCAGCCACCTTTAATCGAATGATGGAGCGCATCTTTAGAGAGCATCGACAATATGTCGGTACTTTCTTTGATGATATTCTTGTCTTTAGCAAGAATGAAGAGGAGCATCATCAACACTTGGAAATTGTTCTACAATTACTACAACAAAATCAACTCTTGGTAAATGGTAAAAAGAGTGAATTTTTCATGCATAAAATAAATTACCTTGGGCATGGCATCTCTTTTGAAGGAATTCAGATGGATCCTGAAAAGATCAGGATAATCCAAGAATGGCCTCATCTTCGTGATGTACATGAGGTGCGATCGTTTCTTGGCTTATGTTCTTATTACCGCCGCTTCATCAAGCATTTTGCACATATGGCTTCTCCACTTCATGACCTTACAAAGAAGAAGATCTCTTTCCAATGGAAGGAAAAAGAGAAGGCAGCCTTCACAAGGCTGAAAACAACTCTTACTTCTGGACCTGTTCTTATCATTCCAGATCTGGTAAAACCATTTGTGGTGGAAGCAGATGCTTGTGGTGATTGTATTGGTGCAGTGCTAAATCAAGAAGGCCATGCCGTAGCCTTTGAAAGCCGCCGTCTAAATGATGTGGAGAAAAGGTATGACATTTATGAAAAGGAGCTCTTAGCAGTGGTTCATGCTTTAAAGATATGGAAACATTATCTTTTAGGCAATGAATTCCTTATTAAAACCGATCATCAAAGCTTGAAGTATTTCAAGACTCAAAAGCATTTGCAGGAGAAACATGCAAGATGGAAAAATTTCTTGTCTATGTTTCATTTTCAAATTATGTACACTCCAGGGAAACAAAATGTAGTTGCTGATGCACTTTCTAGAGTGCCTCGCATTGCAACTATTACAGTGGCTCATCATGAAGATTTTCAAACGATGAAGAATACTTATGATGAAGATACTGATTTTGCAGCAATTTGGTCAAATTTACAGCAAGGAGGTTCTCATCCAGATTATTCCATCAAAGATGGTTACCTTCTCATGAACAATCGCCTTTGTGTCACTCTTCCTGTTCGACAAAAGGTGCTTAAAGAAAGTCATGAACCCCCTTATGCAGGGCATAGAGGGAGGGCAGCCACTCTAAGTGCAATTGAGCGCTACTTTTATTGGCCAACATTATGAAAAGATACACATAACTTCATTGAGGCTTGTCTGGTATGCCAAAAATCCAAATATGATAGGCAGAAGATTCCAGGATTGTTGCAACCTCTTCCAGTGCCCAAAGATCTATGGGAATCTATCACAATGGATTTCATCTCAGGTATTCCAAGAACACCTCAAGGTCATGATATGATTTGGGTCATAATTGATAGATTCAGCAAACAATCACATTTTATTCCATGTCATAAAACATTGAAATCCGCACAAGCTGCAAGACTTTTCATTCAACATATCTTCAGATTACATGGTATGCCTTCTGAGATCATTTCAGATAGAGACTCCAAATTCACAAGTAACTTTTGGCGTGCTTTATTTGAGAATTTGGGAACCACTTTAAAGTTCTCCTCAGCTTTTCATCCTCAAACTGACGGCCAAACAGAGGTGATGAATCTCACTCTTTTGGATATGTTGAAAGCTTATGTTAGTGAACATAAGTCACAATGGGAGAAATATCTTCCATTATTAGAGTTTGCTTACAACAATACAGTGCACTCATCCACAGGGAAAGCTCCAAATGAAATAGTACAGGGTAAAGTGATTCCTCCTCCAATTATTCGCACTAAAGATAAGATTTTTGCTGCTGATGAGTTTGCTTCAGATTTAAAAACAACAATGGATCAAGTTCGAGCCACTATCAAAGTTGCGCAAGAGCGACAAAAGAAGCAAGCAGATAAACGAAGAAGACCTTTGGCTTTTGAAAAAGGTCAATATGTCTTGCTAAAGTTTGATAAAAGCAGGCTCAAACAAGGTTCTGGTCAAAATTCATCTTTTCCAAAGCTCTCCAGTAGATACTTTGGACCCTTCAAAGTGATTGAGAAAATAAATGAAGTTTCTTATCGACTTGAGCTTCCTACTCATTGGAAAATACATAATGCTTTTCATGTAAGTTTGCTAAAACCTTACATAGGACCAGAACCAAAGGAACCCATTACTGAAGATCCCCCAGAAGTTGAAGAAACAGAGCAACTCTTGGAACCTGAAAAGATTTTGTTTCTCAAGGATCGAACCACGAGAAGTGGCCTTGTGACACGAAAATTCTTGCTAAAATTCAAGAATCTACCCACCACAGATGCACAGTGGGTAGATGAAAAATTCATGAAGGATTACCCAAATATTCTACAACAATATCAAGAAGATTTTCAGCTGAGGACAGCTGAATAAAAGCCAGAGGGCTGTCACAACTCTATAGAAACAGAATTTGTATCCTTTTTCATTAATTTGTCTATATAATGATTTATTAAATTTATTTCCTTTGCACTAATTAGATATAAAGAAAAGTGCATTGGAGTTGGCCACTGATGAGTGGTCACAGGTTATGGTGGACCCACACGGTGGGTTAGAGAAAAGATAGTTCACACTTCCACCTATATGACCCGATTGGGCGCCTGTGACTAGAACTCACGCATATCAGGGTTAGACTCGCACACAGAAAGGATTGATGCCTTGAAGTGTGGGCTAGATCCACCAGAACAGACAGTTACAATCAACAAGATGGCATGATATGAAATGCTTGTATAATGTGCATGTGTGGGCTGAAAGCTTGAAATGCACATTTCTTTGCATAGGAAAGTCACATGAAGATTCGGATACCATTTTTGCGATGTACACGGAAAAAGCTTTCATATGATACCCATATTGGGGGGGTCCCTAAATTCTAGGAGATCCCTAAATTTTAGGAGGTCCCTAAATTTTAGGAGCCTCGAATTAGCCTAAAAATGCTAGTCCTAAAAAATAGGGATGTCATTCTAAAAATAGTAAGTTCTATACTCTGACTGTGCTTACTAAATTTGGTTGTTTCTATTCTTGACAGTATTCAACCCAAAAAGGAAGGCCATAAAGAAGAGACAAGTGTCAAGACACTTGTCACACAAGTTTCCAAGTGTCCCACCACTTGTCACATCTCATGACATGTGGCTGGACACTTGTCTTGTGCTACTCCACTTTCCCCTTTTGTACTACCTCTCCCCTCTCCTATAAATAAGAGCTCGTTTTTCTTCATTGAGCATCATTTTTCTTTGCTGTAAACTCATGTACAACACCCACAGATAGCCAGAAACTGGCCCCATCCATCCCCATCATCATCCCCCACTTCTCCATTATCAAATTCCTCCATATTCCCTCTTCTATCACTGTT
The DNA here is from genome assembly GCF_053477565.2 of Lygodium microphyllum. NCBI lineage: Eukaryota > Viridiplantae > Streptophyta > Polypodiopsida > Schizaeales > Lygodiaceae > Lygodium > Lygodium microphyllum. Next base: position 34,441,778 of record NC_141156.1, on the reverse strand, counting down.
GTTTTACAAGACAGCAAGCCTGTAAATTCATTACAGCACCTCCTTCTTGAGCTCTTTCTTCCATTTTAGCTACAAGAAGCAAGCTCTATCCCTGTACTGCTGATCAACGATGGAGAAAGACTGAATTCCCCTTTTTCTTCTCTCATATTGTAAAGAAATCAATTCTTATCATTGCATAATAGATGATGCATGTGTGTTTGTACATCTTTGCATGATCTTGTGAGAGTGAGAATTACTTCTTCTCACTCTCAGGTTGATTGTAACTGAGCTCTTCCCTAAGGGACTTGGGTTGAGCAGAAATACATTCCTTCGGGGGGTTTGCCCATCTTCAACCCTCAATCTTGTCTCCATTACTTTTACATTTTTATGGCTGTAATTTTGTGAGAAATTTTCATTTTCAGCTTTAAGTGTTCATTCTCTTTTCTATTAAATCTCGAAAACAAGCAAATATCATAATTGTTAAGCATACTATGTTGTTCGGGGCGTTTACATTAAACACTCTTGTAAAAAATTTAAAGTTCAAAAAATGCATAAACATGGATGCATATGGACCTAATCCCTTGTAATGATAATATTCCCCAAAGAAAATGTGCTTCTAAGCATAGTGGAATGAATGTATGAGATAATTACGCATAAGCTCAAAGGCCTCTTTATAATCAAATGTCTTGAAAGTTTTAACTCCACTACCTACCCATCCAATACAATAACATCTTTGATCATGATATTTGCAAGGAGGGCAAGAAGGATTTACATCATCCTATCTAAACCTTATTAGGTAATGCATCTCTAAGTATGCAATGGCATGTTCGAGATGAGTCCCCCTAAGGTTTTTTTCCCTCAATTAGAAGTACGTGTTTAGGGAGGAATCATTAGACCTCATGATTGTCAATGTTGTATATTTCACTCCACCACTTGATGCCATTTTGAGAGAGCTTCCATGATTGATAAAGTTATTAGTAGGACTAAGCATGATGTAGTGTGAGTGATCCTAAACACCCTAACTTTACGTCTTGGAATTAAGCTATGTAAAAGGCTAGTGTATCTATTGTTCCATGACTCCCAAAGATCTTGAACCAAAACAGATTAGTTAATATTTGAGGAAAGTTTTAGGAAAGTAAAATAGTTTGATTAAAATGCTTCACAACTTAGGCATATCCTTAATAGATAACTCTTTCTACATATATTGTATGAAGATTAAGTAATGTTCAAATTTATTGAAGCTTATAAAAATACCTATTGATCCACCTTAGATGGTATTCTATTAGTTAGAGTGTTCATAATTTGGAGTTTGAATGAGTCCCAAGATGATCCTTGAGAAGGTTAGATAATCACCATCCTCTCCCCAAAGAGAGTTCTTGTGCAAAGAGAGACTTGGGGGGTTTTTCAAACAAAGTGAAAGCAAATACATGATTGTATTCATAATAGACGCCATTGTCTATTGACTATTCATTATTATAATCACATGGGTTGCACATTTGAATATTAAACATGGCCAATACGTGGCATCAGTGGCCCCATGGGAAGATCAACAGGGTGGGAGAAGAGTCCCTAAAAAATAAAATATGAGAGAGAGAGAGAGAGAGAGAGAGAGAGAGAGAGAGAGAGAGAGAGAGAGAGAGAGAGAGAGAGAGAGAGAGAGAGAGAGAGAGAGAGAGAGAGAGAGTGTGTGTGTGTGTGTGTGTGTGTGTGTGTGTGTGGCCATGCGCACACTAGGAGGAACTCCACTCATAGACCCCTATGCCTCCATTGCTAGTACATTTTGCATCTCTAGCTTATGATATTGATTTTCTTGCATGTCATCATGTCTATTTTCTTCAATCATTGAAGATATGTTGCTTTCGCCCCACTCTCACCATGTTATTTCTATATCTATTTAGCATGTATCCTCACACATCCTAGCTCCATCCTAACAACGTTACTATGTGCAAATCTATAGCTTGACTACATTGGGATCCTCCTTCTTGGTGACCCTATAAGATTTTTAAAATTTTTCTTTTAAATTTAAAAAGAGCCACTGCCTGTGGCAAACGTCATCATCATCATGTATGTCATCATCATATTCATCATCTTCGTCTTGTCCTCATCTATGTCATCCTTGTCAATCCCATCTTCCACAAATACAATAGCATGATCATTGGGTGGCAAAGCTTGCACAACAAAGACACAAAAATCTCTAGAGTTTGATTAGGGAGCAAACAACTCCCATGCAATAACAAAGGAAAGCACACTCAGTGTTGAGTTAGCTAAAGGCTATATAAGACATAGAGCTTACGTTAATGGGTATTATTTTCTTCCCTTTGCCTATCACACTATGAGAGAGAGAGAGAGAGAGAGAGAGAGAGAGAGAGAGAGAGAGTGTGTGTGTGTGTGTGTGTGTGTGTGTGTGTGTGAGTGAGTGAGAGTTAGAAGGGAGAGAGAGAGAGAAGTAGGAGATAGTAATAAAAAAGGAGTTAGAGGGAGAGGTAGTGAGAGAGAGGGAGTTAGAGAGAGATAGTGGAAAGAAAGGGGAATAGAGAGAGAGAGAGAGAGAGAGAGAGAATGCCCAAATTATATTTTCCTCCCAACCGAAAAACCTTCTTACTTTGCCATATTCTAAGAATCCAATTTGTCTCACCTACTTATACTTCAAGCCATACAGATTAGGAGGTGATATAAGGGTCCAAGAAGAAGGGATAAAAAAAGAACGTGTTAGAAGAAGTTCACTTGCTATGATGGCCCCCAAGCAGCAGAGAGTTGGAGCAGGACAAGAGGTTGCACATGTGAACAAGCCCCATCCACACCAACTTCTACTCAAGTGCCATTGGATACATTTAAAGTAATTTTGATTAAGTTGATTGATTAGTCAGCTATTGATACTACTTGCAACAATGAAGAGAAAATAGTAGTTTCTATCCATCATTGACTATCCTTAAAATTATTGCACAATGGAAATGAATTGTCCATAAGGAACTAATCATGATTACCCCCCTTGAAGGAGCAAACTAGTAGAAGTACCTGTAGATGCCTTCCTCATGCATGTTAATGTGCATGTAAAAGTGTTACATGCTAACGTGTTATATCATCTAGGAGGAAACTTTAGCATCATGACTTTTGAAAAAAATGAAGAGGGTTTAAGGAGCATCGCATCCTAAACAATAGAAGGACTATCATGTATCATTGCACTCAAGGAGAAATAAGTCATCGATTGCATCTTCTCTTGTGGGATATTCAAAAGAAACTATTTTGATTTTGATAAAATGTTTTAAGTTATGCTTGCTACTTAGAAAATGACAATTTCCTAGTTGAGAATAAGCTGATTGCCTTGTTTTTGGATTTTGGAAAGAGATATTATGCCCACACGGGTGGATTCTTGGATACACCCTAGGTCTCCCCCAAGATTAGTGACGAAGCCCTACACTAAGGGGCTGGATTTGTCTACAATGGGTGCTAAGATTGGCCTCAAATATGAGAGGTCACTTTGTATGGAGGACATTAGGATAGGAAGCAACAAGAGTGCCAAGGGGAATCTGGCTATAAGTTCCTTGGGTGTTGAGGATCAGCCTAACCCCAACAAGCCTACGATGGTCTTCCTAGAAGGCCTTGATGCTAGATAAGGATGAATCAATGGATTGTGCCCATCCAGGAGTATCTAGGTACTTTGGATGCCGGCATAGCATTACACCTCGGAGAAGTCGTTGATAAATATACTACTTGCACAATTATTTTCAAAGACTCTTTGGAATTGTATTTGAATCCATGTATAATGTACGTGAATAAATGTTGTTTTAAAAGGCTAATTAATGATTTGATTGCTATATGTCAAATCAAATCATGCTAGGATTAATTAGCGAACTAAATAAAACCCTAGATGGAAGGGGGTGGTTAGATGCCCAACAGGTCTTGCCAAAGGTAGGGTGGTGTCAGTTCACCAAGAGGCTTCCATCACAATTTGAACATTAGATTAGGCAAGTCTAAGAAGAGCTGAATGGTAACTATCCTAGTGTGTCATTATTAGAATCCAATCGACATCATTTTAGGAGTCCAAAGTTGAGACTTTAACCTAGGATAGAGGGATTGATGCACATCGATCCCTCTCGTTTCTCGCTCTCTTTGAATCAAGTACGATAATAGTTCACTTCGGCTTGAGAGATAATAGCAATGCAATCACCTCAAAAACTGATGCTAGATAGATGATAGGAGAGTATAGCATATAACATAGGTTCTCATTTTAGGTTAATCCTTGCAGAGTTGAGATGGAGCAAGTAGTTCAAGATTACAAATGTCTAATTATTCTGATGAGTTCCAAGCAACAGTAGTCTTGATTAGTTCTTGATAGGCTACACAAGTACGTGCTATTGACATTCATTTAGGTAGGCACGTTACAAGCACGTTATAAACCCTAACAAGAAGAAGGACTAGCCAAGTGTTTGAGTGGTAAGAACCAATCACACATGCAAACATAGGTACCCAAACTAAGTGATCCACTTAGCAATGATTAAATCCTTAACCTTACAATTTTGAACCCAAATTTCTATTGCTAGGCTATCATCTTGGGCATGTGTTATGTTATTTCAACATCTAATATTATCATGGCAACTTTTAAGTTATTGATTTCAAACCTCAATATATTAATGTACTCTACAAATAAGCATGAGATGTCATGATTGAATTATAAAGGAATCGACTTTTAGTTTTTCTATTTGGTCCAAAGATCTCATTCCACGTTACTATGATGTTTCAATTCTAGATTAGTTTATGGATCATACAATCACTTAAATATAGCCCATGAACTATTGATTATTTCAAAGGCTTAGAAACTTCTAATTGTAAATACATATAGGTAGAAAACTTTTGACTCATTAGATTCACTAATAAACATAGCACGGGCTTTGCGCGCATAGAACGCTAGACCGCTTCGCTACCTCAAAGTGGCAAGCGAAGTTGCCGTGCTATCGCATGGCAACTTCGCTCAACAATCCATTTCTCATATTTCTCTCTCCTCTTTTTTCACTCTCTCTCTCCCCCAAATTCTTTATGTCTTTTTTTTCTCTCTCTCTCTCTTTCTTTCTTTGCCTTCTATTTTAGTTTATTTTTTCTTTTCTCCTGGTTCTCTCTCTCTCTCTCTCTCCTTTTATTCTCCCCCCTCTCTCCTCTCTTTTCCTTCTCTCTCTCTCTCTCTCTCTCCTCTTTTTTCCTTTTTTTTCTTCTTCTTCTCTCTCTCTCTCTCTTTTCATTCTCCTTTTAAATTTTTTCTTTTCTCTCTCTCTCTCTCTCTCTCTCTCTCTCCCCTCTATTTTTATTCTCTCTCTTTTTAAATTTTATCTTTTCTCTCTCTATAATTCTCTCTACATGTTCTCTCTCTCTTCTTCTTCTTCTTCTTCTTTCACTTTCTTCCTCCCCCCAGTCTCTCTTAAAGTATGTAAATTTTATATTCTCTTTATATATAATTATCTCTTTATGTTTATATTCTCTCTCTTCTTCTCCTCTCTCTCTCTCTCTACCCCCTTTTCTTCTTCTCCCCTTTCTCCTAATTTTCCTTTTTCTCTTCTCTCCCTCTCTCCCTTTTAAATTTTATCTTTTTCTTCTCTCCTTCTCTTTCTTTTAAATTTTATCCTCTCTCTCTCTCTCTCTCTCTTTCTCTCTCTCTCTCTCCCCCTTCCTCTCTCTCAAAAAATATTTAAATTTTAAAAAGAATTTTCTCTTTTCTCTTTTTTCCCATCTCTCCTCTTTTCCTCTTTCTTCTTCTTATTCTTCTCTCTCTCTCTCTCTCTCTCTCTCTCTCTCTCTCTCTCTCTCTCTCTCTCTCTCCTTTGCTTCTCTCTCCTCTTTTTTCCTTTTTCTCTTCTCTCTTTAAATTTTTCTGTTTTATGTTTCTTCTAAATTTCATCTTTCCTCTCTCTATAATTCTCTTTGTATTCAAATTCTCTCTCTTATTATTTTCTCTCTCTCATTTTCTTCTCTGTCTCTGTCCCCCCTCTCTCCTCTCTTTTTCTTTTTTCTTTTTCTATTTCTCTCTCTCTCTCTCTCTCTTAAATTTTATATTTCCTCTCTCTATAATTCTCTTTCTCTGTGTTCCCCCTCTCTTTCCCTCCCTCTCCTCTTCTTTCTTTTTTGCTCTTTGTATCTCTCTCTCTCTCTCTCTCTCTCTTTCTCTCTCTCTCTCTCTCCTTATTTTAATTAAAAAGAAAGTTTCTCTTTTTTCTTTTCTTTTTCTTTTAAATTTTATCTTTCCTTTCTCTATAATTCTCTCTCTATGTTTAAATTATTTCTCTATAATTTTCTCTCTATAATTCTTCTTCTTATTTTCTCTCTCTCATTTTGTTCTCTCTGTCTCTCTTTCCCCTCTCTCCTCTCTTTTCCTTTTTTCTTTTTTCTCTCTCTCTTAAATTTTATATTTTCTCTCTCTATAATTCTCTTTCTTTCTTTTAAATTTTATATTTCCTATCTCTATAATTCTCTCACTGTGTTCAAATACTTCTTTTCTTCTTATTTCTCTCTCTCATTTTCTTCTCTTTGTCTCTCTCCCCCTCTCTCCTCTCTTTTCCTTTCTCTCTCTCTCTCTCTGAAATTTTATATTTCCTCTCTCTATAATTCTCTTTCTCTCAATTCCCCCTCTCTCTTCTCTTCTTTTTTTTGCTCTCTCTCTCTCTCTCTCTCTCTCTCTCTCTCTCTCTCTCTCTCTCTTTCTCTCTCTCTCTCTCTCTCTCCTTATTTTAATTAAACAAAACATTTACATTAAAAAGTTTAATCTAACAGAGAGAGAGAGAGAGAGAGAAACCTAGACCCTACGCATGAGAGAGAGGGGGGAGGGGAAGAAGAAAAATTTTTAATTAAAAAAAGACTATTCTCTTTCCTCTTTCTCCCCCTTCTCTCTTCGTCTTCTTCTTCTTCTTCTTCTTCTCTCTCTCTCTCTCTCATTCTATCTCCTTCTCAAAGTGTGTGAAAAACTATGTTTGAAAAACTTTAAATTAAATTTTTTTAAAAAATATTTAATTAAAAAATTTAAATTAAAAAGTTTAATCTAACTGAGAGAGAGAGAGAGAGAGAAAGAGAGAGAAAACCTAGGCCCTACACATGAGAGAGAGAGGGGGGAGGGGGAAAGAATTTAATTAAAAAGGGGATGGGAAAAAGAAAGAGAGAGATTATAAGTGAGAGAGAGGGGAAGGGGTTTTAATTTAAAAAAGGGAGGTGAGGGGAAGAGAAGGCTAAAGGAAGGGGGAGAGATCAAAATGAGATATTGCATGTGAGAAAGAGAGGAGGGGAGGGGGTTTTGATTGAAAAAAGCAAGTTTGGAAAAGGGGGTAGGTTCGGGAAGCCCTCTAGAGGTTTGGGGCTTTCCAAACCTATAGCTAAAATAATATAGTAGTAAGATTGAGCCTAAATATTTGAACTTGGAATGTTACAAATTTGCTTGAGGGGGTCACTCATGCATAAATGTGTGTATCACATAGATTCAAAATACGATATTTTTAACATACCATTCTTATACATTTTTTACAGAGAGAAGGGTGTCATATAAAGGGATTATTTGTAGATTGAATAAAAAAGGTTTGTGTTTTATTCGTGAAAAATTCACAGATAAGGGGATTTATAAATAGGCATTGAACGCACATGATATAGGGGATATACATACAGTGAACCCCCTAAGCAAAATTACATTTTCTACTAATAATAGACAAAATACTTTGACAGGCACAATCATACTAAGCCATATCTTAATATATGGCTCTTACCGATTATTTGTACTTAATCAATCTTGATTGAGAACCTAGATCTACAATGTTGACTCATACTCTTTTCTTATGTTATCTTAAATAATATCAATGCATCATACATGGATAACATTGACAAACAATCCCAAGTTCAAAAGTTGTGAGCCTAGCTTTAATTTATTTAGATGCCTTATATTGATCACAAGGATAATGATAGTTAAATGGGATAACTCTTGATTTAGATACAACTTTGTTAAAGGAGATCCTTTGCTTCTTATGTCAACATGTACAATTGCTCATGCCTATAAATATTTAGTTTCTCTTACTACTTCAAAACCTAGGATCTCTAGTAGTATCCATGGCAAAGGATCAAAGACTTGGTTGGATGTTTGGTATGCTCACAGGGTAGATTGATTGAGCACATGTGAAGTTAAATGCTAGTTTGGTTTGAGTGAACCAAGAATGACTAGATGGTTTGGTCAATATAATGCATGGAAGAAGGCTACAAAAGGAAAGCTAGACTTCTTTGTTTTGGGTAAGAACTTTCAAAGGCTTTGATTTCTTGTGGATTGGGGTGTGACTCCCACATGATGAAAGCCTAAGGCCAAGAGATCCTCCTTTGTGAATGGTGAAAGCAAGTGAAGTATCAAAGAATCATGTGCTTATATTTGTCTCAAAGATTAAGAAGATTCTCATCAAGGATAGGAAGGAAATCCCTTTACAAACTTTGAACAAGAGAATGAATAGCCAAATGGTTACAAGTATGAACATATGTCTACTTTGCCATGATTATTCAGAATATGATTTTTTTTTTGCCTCTTTGAAGAAAAGTGTAGACTTGGATTTATAAGGCTATTTTGATGATGATAAGATCACTCAAAGGTAGGCCTCACTAGGAGTTAAAGTAAGGATGTCTCATAGCTTTTGGTTTGTTCAAATATCACTAAATTCGCACTCTTGTTTTGTTAATCTAAGCTCTAAGAGATAGAGTGGTTTTTAGTGGAATCCCTCAAGCTATGGCTGAGCACACTGACCATGTTGGTAAGGTTGCTGATGAAATTCCTAGGCTAGTTAAACTTGTAAAGGATGATAAGACTTCTATAGCATTGAGAAGGCTCGAAAACATGCATTACAAAGAAAAAAGAGTTCAGTTTGTAGAGACTTAGAAATAACCCATGGATGAAACTTCGATCAATCAAATATGTATTCTTCATAATCAAACTAGAGAGGGACACTAGAGTGAAGAGTTGGATTGGGAGACATAAAATAGAACCCATGGGATCTTTAATATGTATAGAGATTGGTGAAACATATTTAGAAGTCAGCTATCGAACACTACAGCCCAAAGCTCCCAAGGACCTACTCCACCAAGCGAAGATTCACAATTAGTTTGCACACTACCTACTGAACTTGTTGGTTTGCATGCTTTGTAGTTCACAATCAAGAGTTGAGCCCAGAATCTTTTTTGGGCCAAAGATGAAAGCATTGCTTGAAGAAGTTTGCCTCTATTTGCCAGCACAACCTAAAAAGTTGTGAACATTATATTTTATCTTTTGTTGGTACGACCAAAACCTATCTTTATGGGCTCCTGTCTAATGCCCAAATTGGTTGCGAACCATTTTTGAGGTGGGAATAGGTCACAAGTTTCATCTATGTTGTTGCTTTAGAGGTTATATTTATGTATTACTCCATGTCATATCATTAAAAAAAGTACAAGGTTCATAGGTAGATAGGTAGAAGCTAAAGAGAATTTTAAAGCACTACAACGGATCCGAATATCTTGATGTACTTGACAAATAGTTCTTTCATGGATGTATAATTCATCTCATGATTTGATTGACAAATGCCAAAACATTAGCCACCCTCACCCTTCAGGCTAGCGCTAGATCAACATTTGAGATGCGCCCCGCGCCCCCCCTTTTAGTGCAATGCGATACGGCAATTACTACGAGAAATAAGGACCTGTCTCTCTCTCCACACACACACATAAAACGAATTGCAAAATTTCCGAGAAAGGTAGGTAGCACAACGAGATGGGGGCACCAAAGCCAATAAACATTGGACTCGCTTCACCTTCCTCTCTCTCGCTCTCAATCTAATCATCGAAGTCTAGTGAATTTACTTACTTACCTTGCTTGCCCCACCCACGGATGACCCTTTCCATTACATGATAATGATAATAGGGCTGATGTGCTGCTCATACAGACAAGAAGCGAGGACCGAGCGCTGAAAAATGTCGCACGTAATCTGGCTTACCCTCTCCTCCCCAAAGGCCTGCTGCGACTTCCTCGTTGATTATAATTATTGATTGGTCCAGTTGTCCATCATGATTATTTGTTCCACACAAACATGGGCAGCTGCTTGAAACTTGCCCATACCACATATGCATCTCCCTCCTCCTCCTCCTCTTCCTCTAAGCCTTCAGCTCTCCCACGGAAACATTATGGCATTGGCCAATTTATTTGCTAGTCGTATCGGAACAATACCGCTAAAGTAAAAACAATCAAACCATGGTTTTTCATGAACACATCCATGCATTGTTCTTACAACTTGGTCACTTCTAAATTTTCAAGAGACCCCTTGACCTTATCTATTCATAATACTCGATGCCATCATGCTCAAGTTTTTATGGGCATCTTTACTATTAGTTAACGAGAGGTCCCCGCCCCCGCCCGCAAAAATCGCGCCCACCCCGACGCGAAGCATCAGGCTGAGTCTAGGCGCGGAGCGCCTAGTGTTTTATAATGCAATTGTGAAATTATATTAACAAAATAGAATGGAATATGCACATAGCCATTAACATCGCGGGTTTTGAGAAGAGTTCTTAGGCCTTAGACAAAGCTTTATAAAAGACCTTAAGTGGGATTACTTTTATGGGCACGCTTCTTGTGGTTTTTTTGAATTTGTTCTATGTTGATTATTCTGAAACATTTAATAGTCCATCCAATAATACACAACAACTCATGAAAACTTTTAGGTCTTAGCTTGCACACAACAACTTTAAAGGGTAAAGTAACATGCCAAAAATTAGGGATGCTTGAGAGTAGGTGGCCTTTAATGTATCTTAGTCCCTCAATATGCTCCTCAAGCTTATCCATCCTAGGTGCCCATATATAAGGAGATTTTAGGCATTGGTCGTGTGCAATAATCACAAGACTATGTACCTTTTTAATTGGTCTATATGAGTGTACATACAGAGTTCTTAGAGGTGGGCATGTGAACCATTCATGTACTGTAGGATTGGTGGTAATGATAAGTGATGAAATTGTATTAAAGGCACGTTTGGATATCCTTCATGCTCTCTTTATCATGTTTCTAGCATCCCTCTATCATGTTGAATGCAAAAAATTAAATTAAATTAAAAAAACTTACAAGGGCTAGAAAGCCCCCTCATTCTCAAGGGTAACGGATATTGGGAGACAATGGCCCTTTTATATGTTGTTGCATCTTCATGACTTTTGTGCCAAAATAAAGGGCCCCAAAACTTTTTGTGTAGAAGACCAAAGTCTATAAGAAGGATAGCCTCACCTAACTTTCATCTCTTTTATTGTGGCATTTTGTATCATGGGTTTGTTTCATTTACATGGCATCTAATTCATTCCCATAAGCTAAAGTCAATAGACCCAACTAGAACTATGGACTATGTATCAATAAGATTTTATGCAAGTCAAGATTTCTTTTCACATTCTTATCCCTACATGCAACATATACTAGAATTCTTGTTGTCTCATTAGAATTTGCAAAAGTGTTTAAATCAAGTTATGCCTAAATGATTGAGTAGTTCATACGTGAGACTAACCTCTTAGAAGGTAGAGAGCATGTGAATAGATATTAGATTCACCCACCTTCCTAGGAACTCTACTCCATGTTTAACATTACTATAACTAACTTTCTTTTTGTTGGAGAGCTAAAAGATCCCATAATGGGTCAATGAGTCTTGTTAATTTGATGGTGATTTGATGCATGTTCTTTGCATGGTGATTGCCCATAATATAGTGCATCTCATACGAAGAGAGATTGTGGGCTATGTCACACGTTTCATAAAATAACTTAGTTATAGCAATACAAGTAATTTTAAACCTAGTAAAAGCTCCTGCGATTCATGGTTTTCATATGTTGGCTATACACAATATAGAATATCTCATATCAAAAGATCTTGTGTGCCATAGGCTATCACGCTTCTACGAGCTACCAATGATAAAGAAGTTGGACAAGTGTAGAAACATTACTACTTGGTGGCAAAGCTACTTATGGCTAGCTTGATGTGAAACTCATGCCATGTTAGGCCTTGTAAGATAAAATTTCATGCCGATTGTATCAATCCATTGACAAGTTCAGATCTCTCTTTAGATCCTTATTCATCACAGTCTTAAGCAAAGGGAGTCCAAAGCACATTTAAAAGGTGTTTGAGGACTTAAATTTGACTTATCCAATAGGCCCATTTAATAGGACAATATATGCAAGTTCACTACATATGTATCTTAAGGAGAAGATTGAAAACTTGAAACCTACATCTTTAAGCATAACTATAGTCTTAACATAAAAACAATTTCCATCCAATCAATCAATTATCCTAAAGAAATTCCTTGCTCAATTTACTTTATCAAATTTATTTGCATACCATTTAGTAGTAACCCTCATCATGTGGATGGGGAAGTGTGCTTACTTTGTAAGCACACAAACCCATCCATCCCTGAACGAGGCATACAAACAAGTAGACAAATAACCACACTAACTCACCTTTCTTGGTTTTAGCTCAAGAGCATGAGGGCAAACTTTTCCCATGTCCAAGGAAATAAGCAATCTTGTTTCAGAGGCAAGCTACTTGGCAACTAAGGTCCAAGACTATGTAATATAAATAACCAAGATCACTTTAAGCGTTTAATCTTGGGGTTAAACACATAAGGGATGCATGTGCTCTTGATTGTAAAGAATGTGAGATTGTTTAAAATAGTAAGAGCTTTTTCCTCCTTTTTCGACATTTGTGTCTTCCAATCCGTTATCAAAGTTGAAGGCCAATATAATGATAATTGATATTTTGCTAACCTGTCATAATTTAGTCTTGTCACGTGGCTTAGATAAGTTTGCACTTGGTGCAAAAGATAAACTTGTGAAACGTAAACACTTTTTACGTTTTACAATGTGAATATAAACTAAGCACTCTACAAGCTAACAAACTACTTTTCAGCCTTTCAAAGATCAATAAGCATTATCCTCATGTAATTAAACCAAGTGCTAATATCTTCAAGTTAGGTTCTTTCATGTGCACCACCATATGGTTTAGTGCACAACATGTGTATTGTAAGTCAAGAATGATGAAACTTTTGAAATCATTGATGACTTTAGCCAAATGTCTATACTAGAAGTTTCCTTCCAAGATGAAGTTTATTCCTCATTCCATTGACAACTTGTAACTTTTCTATCATAAAAGTTCATCATGCTCAAATATTACAAGTTGAGTATGTATGGTGATTTTCTACTACTTCTATGTTGATATGCAATGTCAAAGAGTGATTGATTACTTCTAGAAAATATATTTTAGAATTATTAAAAAGAAGTCTTATTGCACTTATTAATGCTAATCATATGCTTCAAGATGTCAATCCAAATAGAAACGTCCCACGATTGAATTTAGAAATATCGGTACGAAAGAAACTTTATGTGAAATAATCAAAATATAATGATGTTGAAGGCTAGATTTGATTGATAAGGGTGTGACATCATCTTTGTTCCATTTGAATGTGTGTATATGTAAAACATATTCACACATCCATGATGTGCTCATTTAAACATGGGAGATGTAGGCATCTCGTTTGTAAGTAAATGTGTTTGAAGCTATTACTAGCAAGGGTGATGTCTAGAAGAGGGTCTATAGGTCACACAAATAGGAAGCAAAAGTTTTTTGAAATTATTTGAAGATCCATTACAATGGATCACCATATGTACTCTAGACTAGGGTGCTTTTGCTATTCAAAGCCTCATGTACTATGTAGTAGGGTGACAAGGGCTCTATTTTCATGTACACCATATGGGATGCTAGAAAAATGTGACAACCATTCCATGGAGCTTCTTGGTCAAAGAGTGGGTCCAACCTTCTCCTCCTTGGAAAAGAAGAATGTAGTATTTGGAAATGTGACATTGATTCCTAGTCGTGGGGAGAGCACACAAGAAAAATGACACTATATGGAGCAAAAGACAACAACATATACATGACATACATGTAGATAATAAGAGGATAGTAATTTGTAGTTCACCATTATTTAACTCAAATAATCAACCTTGAAAGCTATAAATATACAACAAAGGCAACACAATACATTCATACTTGAAGTAGTCAGTGGAAGGTAATTTTAGCTAGAAGGCAAGAATTTTCAAATTTAAAAAGTCAAAGATGGGAACTTTTGTCCAAAAAAATTTTGTCAAGAATTTGGCAAGTTTACTTATCAAGATTCACAACCCATGAAAAGTTACAAACTTTTGAGAACGTTGGTCTGAGACTCTCTCTCTCTCTCTCTCTCTCTCTCTCTCTCTCTCTCTCTCTCTCTCTCTCTCTCTCTCTCTCTCTCTCTCTCTCTCTCTCTCTCTCTCTCTCCTCATGCCTCTATTGAGCTAACTAGAAATAGACTCTGAACTATTGGCCCCACCTCATCAGAATCTACCTCACCTCAAAGCTTTGTAGGCCATTCTATGTGTGGTGTAAACACACATGCATCCATGCATTAGTGTGTAAATATGTGTGTTAAAGCATACATCACAAAAGATATAGATGTAAAAAGTTTCCACACATTTCATAAACCATGCATGCTCAAAAATTTTCTCATGAAGTGTCTCTCACTACCTATGGTTTAATCATGCATCACATGTAATGGTATTGAAAGAAACTTTTGTACTATTTTGAAAAATTCAAGTGATATATATCTCTCTCATTGATAACATTGGGTGTGCAATAATATTTAATCATGGATATGTGCATGTAGTGTTGTAATATTATAGCAGAACACAGCCTCTGTAAAGTGCAACAATAGTTGAGTTCATGGTTGTAATATTGGTCTAATGAGCTATTTGATTGTTGCTTCATATTTGTGACCAAGATATATTAACAATCTTTGCTTTAAATTTTCTAAAATAGCACATGCATGAATATCATGGATGCATGCATTTAATAAAATAATTCATTATTCTACAAGTTAGTGTTATGATAGTTGAGTTCAGAGTCATAGTACTTGTCGAAGGGGGGGGGGGGGGGGGAGGGGCAGTTTCATTGTTGTTTCATTTTTTACCATGACATGTATTGTAAGAGTAACTCTTATTGCTCTCCAACCATTAGTCATATTTGATATAAGTCTTGACTTCTAATACATATGCTAGCTCAAATTACTTATCCATGAGAGTTTTTGACACCCATATATGACTTGATTTGAATTGTTATTGGTGATTGACTTGATCTAAGTATTGGCCAATACATAGTGGCTACTAGTTATAGATATATCCATTGTCAACCCTCAACCATATTCTCTATTATTGAAAGCTTAAACCTTCAATAAGCAAATAACATGTTATATAATGGCAAATTGAAATTCGACGGTTCTTGACCTACACTTTATGTTTATGTAGGCAATAGAAGGCCTAAAAGATAGTGCACACACACACACACACAGACACACACACAGAATCAACCAACTAATGTGCTTGCTGCTTCACCATGATTAGGAATAGGAAGCTTGTAGGACATGCCTCCAAAATGAGCATGGTTAGGTTAGGAAAGATAGAATGTGGATAGTGTTTGTTTGGTGAACAAAAAATTGAGTGAAATGTTGATTTTTTGCATTCCATTTCATTGAAAAATGGGGGAGAAAAGAGGTTTTAGTAGTTCTTGGAGCATTGAGGTATGATGTGAGGTATTCAACTTGGGGGGACATAACATAAGAAAACCAAGCTCCAAACAAGGTAAGAAAACTATGAAATATGTGCTTTGCATAAAAATTTCATGTGGTTGAACTTGATTTCAGCATTTGAGTGCTCTCAAATTGAGTGTTAAAGTGTTGATCCTAGAGCTCAAGTGGAAAGAAAAGATAAAAAGAGGATAGGAGGGAGAGGACCCCTCCAAGGTCTCAAGTCAATTGGAGAGGAAGAAAGGAAAAAGAAAAGGAAGAAAGAGAATTAAAGACATCAAATCAAGGCAAAAGAACATTGAATTGTTGGCAAGGGATTCACTGTGTGAGAGAGGACATGAGAATAATCCAAAGGGAAAGGGTTTGATAGATCAATGTAGCACATGTGATTGCCATCATGCATGATGCTAGAGCCATTAATTGTATTGATAGCATGTGGACCCCCACATATACCAAACTCGAGAGTAGAGGTCAATCACCTGAGTGCTTGAGTAGAAGAGACAAATGATGGAATTGAGAGCCACTTGAGAGTTGTATGTAGGAAGTTTGAACTTGAGCACTACCCAAAATCAAGTGAGGGAAAAAAGTCAAGGATTCAAAAGTAGTGATTACAATCATTAAGAGCATACAAATGCATCTTCAAAAGAAGTGTTATATACTGATTATGCATTAATGGCTAATTGTCACCATAAGGGGGTGAACCTCTTGAGGCCATTAAATATTTTTTAAACCTATATTACTACATGTTAGCTTGATTAAGTTGAGCTCCCAACAAATCAATTAAGGGCTTGAGCAACTCAATTGTTGACTTGACTCTACATGCACTTGAGGGTGCCTGTGTAAAAGCTGAGATAAAAATTGAGCAACTCAACCATCAACTCGACATTACATGCACTTGAGTGTGCAAATATAGAAGTTAAGATAAAAATAGAACAAGCACTCGCAATTAAGTGAGTGTGAGACTAAAGAGATGAGTGAAGAGAGCACTGCTTTTGTGGGTTGTGATTTCCATAACACAAGGGAGAGTTGGGGGTGCACCCCAATCATGCTTTTTTCTTTCTTTAACTCTAATAGCCAAGTTTATTCTTGCTTTCATGGTCGTGTTTCCTTCAACTTAGTAAGACCATGGCTTGAGGGTGCACGAGCAGCATTTCCTGCATGAACTTGAAACGTGCACATACTTAACCCCCGTTGTGCACTTGATGCACCAGACTTATTTGACTATAGAAACTAGACTTTACACTTAAGCTAGGATCAAGTCTAGGGCCTCTCAACCACAACACTAGATCTTGACTCAAAGGGGCTACTTGAACTTGGGAGATGATTGCTCACACACACAAAGTCACTTAAGCCCTCGATTGTTTGAGTTGACAATTGAGTCTTAGCACTTGAGAGACCTATATTAGACATAATATTTTAGTGCAACTATTTTATATACATTTTCAACATTACTTGAGCTTGAGAGATCTTGACCAATTGATAACCAAATCCAATTAACTCAACAAATTGCACTTGAGGCATGCAGTCGATTATTGTAGAGCACCCCATTGTGTGCTTCATTCAAGCCCTTAAAGCCCACATTCACTTGAGGTTGAAGGACTCCTTATAGAAATAGATTTGCACAATTGGACCATAGAAACTATCAAGTACTAAAGTGCTCAAGTCACTACTACGAGAAACCAAATCCATCAAGTGGAGAAACCCCTCGAGAGTCTTGCCCCACATCAACACTTGAGTGGGGCCCGTAACCTGAGTATTGCTATAGATCACAATTTGATCAAGCTTGGAAGACTCAACTCCATGTAGGAACCTTTACACTAGAAACTCAAGAGGAACATTCCCCAAGTCTTAGTAGTCAAAACTCAAACTCAGTGTGCTTGATTCTAGTCCCTTACCATTGGTGTAAACTCAACTATCATAATTTGACTCAAAGGATCCTGAAACCACAAGCTTGAGCCCATGCCACTTGACCCTCAAGAAACCCACTTAAGTATTCCCAAAGGAGTACTTCATGTCTTACCAAAAGTGCAATCAATTATCATCATCGAGTTGAACCCTCAAACATATCACTTGGTCACTGACTCGATTGAGCTAAGCACTCGTGAACCCAATATCTATCAAGCCTAGACATCCCTTAAGTGCTCAAAAAGATACACTAGAATAGTGTTCCCCTTGACTGCATCAAGAGATCAAGTCTCAAGTGAAGAATCAAAGAGTCTACTCGAGTGGAGAACTAGAGAGTTGAAAGGGCTAGAATTATTGTTGATCAAGACCATATGTGCCCCTACTCTAGGCCATTGAGTAGCACAAGGTCATGAATGTGAGTTTTAAATTACATGAGTGATTGAATTAAGAAGACCCTTGTGACCAAGAAAAATACTTATAAGGGAAACCAACCCTTGGAAAAGGGACCCACCACTGGGAAGAACCAGACAACAAAACCTTTTAATAAGGACTCATCCCACCATTTTAAAAGGAACCTCACACATAATCATTAAGAAATTGAATCGATGGAAAACTAGGTTATTATGGGCCAAGTCATGCAAGCTCTTGCATATTTAGACAAAGAAGTATTGGCCCAACTAAAGCCCACATCCCCAGTGATTCATTTCCAATTTGGCCATGATGTTAACACACCCAATACACATTATGGATAAGTAACATCAATTGAAGGATGTGTTAGCAGACTTAAGCAACACACTAGGTAGCTTTTGACCTATAATCGAAAGGGACCTCATAGAATTATCATCGATAGATGTACAATAGTAATATCGAGCACTAGTAGGGTAGAGCAAGGAAACCTTATAAAAGTCATGGACTTGACCATAAGTGTCTAGGGTGAGAAGGAGAGCATTAGAGAGAGATAAATAAGATTAGGAGATTACTATTAAACCTAGGCTCATAGGATCCTCAAGTGACTTAGTTGCCAATTTGGTGCAAAGGAAGTTGCTTAACAACACCAATGCTCTATAGATCCAGACCCATGTAGGCAAGTCCTTGCTCTAGGGACTAGTGTTACACTTTCTTCAAATAATCAAGCAAATATTACCTTGATTGTGAAGAAAATATACAAGTATAGAGCAAGCCATGGCACCTATAGGTTTATATAGTAGCTTGAATAGGCTTATGAGACTAGTATAAGGTACTTGGATCACCATGTAGCAAGTAAGATATGGGAAAAGACAAATATGTGAGAGCTCTTTTATCTCCGCTTAGAAGGGAAGAATCAAATATTTGAAACTTGGAGCAAATAATAACAATATAACATAGGTACTACTACAAAATGTTTTATGCATAGAGAGTTATGTTTAGAACCCAAAAACTCAAGCCTTCTGATACATAGACCTAATTGTAAGTATTTGATCATTAAGGTCTTTCTTTTCTCAAACTTAGTATTAGGCTATACTATGAAAAAGTTTGTTTTTTTGTAGACATCTGCCCATTTGATCTTGAGGAATGTCAACCCGTCGATTTTATTGTTGACATTATTGGGGTTCTCCATGATTCTATTGAAGAAGAAACGTGCAAAGATAGGAGAAAATCATAACTTGCAAAGAATGGGATATTCTTTTATGACTATTCTTATTTATCCCAATACAACATTGACAATGGGGAGCAATATCCCTCCTTCCTTTGCTTGACTTTCAATTAAGCTTTGAAAGGTGTTTAAGCCTATTATTGTATTTATCAACTTCTTTTCCAATGCTCAAATAAGAAGATCAAAGACCATGCTCTTAGTGAAAAGACTAAGATATGATCACGTCTTGCAATTTATTAATGATGAAGGATAGGATACCATGATAGAAGGCAAGATAATTTGTAAAATAGATAATGATTCTATTTCTTATAAACACATGATGGCTAGTAGCTACTCAAAATTTAATCCTTAGCTTTTATTATACTAGATGGCATTATGTTGGTGGTAGTGCGGTTGCTTTAGACCAAAACCTTGATGATTTTAGTAAAGATCCTTTATTGGAGCTTGATGTTTGGTTCAATGAGGATGTTATTACAATCCTAAAGGTTTGATCATCATGTATACTACATCAAGTGAGGATGCATTGATACAATGAAGATATTAAATTATCAAGCTCATTTGTGTTCTTACTTAACAATAAAAGGGTAAGTCTTTACATAATTAAGTGTATACTTGATTCCACTTGTTGAATGATAAATATATTTATTATATAAAAGCTATGCTCTTTGTTGAGCCAAATGCACCAATAATAGGGGCTTTGGATTGACTTCTATTGTTTCAGAAGAAGTTGCAACTCACATTGGTAATAATCTCTCACCTTGTCTCTCAACACTCCACTCTAACTAACCAAGCATCCTCCTCTCTAACCCAAGAAAGCAAGAACATAAGACTAGCTCTGATCCAATGTTGTTGCTCCTTCGCATCCACCACCAAGCACACTAACGAGTCGAAGAGCTAGTAGAGAAGATGAGCAAAGAAAGATAACAACGAAATGCTTCACCTTCCCTCAGTCCCTCGCTTAACACACCTCTCTCACACACACACACTCTCTCAATCATTCTCAACACAATGGAAGCAAGATGATAGAATGGAAAGATTGAATAGAAAGCTTGAGTAGTCACACTGTGATAGAGCTTCCGTAGCATGAACGTGCCAAAAACGGGTCCATACAGCTGAGACCTCCCACCCTTATATAGACATAAGCTTAGGGTTAGGGTTAGGGTTCGCACCCCTTTTTCCTTAAGGATTTTCACAATTGTAAATTAGGGTTAGCACCCTCTTTTGGGCATTCTACCCACTTAGTGAGCTCTAGGCTAGTCAATCCTCATTCCATAGTTAAACCTTAGTCTAAATAGACCAAGTCTATGCTAATCTAATCACAAATACATGTGCACAACCCATGCAATTCTTGCACGTGAGACAAATATAACTATGAGTGATAGATTTAATTTACACAGGAATGAGCCCAACTCTCACAAAGTAACACATCCATGATAATATGATGATGCATGCTATGGAGAATCACTGATGAGCAAATAGACAATCATAATGAGGCAGAAGCATTGACAAAGAAGAACAACTAATATTATCCAAGCATAATGCAAGTATAATTGATTGATAATGACTGATTGAATGAGTGTGGGGATGAGTGCCTTTTATAGGCTTATAGTAGGTGGTATTGGTAGGTGGAGATAAGTGAAAAGGGACCGTATTCAATAACCGTGGTTTTAATAAACCGTGCATACATGACCTAGTCTAAGGCTTTATTTGCAGTCTATTTCTTTGCCTTGTTTGTTCCAAACAAAGAGGCTATGGTAGATGTGATTGCACATTTCTCAACACCCCTCCTCAATCACAACCGGAAAAGACACTGAGTATACAGAGGCTTGTTGTGAGTAGAACCTTGCTAAGTGTAAACATGGAAGAAACAAAAAGAAAAAACAATCATACAAAGCTAGAGACTATTACAAGGCCTCACTAAGTGTGTAGAGACTGTAGTGTGCAGAGGTTACATGAGGAGTTTAGGAGCTTATGGTGGGAACATTAGGCAAGTCCACATGTTAAACTTTAAAAAAGTCTATCAAAAAATGAGCTACAAAAGAGGAATTGGTGAGTCCTATCCTTTTGTTCTTGGGGTTCTTCTTCTCCTTCTTCTTCAAGTGTTGTCTTCATCTTCTTTGATTGTAGTAAGATATGCTCTTTGAGACTTTTTCTTAGCATAGCAAAATTTCTCAATATGCCCAGATTTCTTACAAAAGTCACAGACTACGCTCTTCTTCCCTTTCACATAGAGGAGTTGTTGGTCTCCTCTTGGGATGCTTGTTTCTCCCTTGTTATTGATCTTCTTTTCCTCTTCCAGGAGAGAGGATTTGATGTCCAAAAGTTTTGGCTTTGGCATGTTGATTAATGTGGTAGACACATTATCAAACTTAGGTGGAAGACTTTTGAGAAGCACTCCAATGCAAATGTCTTCATCCATCTTCAAGTTGATTCCTACAAGTTGTGTCAACAAGCTTTCTATATAATTCAAATGAGTTGCAAGTGAGGTATTACTTTGCCATGTCCAACCTAACAAATTTAATTAGTAAGCCATATTTTGAGGATTTGGAATGAGCTCCAAATAGGGTTTCTAATCAATCCCATGTCACGTAAGAGGTTTCACAATCATCAACATGATGAACATAGCTGCCATCAAGTTCAAGCTTGATAATAGCTTGAGCCTTATCATGATTTTTATCCCATATTGACCACTTGTGATTGACCACAAGCCTTTCTTCATTAGGATTAGTTTGATCCTAGTTTGCCATGTATGGAATCCAACACCATTGAATCGGGATGTCGGTGAGTCCTTGCCCATTTTGAGATTGCAAGATCAATAGCAAATCAACTCCAAACAATTCAAATTTCAGTTGAGCACAAGTGCAAAGAAGCACTAGGTGATTAGTATCAAGTGATCCTAGGTGATTTGGTAACTATGATGCCCTTGAAGTTGGAATCTTCAAGATCTTGCAAGTCCGAGTCTTCCCCTCCTTGATTTGATGCTGGAGTTGCAAAAAAAAAAAAAAACCGAGAATATTCCAACAGAAGTGTCGAATGTGAGTGTGTCAAAGGACATAGGAGGATTAGTGTTAATCAACACTAGTATTAAGAGATACAATGTAGTTGGCACTTGATGTTGAATCTTCTTCTTGCTAATTCGAAGTGGTAACTTAGTTGGGAAATCAATGTTGTAGTAGATCAAAGGGTCAGTGACATTACTGAGCAAAAGGAAGTAGGATAATGAAGAAAAAATTGAGCTTTGAGGTTGATGGCTATGGAGTTTGCATTAGGGTTTCTAGGGACAACATGATTTTTCACCTCCTGTGAATTGAATACTTGATCATTTCCAAAACTTTCTTCATAGAAATGAAGCTTAAGAGTTAGGCTATCAAATCTCTATGATGCTCATCAGCATCGCAACGTGTGCAGGCAGAATCAAATGTACGAACAATAGAAGGTGCAATCTGGACAACGAGCTGTCGCATGTGCAATGCTGGAGCAAAGAGGTAGCCATGTTGGGCTTTGAAGTGATAGGGAGGAGTGCCTAGAGCAAAGGAAGAGTTCTCCAGAAGAAAGCATGAGCTGAAATGGCCTGGTTTGAGGGATTCAAGCCCTCCACTGAAGATGGGTAGCTATGGAGGTAGGTGAGAGATTCATGGAAAAGTGGAGGGAGCCAGAAATTCAAACTGGAATGACTCAATTAGTGGCCTGATGACTCACTAACTTAAAACCCACTCTGATACCATGTTAGAATATTAAGAATGCATGCTATGAAGGATCATTGGTGAGCAAATAGACAATCATAATGAGGTAGAAGCATTGACAAAAAAGAACGACTAATATTATCCAAGCATAATGCAAGTACAACTAATTGATAATGACTGACTGAATGAGTGTGGGGATGAGTGCCTTTTATAGGCTTACAGTAGGTGGTATTGGTAGGTGGAGATAAGTGGAAAGGGACCATGGTATTCAACAACCGTGGTTTTAATAAACCGTGCATACATGACCTAATTTAAGACTTTATTTGTAGTCTGTTTCTTTGCCTCGTTTGTTCCAAGCAAAGAGGCTATGGTGGATGTGATTGCACATTTCTCAACATCCATGAGTATAATAATATAACTACCCAAAAATAATACACTAAAGTTTCAAAAATAATAATCCATCAACAAATAGTATCTGCACTTGCGCAGCCAGTTTTCCTTCTCAAAATACCATTAACATTATTTCCCCCTGAGACGAGTACTAGTCCCATGGCACTCATGTTGTAGTAGGTAGCATGCAGTAGCGTACACCGAATATGCAAAATGTTGGGAACAGTTGATGAAGGAGTAGTGGTCATGAGACTGAGAAATATGAATGTTGCTAATGAAGAACTTTTGTTGCTGAAGACGAATGTGGCCGATAAAGAATGATGTGATGAAGAACTAGTCCTAAAGACTAAGATGCTTTAGCTGATGGTGTAGACGATGTCCAAAAATTGACTCATTGATGGAAAATGATGGTAGCCTGAAAATCAAGGATAGCTCCATTGAAGAAGAAATCATGAAATGGGAAGGATGTAGAGGCCATAGATGTGGGTGGTTCTTCAGGTCTTCAAATGGCCCTTTACAACAAAAACTTGCAAGCCAGCTTCTGCTCTCCCTAAGGGGTGTGTCTAATGTACTTGTACAATGATTTGTGCATGTGCAAGTGCAATTGGGAGATGGGTCAAACTCCAAGCATGCCTAAAGTATTGTCCCACACTTGAGACCTAGTTGGTGAACTGTTATTGTGTGGTGCAAAACTCAGGGGGGTGACAGGTCTCGTCGGAGAAAGCCCAATATGTTTTTCCCTTGATGAACCGTGGGATTATGTAGTGAGGAAAGGGGTAGGGGGTTAGAGACGGAGCCAGCCGACCAAAGCCACTGCATGCATCCAACTTGAGGATCCTTAGGTGCAGTGAAATGTGAGTGCACCTAACTAATCATGAAGCTTTTACTCTCTTTTCTTTTCTTTTCTTGCCATTCTTTTTTTTTGCTTCCTTTCTTCATGTAAACTATTACAGAGATATAGTAAATATTACAAATATCTTTTTGGGATAACAATTAGGATTATTTTTAAGAGCCCTTGTCTATAATAATATACCAACAACGAGTCATTGGGGTATTTGTTGAGATTTTAAGATGCCAATATCAACAACATATGCCAAGCCATGCATTTATCAAGAGAGTTTGCATGAGTTTGGGAAACCATGCTAGTGAGTTAGAGACACTCCTTAATGCTTGCTCTTATCTATCTTATGCCATGCTCAATCATCATTGATGGGATCATGTGAGTACTTCTAATAAGGCATCCCAAACTAATCTAATAGGATGAGTCCCAAATGAGTTCTTGTTATTGATTTGAAGCATTGGGTAGATAGGAATATTAAAGGATATATAAGATCCAATTGGACACTAGATGTTGGAAACATGTCTATTAGAGATGTAGACTCTATTAGATATGCAAATAATTCCACATGAGTCTTTGTAGCTAATATTGTCACTGATGAGACAAAACAATTTTTATTAAAGAATCTTGAATGCTACCAAGATCCCTTTAAGTCTTCCAATTTTGATGAGACATAAAAAATCTCTACAAGACTTGCGTTTGGAATGATGATGATCGACAAAGTTTACTCACCGTACTCATGGAGATAATTGATGTGGTGCACGCACCAAAAATCACCAAGAGTTGGAGTCATTGAAGGGGGGGGGGGGGGGGTTAAGATTTTATAACAAATTGGTGATGCTATCAATATGATCATGTGACTTATCTTTTTCTAGAATTCTTCAAAAAAAAAATAGAGAAATAAATATTGATAAACTCAAAAAAAAGTTCCCTCTATTACGTTTTGGAACTCCCGCCTTCTCTAAACTACGACTTCTCTTCTTTTCCCCTTTTTCCATTCTACAACATAGCGCACAAGTCGTACTCTGTGGATTGAGCAAAGGTGCACCGACTTTCATGCTGGAGAAAGAAAAGACACTTGAGTCAAAGAAACGATAGTACTTAGCAACTAGTCGAGCTTTGACGTGGAGTTTTAGGCACTATTGTACCACACCAATATTGATCACACCTTGTGTAATATTCTACAATCTCCAAGGGCGCAGGTACTCGAAAGTACATCTCTTGATTGAAGGGTTATCTAATAAGTTGAATAGCACCTATCATCATCTCCTATAATATAATATTAATCATAGTTCATCCTAAGAAGTGTTAATATTTCTAATCTGTTGGACTCTCAATGACTCATTGGTGCATTTAAAATTTTCCCCCCACAGCAATATGATAAGGCGTGAAATATAGAGACATCATAGATTTCAGTATTGGTCACCATCACTAAGCTCCAATCCAGGTACAATTTTGCAATGTATTATAAGCTTCTTTGTAATACGTCTTTTTAACATAGTATGGTTGTACTATCATCAATATATTATAATGATCATCTTTTCAATGCACTATGGTCGTAACCTGGCTTATAACAGGGTGTAAGTGGAATGAACCACACCCTTGCTTGGCAATGTCTACAATAAACTATTGCTATAGGTCTCTGATTTGTTGGCCATGGCACCAAACCATGCAGGTCTGATTGCTTGATCAACTGCATCAGAGCAGTAATGTCCATTTTGGGGGGTTGTTCTCCTACAGAGACATCACTAACTTTCTCTTCCTCTAGTTGCAATAGCTTACTACTCTCCTGGACATTGATGATACTCCTCTTTTCTCTGTTATAGCTGAGTCTTGAGGAAGGACGTTGCCCAAGAAGCTTTGGCACTAATGATCTGAAGTTGGCCACATCAATCTTGGCCACTTTAGGGGCCTTGATACAAACTATCCTAGTAGCTAGGGATTGCTTAGTCTCCTACTTGACGGGGGATGGCTATAAGCTAAAGTTAGGGTAACTATTCATAGGTCATAAGATGGAGCTAAACAAGCTGTTGAGGTCCTTAAGCTTGTATCATTTGTTACATATCTATAAAATAGAAACAACATCTTTGATCCAAGTGAAAGATGCAATAGAGATCCTGAGAAGGCTTTTAAAACTATTCAAGGCCAATAGAGATAGCTATACCACCCATGAAACCAAGAATGGCTTCATGGGAGAGAAATTCTGTTATAAACCAATCCTGTACATAGCATAAATAGATGAAGTTAGCATCTGAAAACTAGGAAACCACCAAAAAGAATATGAGCACTCTTTTTGGAAAATGTGAGAGACTCTGAGATTAATTTCCAAGACCTGAGTAGACCAAGGATTCTTTTTGGAATCATGCATGCATGCATGCAAGCCAGGACAATCCCCAATATGTCTCCAACTCTTCTGACAAGGAAATTTCCTTCAATTGATGTTGCCCTGTTTGATGTTGTGCTCATGCCATGGAGCTGCAAAATATCACAGGCATGGTAGGTGCCCGAATGATGGCAAACTAATGCAGCTGGAGCTGCCATATTGCAAGCCTTACTGCATCCCCATTACATTGGAGGACCTGCTGCAATTGAAAATGCTTCATACATGAGCATATTAATTGGGAATTTAAAGGCTACTTTCATAAAATTTCTGAGCTCTTGTTCCAAGACCTTAACTTACTCCTCCAATGCCAGATTTTGCATTCCCTGCATTGCAACATGATCAGAAAGAGGCTTAGCAGTAAGAAGGCCAGAAGTACTACCCTTGATAAAAATTATGTACTTGCAGATTGGTTGGGGAAGAGTAGGTTGGTGATTCTTGAAGGAATCTACCATGGTGACCCAGAACTTTTGAACTTGCTCCTAATAAAGCTTGCGAGTTTAAAACCCAAGCTCAATCATCCACTACCCAAGTTCAAAACTAGCAAAATGATGATGTTAGAGATAAATCAGGACAGGAATTATGAGAGTGCTGCAACTTCAACTTCTCGTAGTGGGTAAAATACCAACCCAGTGGAATTCTTCTGATAATGCAAGCTGTCAATCATTAAAGATACAAAAAACACCTCAGGCCTATCAATCATTCTTTAAGTTAAACCCCAAAACAAAAAAACTCAAGCTGGTGGATACAATTATGCAAGCAATAATTGGGCCTTACATGCTGCATGGTGAGACTCGATTAATTGCCATTGCAATGTGGGCATGTAACTCCTCCCTCTCCTGCATGCAGAGGGAGTTCAGTATACCCTACAGTCAAAGCATTCCATGAGGCTGCATCTTGTTTGGGCATTAAGTCTAATACTCTGTGTGCTTCTACAAGAAGACCACAATTAGCATACATATCTCTGAGTGTGTTGGTCATTTCTGCCTCAATTTCCCAACCCCTTTCCATTATTTTAGCATATACTTCAAACCCTGATTATGCACCTGTTGAAAGACCACATGCCTTCTGATCCAACAGAAATGTGACACAGTCCGGATATATGCCTTCTTCCAAATCCATCTGTGTGAAGCAAGTCAGCACTTTGTCAGCCATCCCATTTTCCACATATCCTGCAATCATTGCATTCTATGAGACCACATTTCGAAGTGGAAGCTGGTCAATTACTAGGCTTGCTTCTACAAATGGGCCACACCATATCCACAAGGGTGCTGCCCATGTAGAGTTCTGCATCAAGTCCTCTTTTGGTTATGGCTGCATGTATCAATTGGCCGGTTTCTAAAGATCCAATAATGCCACAAGCTTTTAAAACACAAACAAAAGTGCTAGCATCCACATGCAAACCTTCCTGTAGCATCTGTTCAAAATAGTCAAGAACTTCCTGACCAAGCCCACAATCAGCATATTCAAACATCAAAGTGGTCCATGAGACTGAATTTCTATGAGGCAGCACATCAAATGTGAGATAACCTTCTTGAAGGGAACCACATTTGGTGTACATATCAAGCAATATGCTGCCAATGAAAGCTTCTTTCTCCAGCCCTCGTTTTGTTGTTCCAGCATGCAGCATGCTACCGCATTTTACATCCACGAGCCTACTGCAAGCCATTATTGCAGCAACATAGGTGAATTTCGAGGGTTTTACAAAATTCTCCTTCTTCATTCGGCGGAAGAGGTGCAGGGCATGGAGAGGGTTCCCTTGATCATTGAAGTAGGTGATGATGGAGGTCTAGGAGTGCTCGTTCAGAAGGAAGGGAGGGACACGATCAAGCACACACTGCACATTAGACAAGCACCCACAATCTGCGAGCATGGGGATGAGGTAGTTGCAGAGGATCGGGTTTGCCAATTCCTTGCGGCGATTGCACATGTAGGCATGCAAGTGCTTGGCTGAAACTCCATCCTTCTTGTGCCTGCACTCCTGTAAGATGCTGATCAGGCTCCTTTTCTGCACCACTGCCTCTTCCTCCACCACTGCAATGTGGGCATGTAGCTCCTCCTCTCCTGCATGAGAGCAATACCCCGTGCTGTTCTTGATGCAGAACCAAGCAAGCTTGCCTGGGGGACATGGTTTCCTGTGGTGGAGCAGGAGGCAGTGTGGGTTCCATGACCTTCATCATCTCTAGTAGATTTCAACTCTAAGGTCTCATTTATGGGTCCTCTTGTAGACTCAAGCCATGCCCTCGAACACAGGTGCCTGTTCTTGCCCCAGTGTGATTTCCCCCCATATCTCCCCAGCAGCATCTGCTCCACCTCATGCATTGCCCCTGTGTATAGCAGCGGCTCCATGGACCTCCTGACTATCATCTCCCACATCACTGAGTCCTCGCGCTCCCCCAGGTACGCCATCGACACCCCCACGAAATGCATCCAGATGCTCCCAATCTGCACCAGCCCATACAGTCCCTGCGGGTCCGCTTATCGGAGCTTCTTCACCTTGGCAATCGCCTCGCCGATCCTTGATGCGGATACTGCGATGGATATGTAGTGGAAAGACAGGCCTTTTATCAGAGGATTCCACACACAGGTGGAGATCAAGCTTCCTACTCCGATCTGCCATGTTGTACAGATCATGCATAGCATGGGCCCCTACAACATCGTCACTGATTAAGTCCACCATGTTCGACGACATCGCGATCGAGACCTGTGGCCGGCCTCCCGACCACAGCCGCCACCCGTCTGCATCAGGTTATTGTAGCCAACAACTAGGTAACCTGTGAAGATGTTATCCCTGGAGTTGACATAGCCATCCCTTGTCTGAAAGCGGTGATTCAATATTGCATCCCCCTGCATGCAGACATCGCCAATCTTGTCCCTTGTGTTTGATGCTTTCCCTAGCAAAAAGGGATGGAACAAGACAATATGGTCACTAGTGGTGATGCACATCGACTTTATCAATTTGGGAGGAACCTAGTTACACACGGAGAGTAGATGCTTGCCCTAATTAGAGCACAAACAAAATGAACATGAGTGCTACATTGGTTTTGTAGGATCAGTTCATAGCTTGTCAATGCATATTTAGTCTCAAAGCATGCAAAGAATCAACAGGTGTAGTAGTAGCTGCCTACACCATATGATCACACAGAGCACACACACACCCTACTTTGCTATAGTGAAGTGAGAGGTTCCCCCATTAGTGAGTATATAACTTACAGTTTAATGCCAAGCTCTCGATGACTTGCACCTGGTCCAAAAAGAGGTCTTTCATATATAACTCCATCTCCCTCTTCCTCCACACTCTCTTTGTCATCTAGTTTGAATAGAGTCTTCCTAGAGGAAGGATACCAATAGGCTGTTGTGAATTCATGCTGCTTTGCAAAGTCTAGTATCTCAGATTCCAAGTTCTTGTCACCTTGAATATCGAATGCCACAGACCTCTTGAACATGGACTCCAACTGAAATGTGACCTGGAAAATGACGCCCAACACTCCGAGAGAGACCTTAGTGGTTAATCTCAAAGGAGAGTGGCAATGACTTAGATAAGAAGAGAGTGTATAAACTAGTTGTTTTTGTACTTGTTGCAAAGATAGAGATCATGTAATGGATGTTGCCATAAATCAACTACTTAGATTGATGTTTGAAAGAAGACTTGCTTGTGCTTAGGTATGCTTGTTCTTGGTTGTGATTGATAGAATGGAAAGGATTTGCCATAGATTATGAGTAAGAAAATCAATGAGATTAGTTTTGGTATATCATACTCTCTCTTTGAGTCTTGCCAAAGTTGACTTTCTCCTTTGATTGGGGCTATTACAACCCAGAGTGCAATGGCTCACACTCATGATGATGAGGCCAAACGTACGATGAAGGTTCCCATCTACGGAAGCATGGGACTAAAGGGGGACTCTAGTAGTGTTAATGTTAAACCCAAGTCAGTAGTCCTATGATGAGAGAAAAAATCCTCAGCTTCTAGAGTGCATGGACATAGAGATCAAACCCTAATTCTAGATAAAAGTAAGGGTCAGGGACCTTGGAAAGGGGTTGGATATCAGTACATGGTTTGAGGCTGGAACCCATGATGGTTTGGTACATTTCTTCGATATTGGATGGGTCTTGGTTAAATTTATCAAATAGAAATCACTTTAAGGAAGTGTTTGGGAAAGATTGCTTGTTTTTAATTGTTTTTTAGTTGTATCTAAAGGATATTCAATTAACTTCTTATAATTATAAAGATATAAAGTGAAATTCTTATAATTAAAAATAATTTTTAAAAAAGATATAAAGATTTATAATTATAAATTTTCACTTTGAATATTTTCTTTTGATCCATTGTATTGTAATTATAGTATTCTTTATATTAATAAACAGTGTCCACAAAGGGAAGTTGGGAGGTCACTATACGTATCTTCCATCGCATTGAGGTTGTCTATCACTTCTTTCAAGGCAAGTCATCTCTAGAACCAAAATTATATACTTTCATTTATACTGTCTTGACATTTTATAAATATAGTAACTTTAATCTTTGCATCAAGGGTAAATCATGTCTTCAATAGGTAATTTACGCAAATGTACTTGCAATTACAAGTGTGCACGCACACCTCAAGGATGGCAATTAGTAAATAGAAGCACCTACTTTAGACACAATAATCATGATTTTGTTGGTAACTTGTATCCTCATATTGAAGAAGGTGTTGACAATATGTTGGAAGATCACACAAATAGAGTGGAATTGTCTCATGTTAATAAAAACTGGATGTGGTGCAATTGTGTCGCATACTGTGGTGGTGGACACTATGTGACCCCTTCCACATATTTCAAACATCAACAATTCAAAGTTGTATATAATGGGTCTGGGTGGAAACTTAGGTCTTCTAAGTGGTGATGAGTCATGTTCATATAGTAGGGTTAATAATTTCATTACACAAAGTAATAATTATAATAATAACAATGGCCTTACTGATAGCAGTGACAATAATAATGCAAATGAAACCCCACCATGTGACTCTTTTATCAGGAATCTTAGTAAGAATATCAATGGCCTTTGTCAAGAGGAACACAATGAGAGTAACTATAACTACCATAATGAAGATGATGAGGGTGAATCTAATAGTGAGAATAACCATACTATCCAATCATTAGCTCATCAAATTATAGAGAGACTCATTGAGCTTCAATCACTTTGGGACAAACACCGAATCTCAATTATAGCTCAAGATAATATGCTTCAACTCTTATTTGGGGGTTTGGGTGGAAAAAGAGCTGGAAAACGTAGTGGAGAAAAAGCAATGCTGAGATTATGTAAGCCTTTGATCCAATTACTGGAGACATCAGATGGTGATTTAGATATTATGAGAGTTCCAACATGTTGGGAACAATTAAACATGATGTTTCATGAACTTGGAATGGTTCAACCACAATGTTATAGGCTATGTATAGGTGATGAAACAAATCCCCATGAAGTACTTTTTACCTAGTAATGAGGACTTGTACTATGGAAATGTTATCACATGTGGATGTAAAGATGGTACAGAAAATTGTAAGCTTAAACGTGATTGTTTGACTTGCTGTGAGAAGTGTAAAAAATGTTTTAAGCCTAGAAAGAACACTATAGCTTTTGATTATTTACCAATAGGAAAACAAATCAAACTTCGAGCTCGAAGCAAAACTTTTTGTCATGACATGCAAACAATGTGGCATCAAAAAGATAGGTGGTTAGGTAAAGAGATAGATGAGTACCCCAAATATATAAATGAATTTTGGGATGGGTCAAAATGTAGAGAAGTTCAAAGTTTTTGGAATCCAAGTGTTGAATATGAGATGGCTATTGTGTGTAAAAAGATATAATGTAAGAAAGTATGTACTACATTCCCTAGATCTCGTTTTTCAGAAGTCCTAGAAAGAAGCTATAATGAAACAAATCAAGATTATAACTTTGTATGTAAACAATGACGTTCTCGAAACCAACATAAAAAACATATGTTGAAAGGCTATCCTTGAAACTTGGCTCTTCTTCTCCATTGGGATGGGTTCCAAGCATCTCGAACAACTCAGTGTGATTGTGGAGTGGTAGAAAAGATTCTACTATAGGTGTCCTTCTCGTCTTGTTTCTACCTTTGAATCCTTGCAAAGCCATACGAAAAACTAATGATATATTTCATGCCTTTTTGCGGCATTTAATTATTGAGCTAGAAGACCTTTATGTTAATGGTCTTTACATTTTTTATAATTTTTCAGTCAAATGTATATTTGGAGATCTGATAGGCCATTCTAAAACATGTAGAATTCGTGCAATGTTAATGATGGTTATTGGGGACCATCCTGCACAATGTAAAATAGGCTCATTTAAAGATGGTGGTCAATTCTCTTGTCGCATAGACAAAGCTCATGCAAGTCTAGATGTTAGCAATCCCATCCTTTCAAGGTAGATACATGTACGATTTAAATAGATACCAGGTTAGGTATCCACCAATCAAACGAAAAGTCAACGATATGGTCATAGCCTTATCCAGAGCAAAGAGAGCTTTGACAATAGGTGAGAGGGAGAATGTACTAAAGATAGAAGGGTTGTTTGGAGAGTCATCACTTTGGAGATAATACAACTTGTACGGGTTAGATTTTCCATTAGATTTAGTATATGATACAATGCATATTCTATCACTTAATTTATTTAGTAAATATATATAATCTCTAATGAAAAATTTATCAAACGAGACAAAGAAAGTCATTGACAGCTATACAAAAACAATCTATAAGCTTGCTCCTGCTTTCATTTGATATGGATAGTGGCCGCATGCTCCAAGTAAATATTGTGAAAGTTTTAAAGCACAAGAGAATCAAAATTTTATACAATGGTGCTTGCCATGTATCATAAGCATTGTAGAGGGTATGCCAAAGGAATTTAGTGATCTAGGTATTCTTTTGGTGGATATAGAACATGCATTCTACAATTATAATAGAGAAAGGTTGGTCTAAGAAAAGCATAGAAGTAGTCCACACTTTGCTTGCAGCTTGGTGCATTCGAAAGGATGAATATTACCTCTTCACCACTAGAGCATGTAGTAGGAAATGGCGAGTTATTAGACGACATTTTGAGACATGTCTCACATGACATTTTTTGGTGTTATACCTTTTTGCACATGGTTGTTGGGGGTAAAGGCGCCTTTGCCTAGCCACTCATGTATTACTACATTGACAATACCCGCCACTGCACATTGCAGGTGGCGCACGCCCATCACTGTCACTTTATTCTTTATTCTTTTAGTGACAGCTTGAATAAAGAAAGGCCCAGACACACATTGTGACTGTTGGAGTTCTTGTTTAGTCTCTCTCTCTTTCTTGCTTTTGCTCTCCTGCCATAGCTCTTCCAAGAAAGCTTCGATCCTTCTCACCTTTCAACAGGCATCAGAGCATGGTTGTTCGAGCATTCCGACTTGGTTCTTGGCATCTTTAGCTTCCTATTGATTACCTATACTCATTGGGTCTCCTTCTTGATAGACATAGCTGACTTTCCTGAGCTCCGGTCACTCCTTGGCTTCTCGAGCACCTACCCGACCCATTTGGGCACCCTTAGGGCATTCCTTCAAAGGTATTGGAGCTCTATTTTGTTATTTTACTTGAGTCCACAGGTTTTGTGAAGCAGGGCAACCATGTTCTCTTACTTATTGTGATGCTACTCTTTACTGGTGACTTTGCACTTCAAGAGGGAGCTCTTGAGGGTCCTTGACTACTCCCCCAACCTTGCCTTGACCTTTCCCAGCCCTTCCACAAGCCCCAGGTCAATTTGGGCCAACTTGAAGACCTACAAAAAATTCGTTTTTTACTTTAGCCCTCCCTTAGTACTCATTGGTAGCTTGAAAACACTTCATTTAGCACTTGGGAACACCCCCTTGATGCTCAACATTGGTGGTTATCATTGGCATTGATTTGTGAACTGATTTACTGCAGTCCATGTAATAAAGCATAAATGCCTAGCATAAATTCCTTAGTCTAAGGTCTTTCTTCTTATTCCTAGCCATTAGGAAACAATGTTGTAGTAGTAGACAGTTTGTCACTTAATCCCTTGTTTCTCTCTGAATATGGCACCAATCCCAATGCTTAATAGCTCTATGGAAAGCTTATTATATGGGGATATACTAGATTTATTAATATCTCAACTTGCAATAGGATATATAGGTAGATTGAACTCAAACAGTGTATTCCAGACAGCCTGTTTAGGTGCAGTCCACTAGACCCCCTATTAGTAAATTGGCTGTAACTTTTGCTTTCGATGTCAGATTTACAAAATTTTTGATTCAAATCGGAGCTTAGGATCCCCTCTTTGAATCAAGCTATTAATATCCCAAATCAGATCATGACAGAATTTTCTGTAATAGGAACTGTGTACTTGTCCAGAGAATTCCTGCAACCTATTAACACCCTATGGAAACCTTGCTTGACCTTGTAAAAATAACCTGAGTGAAGGAAACCCTTGTAAACCAATGTAGCAACCACGAGAGGATTATGAGGAACCTGTAGGGATCAAGAAAAACTTGTAGATGGGTATATACCTGCTGTTTTATCTGTCAAACACCTGTAGGTGTCCTGAAAATAGAAGATGCTATGCTCCTCTTCCAATGGTTCACCAACCACTTATGGAACCCTGATTATTGCTGAACAATGATGTACTTGGGCCATACTCTGATGATGAAAATGTACCTACATCTAAATTTGAAAATAGCATGGGCTCGGAGACAAGAGGGGTGTGCAAAGTTCCACCTCAAGCCGGGTTGTGCACCCCTTCAGGGTCTTAATCGGGAAGGGAGGGTCACCTCACTCTTGGCCACCATAGCTTGGGGTGCATACCTTGCTGCAGCCTCTCATCATTTGATTCTCAACTAATATTGGTAATACCATTTCTTGCCAAGCCACCTTGGCTATGGCTTCTTGGCATTTATGTCTATTTCTTGTATTTTCAGTTTAAAAGCTTGCTGTGGAATTTAGCTTTATTACATTGGTATGAG
The DNA here is from genome assembly GCF_053477565.2 of Lygodium microphyllum. Taxonomy (NCBI): domain Eukaryota; kingdom Viridiplantae; phylum Streptophyta; class Polypodiopsida; order Schizaeales; family Lygodiaceae; genus Lygodium; species Lygodium microphyllum. The sequence continues at coordinate 34,406,370 of NC_141156.1, read as the reverse complement.
AGCATGGACTTTGATCCATGGGAAGTGTCATTTTCCAGGAGAATTTAGTCATTGGGACATGAACCAGTTAACTGGAGCACCAATATTTGGTCACAAGGCTTGGTACAGTTCAAACCGTGACTAGTCAGAGTTCTCTGCAACAAGTTGGGACTAATTTTGAAGGCTTTTTGAAGAAGATCTTGAGGAAGATGGAGGTCCTTGGCCGAAATAGCAGGGCGTGGTCAAATGGAGGTCCATTTTGAAGTCTTTTGACCCTAACTGAAGTCTAAGTGGGGTTACAGTGGTTAAACTGAGATTACTTTTTGGGGACAGTTTCTCTCTCTTCTTCCTTTCAAGCTTCTCTCCAAGAATCCATGGAGTCACTTGCTGAAATCTTCTTCCAAGATCTATTTCCTCTTGAAGGGACATCATAGCCTGATTCTTCGTGCCAAGAGCTCCAGATTGAGTAGCATTGTACTCACCTTTGATGAGTGTGATCAGCCAAGACAGCAGGCTGAATCGGTGCATTTTGTGCTGAATTTTTTGCTCATCTTCTCCCTGTTCCCAACAATCAAAGGCATCACCCATGGCTTGAGCAATCAGTAGTCATCAATCTTTGAGTCTCCATTCTAGTATACTCAACTGAAGGCCATTCTCTTGAGCATTCTTGAGCTCTCAAACCCTAGACTAAGGCATTTGTGCTTTATTACAGTCCAAGTCTGTTTTCCACAGTCCACAAGTAGCCATAAACAGTGTTAGATCAGCACTTTATGTTTATGCTTGGTTGGTACTGACATTGGTTGCTTGATTGTGGTCCCGAATGTGGCCCAAATGCTAGGGGAATGTATGCCTATGATGTGAGATGATTTTGGGGCTGAATTTACACAGTCATTGACTATTTTACATAGTCCACAGGTAGCCCGAAACAAGGTAGCCCCCTGCCATTACACTTTATGCTCATGCTACATAGTCATTTGATTCCCGATTATGCCCGGTTGGTGCCCATACATATGGGAAAGTATGCCTATGGTTGTCTATGTTTTTGAGCTTGGATTGAGCCACTGTTTGCTTATTTTTGGATGTTTATTTATTGCTGGAATGTTGTGGGCTGAAGCTTATTTGCTTATGTTTGGATATGCCTATTGGATTCGGGCTAGGTCTTGGATATATACATCGATGTAGTGATTCTTGAGGATCGACATAGAGATTGGATTCGCTCTCGAATCATTGGTTGAGCTGGAGCTTGCTTCACATAGCATTGGGATCTTCATCTCTGATGTACTTATGGCATGTACTTTGCTTATGTTTGTTTGACCGGTCTTGACATGCTTGGCCTATGCCACTACTACATGCCTCTTACATTGTTTGGAGTTGGATGCTACTGAGCCTTGCTTTGGCTTGACATTTGATTGGCCAGAGCTTACTCTGGCTATTTTATGACTTGCCAGAGTTACAGTTTGGATGTACTTGATGTCTATGGACGCTATGTACGGATGCTACATGGCCCATATGCTCATGAGGTCTTATTGATGCTTGATGTTGGATCTTCTGGCACCAGTGCTATCAAATGCCCTTGTTGAGCTTCTTTGCTTGATATTTACGGCTTTTGTGCCAGTGGGAGCATCTTGATATGCTTGATAGACATTAAGCAGGTGATTTATGCTACTTGAGCATTCGGATACTTGAGATTGGGATCTTCACTTGGATGTTGCATGGTTGATATGCAGTGGTTTCACAGATGTACTTGGGCTGATTTGGGCTTTGCACTCCTTGAGCATACACCTCTTTGTGTCAGGTCTTGCCAATGTTGTGTACACTTTGCCCTATTACACAAGGGGTGTGTCAGCTTACTAACAGATTCATTTGACATGCTTGGGGTGTTTGCTCGATGTATGTTTGACTATCACATGTTGATTTATGCCTGCTTGATATTGGTTATACTTTGACAATCAGTGTGGTTGACTTGGTGCATTCATTTTGCCTACAATTTGCTCTCATTGTACATGTATGTAATTTATTATTGCAAGTAGTTATGCATGGACTGATGTGAATTTTCTTCACTTGATGTTGCATGGTTGATATGCGGTGGTTCTCACAGATGTACTTGGCTAATTTGGGCTTTGCACTCCTTGAGCATACACCTCTTTGTGTCAGGACTTGCCAGTGTTGTGTACACTTTGCCCTATTACACAAGGGGTGTGACAACTTACTAACAGATTCATTTGACATGCTTGGGTGTTTGCTTGATGTCTGTTTGACTATCACATGTTGATTTATGCCTGCTTGATATTGGTTATGCTTTGACAGTCAGTGGGGGTTGACTTGGTGTTTTCATTTTGCCTATAGTTTGCTCTCATTATACCTGTCTATAATTTATTATAGCAAGTAGTTATGCATGGATTGACGTGGAATTTTTATGTTGAATCATCTTGATTTTATGTACTTTTGATGGTACTTGGTGGGCAGCATCATTAGCTATTAGTTCGTGGTCATTTTGCCTTGGTTTTGGTGGTATTTTGGCTATTTACAACAGAAAATAGCAAGCAATTTTGAGCTGCCTACACCATTTTGGACTGCATTATGGCATCTTCTTCCATTGTCAGTGTTATCTTCAAAATCATTAAGCTCGATGGTATGAATTATGCCTATTGGAAAAGCCAATTTTGGCAAGTATTGGTGCAGAAATCTTAGATCAAGATGCATGGCGAGCAGCCTCAAACTATGATTGATGACGAATAGGATAAGCTTGATGAGTTATGCAAGTCCGCCCTCATCTTGTCTCTCACTGAACATGTGCATTACAATGTGATTGAGGAAGCATAGAATGCTTGGCAGCTTTGGGATAAAATTAAGAACCTCTATGACAAGAATTGTCTAGCAAGTCGGATGTATTGGTGGCTAAAGTAGCTTATGGACCTGCACATGAAGGAGAATATGACAATGTCTACTCATTTGAGCCAGTTCCATGCTATTTTCAAGAACTTAACTTTGTAGGGTGTACTATCTTTAATGATGAGGTTACTCCATTGTTTTTGCTTGGGACTCTGAGTGAGTCATGGGATGTATTCCACATTGCTTTATATGCTCCTACTACTATTTTGAACTTGCTTGATGTAGAGAGTGCTCTTCTGCACGAAGAGATCAACTGTAAGAACTTGGATGCCTCTCGTGTGTTGCATGCTTTGACTGTTAGAGGCAGAGATGGTAATGGAAATAATGACCGTGGGTATGGACGTGGTAGAGACTCGCAGAAGTCTAGGTCTAAGTTGCGTGGTAAGTTGTGTAGCAAGTCTCGTGGGAGAAATGCTAATGTGACATGTCATCATTGCGGCGGCAAGAAGGGTCATATATACCCATAGTGTCATGAGTTGCGCAATGAGAAGCGCAAAGAGAAGGGGAAAGACAAAGTATAGGAAAAGTCCTCTAATCGTAGCATTATGCCTGCGAGATCCAGTGTGAAAATCAAGGAGATAAATGTCATGTAGATTGATGACCTCGATGGGGAGTACATACTTGCAGCTAGTTCTGGTGATGCTACGCCGTTGATCGAGGCTCACTCTATGTATGGGCACTGCTGGCTTTTGGATTCTAGTACTTCATTTCATGTTACACCATGCCGTGAGTGGTTCCATTCCTAGTGCACTGTCTCTGGTTCAATTCACTTGGGTGATGATAGGTCACTTGCTATTGTTGGCATTGGGGATGTACGGCTGCTGCAGTTCTCTACTGGTAGTACTTTTCTATTATAGGATGTACATCATGTATCTGCGCTTACACGCAGTCTTATGTCTATAGGGTAGCTTGATGATGCTGGATTTCATGTTTCATTTGGGGATTCTGCCTAGAAGATCACCCGTGGTAGACTTCTGCTTGCTAGATGTACCAAGGCTTGTAGCCTCTACCCTCTTGTAGTTGATGGGTCCTCTGTTGACCATGTTTTTTCAGTTAGTTCCATCCCACATGTATCTCTTTGGCATGCCCATTTGGGCCATATATCCTTGAAGGGAATGGAAATGCTTTCTGGTTTGCAGTACTTACCTCCCCTTAACTACGCATTTTTTGATTTATGTGAGCATTTTCTTTATGGTAGACAGACTAGGAATACACATAAGAAGTCTAGTAGGATATGCATGAGTGAGTCCCTGACATTGGTACATTCGGATGTCTGTGGACCCATGCCCTATCAGTCTATGGGTGGTGCAAAGTATTTTGTGATGTTTATTGATGATTTTTTTTCGTAAAGTTTGGGCTTATCCCATTAAGCTTAAGTTAGATGTCTTGGTTGTGTTTCAGAGATGGCTTGCATTGGTTAAGAACTAGATTGGGCATAGGATGAAATGCCTTAGGACTGACAATGGGGGAGAATATGTGTCACGTGCCTTTGAGCAGCTATGTGATGAGAGGGATATTAAGCGTCAGTTGATCGCCCCCTATACCACCCCACCTCAGAATAGTTTGGCTAAGCAGATGAATAGAACCATCTCAAAGCGTTTATGCAGTATGCTTAGCCATGCAGGCCTACCACAGAGCTTTTGGGATGAGGCAGTCAGTACAGATGTGCATGTCATCAATAGATCACCTACTAGTGGTTCGGATTTCCAAGTTGTAGAGGAGGTATGGACTGGGAAACCTCCGTCTTATGCACATCTACGTGTCTTTGGATGTCATGCATTCTGCCATGTCCTTAAGGAGACAAGCGGACTAAGTTGGATCCTAAGAGTGTCAAATGCATTTTCCTTGGCTATGGAGATGCAGGCAAGATGGGTTATCGCCTTTGGGATTCATAGGCGTGGAAAGTCATCCGCAGCCATGTACAGTCTTCCATGAAGACAATATGCATAGGCAGCCTGAGAAGGTGGTAGAGATATGCAAGGTTATATTCTAGGAGGAGCCACGTGCTCTTGCACAACCAGTTGAACAACCTGCAGCAGCAGTTGGTACACATGGCCAGGGTGTTGGACAGGATGCTAGACATGCAGCAGAGCCTATAGTGAGACAATCTACTAGAGTTAGACATCTACCTGATCTATTTGAGCCCTCAATGCATTGTGTCTTGATTACAGATGTAGGAGAGCCTCTCACCTATGATGAGGCTATGCGCAGGGGTGAGAGTTGCTCCTAGGAGAGGGCTATGTAGTCTAAGATAGACTCCTTGCATAAGGATACGACTTGGGATTTCGTTTCCTTGCATGCTGGCAAGAAGACCACCCTACGCTTGGTTTTGGCCTTATTTGTATATAGCTTGACTTAGACATGTATCAGATGGATGTCAAGACTGCATTCTTGCATGATGAGATTTAGATGGAGCAGCCTAAGTGCTTTGCAAAACCTGGCAGGGAGCACCTAGTGTGCAAGTTGAAGAAAAGTCTTTATGGCTTGAAGCAGGCACCTAGGGAGTGGTATCATAAGTTTGATGCCTTTATGCAATCACATGGCTACATCATGAGCTCTATGGATCCATGTCTTTACATTAAGATAGCACGTGATGGCTCATTGCTTATTTTTGGTACTTTATGTGGATGATATGCTGATAGCAAGGAAAGCTCATGATGAGCTGGATGCTCTTAAATCTTAGCTGAAGAAAAGCTTTGAGATGAAGGATTTGGGATAGGCCTCTCACATTCTTGGTATGCGCATTAAGCGCGATAGGCATCAGGGACTATTCTACCTCTCACAGAGGGAGTACATTCATAAAGTCCTTGAGCATTTTCGCATATAGGGCGTGAAGCCTACTAGCTATCCATTACCTTCTTATGTGAAGGTTTCATAGGCCGATTGTCTGCAGACAGATGAGTAAAGGGCCAAGATACCAAGATCCCTTATGCATTAGTTGTGGGCAGTTTGATGTATAGCCACTCGACCATATATTGCCTTTGCAGTTGGTGTTGTGGCATGCTATGTGGATACACCTAGCAAGAAACATTGGGATGCAGTGAAGGGTATCATGAGATACGTGAAAGGCACATCAGATATATGTATTTGCTATGGCAGCCAGGATACAGGAGTTGTGGGATACACAAACTCCATTATACAGGACATGCAGATAGTAGGAAGTCCACTTTTGGCTATGTATTCACCTATGTTGGTGGTGCTATCTCTTGGATGTCCAGGGTTCAAAAGTGTACAGCTCTCTCTACCACTGATGCTGAGTATGTTGCACCCATTGAGGCTTGCAAGGAGGCCATATGGTTGGGCCATTTGGTTCATGACCTTTGGATTGATTCTATACCTACGTTGCATTTGGATTCTATGAGTGCTATTCAGCTAGCCAGGAATTCAGTCTTCCATGTGAAGTCGAAACACATTGAGATGAGGCATCACTTCATATGTGGGGTCGTGGAGGATAAGTTTATTGACCTTGTCAAGATATCCAATGACAAAAATCCTATCGATTTGCTCACGAAAAGCCTCACTATTGAGCGCTTTGCCTTCCTTAGGAGATTGATGGGCATTGGATGAGATGATGTGTTTCCTCATCCTATTGTACATGTGTACATTGTATTGTCTTTTCTTTTTCTTTTCACTCCTCACTAGGGTAGATTTTCCTTTAAGTGGGAGGTTGTTGGGGTAAATGCGCCTCTACCTAGTCGCCCATGTATTACTACACTAAAAGTACCCGCCCAGTCACACATTGTGACTGTTGGAGTTCCCATTTGGTCTCTCTCTCTTTCTTGCTCTTACTCTCCCACCATAGCTCTTCCAAGCAAGCTTCGATTCTTCTCACCTTTCAATGGTGTCATCATGTATGGGGATTTAAAAAAATGGCAAAAAAATGAGGTATCTTATGTATCTTTTCATACCAGAAAGTTATTTACCATGGCATTTAAAGTACTACATGAGGAAAGAGATGGCCTTTTATTAATAGAAAAAATACTTGTTCAATGCCACCAATGTATTTCGCTTCTTGATAGTCTTGTGATTGCTAATTGTCAGAGTTCTATTTGCCATCCACTACATGAGGATGGAATATTAGAACTTTCATGTGTTGCAAAGGCAAAGAGAATTTGGAAGGTATTATCTAGGGAACATGACAATTCACTGTGCTTCAACGTGATTAAACAAGGAGTAGGAGCAAGCACTCGTACACCATCAAGAGAAGGTGCAAAAGTGATAATGCATTGTAAGAAGGTACCATAGGAGACATTACTGAGTTGACCCTTCCGTACTCATTGAAAATGTTGATCCATTTTGGATAGTAGAAAGCTTGCCCAATTGAACTTATTGCCCTCTAGTATCTTCATAGAAGCTGTGAATAGTTCCATGGATAGATACTTAGATGCAAATTTTTGCGACATAAACTAGTCCTAAAGGAACTGACATAGCTGCTTTCATACGGGAGAAGAGATATGGGCAATAGATACCCATGAACTGTTAATAAGCTAGTTGATAAGCAAGGGGGTAGAAGTTTCCTTTTTCAAGAGCATGACAATCTCTTCAGCAATAAGTAACTGGTTGTCATTGGGCACAAATGAAGTAGAAATGGGCAAGCACAATGCCTCATTGATATTAGCTATAGATAAACAAAAGGTGCGGTTATAAACCAGACCAGACTGGTTTTTATTAGAAGCCAAGAAGAAGTAACAAAGCTTCTTATCCACAGGCGGCAATGTGAGGGCAACAAATGGTCAGAGGCCTGCATGTAAGATGCAATTTGCCTCTAAAAGGAGGGAATAATCATGGACTGCAAGGGGAACATGCTGTACCACGGAATTGCATATGACCCATAAGCTCATTGCTATACAAGTTTATTCCTATTCCTAAGGATAATAAAATTATAGCTTATGAGACAAAAGATTTATCCCAGCACACTAGATTATTAAAGTTAGGGCAATTTGGCTGTGTATCTCCTTGGTTGGAGAAAGATGATATCGTCATAGGAAAAAATAAAATTGATGACAATACAAATAGCAAGTATTTTCATACTGTAGTTAGAGAAGTAATTGTGGAAACAAAGGAGTGTAGGCTAGCTCTATTAAAATGTGATTGTATATGTCCAAATATTTGGAGAGTAGATGTTGAAGAAAAAACATTAAGACAATGGGACACTTGTATAGCATTAGTCTCAGGCTTTGAAGCTATAAGAAGAAGGAAAGTAATCTTGTCGAAAATGGTGGATTGTGTTCTCTTCCTATGATGTGGAGTTTCTTAAACTAGAATTATTGTCATGCTCTTTTGATTAAGCCTTGATGCATATATCACATCTTTTGGATTCAGTTGATTCTATGCATATGCATTGCATTGTTCTTAAATGAGTAGAGGTTTTTAAAGCATTTCATGTTATATGTCAATCTTATCAAGTCACATGCATGTGTAGGCAACATCTTTGAGATGGCATTTTCTAGTAAGAAAAAAAAAGATTGCCAACCAGCTCCACATAGTGCTATAGGCTTAATGAAGAATAGCAAATCACAAACATTGATTCTTAGAGGAGGCAATGTGGTTGTGTTAGAGACTCCTTCATATAAGCAAATATTTCGACCTCCCAAGTTGAACGATCGTGACAAGAGCAAAAAATATAAAAAGTCATTTTTGTTGGAGTTTTGTAGACACAACCAAAATGCTGTTAATTGTGCAAACCATAGAATAGCTAAAAGTTAGCTAGATGGCCATAGTATACATCATGATTTGAGAAACAATAAGGAAGAGAATCAGAAGCTCATGGATATAATTGATGCAAATCATCACACCATTTTACCTCTGGAATCTCCTGGAGCTTTTTACATATGGAAGAGAGAAGATATATATGTTTATATTCATGATACTTTGGCCGCATGTCGAAAGAATCAAAAGGCAAAAGCACAAGCAATGGGTTTATTTATTGTAAGTCATTTATCTTACTTTTATATTGTGGTTTCATAAAAGTTCAATTTCATATTTAATACGCATTTTCCTTATATATGTAGGGAAAGTCTATCACAACACCTGAGGTTCCTATGCAATAAGAAAGCTTACCAGAGCAAGTAGAGACTAATATTCATGAAAAAAAAATATTGGATGATGAACCTATCCAAAAAAGCATGTGATGTTTTTTAATAAGTATTTCAATTTTTTATTTTCATATTTAAATATAATAAATTCATTCATTCTGTAGAAAAAGTTATACGAAGCAAATAATTCTTATGATGAAGTGGTTACATCCCATGAGACAATGGATGAAAACAATATGACTATAATGGTGTGTACTTATTTTTATATCTTTGAATATTGAGCTTGTAAAATATGAACGTGTCATACAATGACTTATATGAAATGATGAAAACATAGAGGATGCCGAAGAGGATGTGTATCGACCACAATTTGAGGATCAAGTTGTTTATTATAATGAGATATAGTTATTTTAAAAATGTATAATCTCTATATTTGATCTTTAAAGAAGTCGTAGATGATATTGATAACTTTTTTATATATTACAGGATTCCTTGTTATCAGAAAGAATATCATTTATGGAGCTATTAAATGACTCTACAAAGGTTTGATATCTTTACAATTTGTATTTATGAAAATAAAGTTTACTTATATTTATGAAATAGTTTTTTTTTTCAGGTAATACATAATGATCATGAGGATGATATTATTAAGGATTTGCAAAATGAGAATGTAGAGATTGTTGCTGCGAGAAAAAATAACCATACATGCAAGATAGTTTTGCATTTCTAAGTTAAATATTAGCTTTTATCTTTGCAAGACTTTTATATGAAGTGTATTTATCTAAAACATTGATGGTATTTTGAAGGTGATTGAGAAAATGCAATTTAACATTGAAAGTAAAAAGATAAGTCATGAGAACAAAAAGCCAAAAAAAAAGTGCGTGCGCTTATAAAAAATTATTACTCTTTTGATTGAGGTTACACTTTATATTGATATATGTGTTTATTATTATATAGGATCTTAGTCTTATCCAAGATTGTGGAAGATCTCATTCTTTGTCGCAACACGAAAGAGCTCAATCATCTCATCTTATGACTACTTCGGTATGTTATAAATGTTTACTATTATATTTACTTCATAAGTAAGGATTATAACTACTAATTACATGGATAGCATTTTAAAATTATTTTTTATTTATACATAATGATTATGTAGTATAAGTTTATATTTATATTAAAACATTTATCATTTATAGATTATAAGTGATAATATTGGATTGTGTTTCTTACCCTTCATGTTTCTTCAACTTATGTAGGTGGAAACATATGATGATGAAGATCAAGAGACCATACTTATGAATTTTTTTGACATTCAAAATATTGATGAGTTATATTTATCATTGAAATCATCTTTCAACATCATAAAGAGAGATGCCACCTTTGAAGGAGATTGTAGAGAGCAAAATCCTTTTGTAATTGAAAAGTTTATTGTAGATTGGCTTCTTTATACAAAAAAAAATATTTTGACCATGAGTTCTAAACTTGTGAAATATTCCCAAATTCACTAATATCGTGTTTTGATCAAAATAAACAAATGTCCTATGTTTTGACTTTGCATCTTGGAGCCACTCAAGTAGGTGTTTGCTTGGTTCTTTCTGTTTATGGCTCTATTTTTGAAAAGCTATGTATCTCATAGCAATACACTTGTATATTATTTCATAACATGCAAGATCTATGCTCACAACTATTATATGTGTAGTGCCATCCTTATCTCAATATGTGCACTCGGCCCAACAAGCCCAAAAGTTTTGAGGCAAAATTAGTTGTATATCATTATGATCAGAGAAAAGTCTGTAGTTGTACTCTTTTATGGTTGTGGAATCCATTTCTAGTGCCATAATCAAGGCATCCTACACATGACAATTAGATCTAGGTGTTAGCCCTAAGTAAGTCAACACAAATATAGAAGCTGAGGTGCGAAAAGGGAAGGGAGACTCACCAAGTGAAAGTGATGGGTTAAATGGGCTACTTGCTCAATAGGTCTAAGTACATAACATATTCTATGTATCAATAAATTATTTTCGTATGTTTATTGGCTTCAATTGCACTTTGTTATACTAAGGTTTTGAGGGAATCATGATGATAACTTACCTACTAAACTACAATGTATGTTATAGATTAGGGTACCATAATATAATCAATTGCCTTGATATTTTCATAGGAATCCATTTTAATTAGATTCAAAATTATTGTGTACCTGCTATCAATGAACAATGAGTGAATAAATGTGACTTTGTTATAGTTGGATAAGTAGCAAAGAGGGTCTAAACTTAATCACTACTGTAGAGGCGAGCTCAAGCTCAACTGCCAAGACCCACGGATCGCTTATTGTTCAAGTGTTTCAAGCAAACACTAATGGCTACCTCTCACATAGTCAACATGCTATACTTCTCTATGAGAGTAGTGAGCTTACCTTGATGCTAGATTGAGTTGCTTCCTCCCTCAAGCACATCAATAGCCCCATGGTTCGTGATGCAAGCTCAAGCACCCTCAAGCCTCTTCCTCAAAGCTCCATCCTCCATACCCACACATGAGACAAGAGAAGAGAAAAGAAGAAGAAGAAGAGAGGAGATGGTGGAGAGCTTCACCTCCAAGATCCCTCACTCCCTCACTTGCTCACACTCCCTCCCTCAAGCAATCACATGCAAGCAAGAAAAGAGAAGAAGAGAAGAAGAAGAAGAGTCCACTTTGCCACACACCAAAGAATGAGCTCTCGTTCACGTTTTGAACTTTATGTATAAAATCCTAAATCCCTTTTGGGCAGTTATCCCTTTATTCCCTTTTTTATATGGCTGGCCATGGCCTAGGCTCTTTTTCCCATTATCCTCCTATCTTCCTAGCTTCCTTCCTACCGCCCATCTACCTTTACAATTTTCACGGGTGAGAGCCCGGTGCTCTTAAAATAAATTATAGTGCCCCTTGCGCTCTTTTACAAAAGTATTGACTTGCGCTTGCGCCTCTCTCCTTGATTTAGGACTTTTTCACACTTCTTGTGTTTCTCGATTTTTTCTTGATGCACCTTCGTCTTTCATTCCACTTTTGCCTTGGCCTTTTCTTTTGCTTTAGATTTTTTGTATTTTCACTTTTCCACCTTGTTTGTCTAAGGGTTAACATTAACCCCTCCTAGTTGAGTGCCAGTCCCATGGCACTTGTTGGAGTTGGACGGTGTTATTGAGGTAGCCAGATGGCTTTTTGAGTTTGTATACAACCTGTGTTGGGAGATGTGTTGAAGGGATTTATGGAACTGGAAGGCCCTTGAGTTGGGAATAAGCCCAGGTGTTGGAGGGATTTATGGATCTGTTGGAGGGATTTATGGAACTAAAAGGCCCTTGAGTTGGATATGATTGCTGGTGCTGGAGGAATTTATGGACATGTTGGAGGGATTTATGGAACTAAAAGGCCCTTGCATTGGATATGATCCCTAATATTGGAGGGATTTATGGACCTTTTGGAGGGATTTATGGAACTGAAAGGCCCTTGAGTTTGGAATGAGCCCTGGTGCTGGAGGGATTTATGGACCTGTTGGAGGGATTTATGGAATTCAAAGGCCCTTATGTTGGATATGATCCTTGGTGCTAGAGGGATTTATGGACCTTTGGAGGGATTTATGGAACTGAAAGGCCCTTGAGTTTGGAATGAGCCCTGGTCTTGGAGGGATTTATGGACATGAAAGGCCCTCATATGAACCCTAGTGGAAAGTGTGCTAGAGGAATTTACACCTTTGGAATTGAAAATAAAGTTGGACGAATCCTTGCGTGGAGAGAGGCTGATGGGCAGATTCGTCTTTGAAATTGAATATTGTGTTGGATGGATCCATCACCTGGCCCTCTGTGGTTTCCTTCTCTTGCATTGTGCCAAATGAGCTTCTTCATTCACTTTTCGACTAGGGCTATCACATCTACCCCTTGATTTGTCGTGCTTGTATGGTGGCATATCGCATAAGATGGGGAGTGCATTACATGGATGATGGGGTCTGTGGGGCCAGATGGTCGGGGCCTCTGTTTGTACCCAGAAAGAAAAGGAGGTGCACTACTTGGGGGTGTGTCTGCCTTACCGTGGAATGCATGGTGCCAGTGCTTGTACCTTGGGCAATCCCTCGGTGTGTCCCACACTTGAGGACTCAGTTTATGCATAAGGAAAGTGATGTGCAGGGTGCTTAGGGTGACAGGTCTAATCATAGGCGAGTGTTACCTCCCTAGGTGTGTCCTGCCCTTGATGTGCCATAAGTGTGGAGTGGAGAATCAAAGTGAGGCTAGAGAGTTAGGGATGGAGCCAGCCGAGTGAGGCCAGCGGACACACCTAACTAGAGAACCCCTAGGTGCAATGACTATGATCGATGTTGTGTAGCTTGCGATGTCTCTTTTTTCTTTTCTTTTTCTTTTTTTTGGTTAATATAACTTAAACCCAAGTTACATAGTCGTGACAGAAGTTATTCTTTGTCATCGGAGTGAGGTGGAGAAGGGAGCTTAATAGATTTGCTAAGAAATTGGCGGCTTTGGAGATACCCCTTGAGGTTAAGGTGGACCTGAAGGATGGTGGTGGAGAGAAATGGATGATTGCAACAAGTGAAGCATCTATCATTCATGTCCTCTAGAAGAGCCGAGCAAAATGAAGGCAATAGAGCAATTCACATCATTAGTCGTCTATGGCATTAGGATCAAAATGGAGTACTGGGAGGCCACGCTCCTACGGGGTGGGGTCTTGCCTAAGGAGTATCCTAAGCAATCTAAGATAATTACAAGTAGTAATAAAGGCAGGGTCAAGGCATGAAGAGAATTCGTTAGTGAATTGGATTAGGGTATCATAGAAGTTCTTTGACATGAAGACGAGGGCATATTCATACGTAGTACAATGAGGGTTATAGATTACAGGAAAGTCGTAGTGGCCGTGGATATTGGAGTCAAAATCCACTCCCACCCTTTGAGGGTAAGGCATAAAGGTTGTTGGGTCATTCTGCTCAAAGGGTTGAGTATTGCAAAAGGCCATCCAAGTGTCCAGGTTGGATTCGTAGACCCTCCTTCTCCATTTAGGTTGACATTCGTAGCTGGCCACCACAGACTGTGGCACTTCAAAAACCTTATTCTGCCAAAACTCGACATCTTCAGTGACCCATAAGGTGGGATTTTGCTCTGTCTCATCCAACCATTTCTGTTTGAGCCTGCTTTCAATGTTAATTACATCCTCCACCACCTTGATGGGCAAGATTCTATGCAAGGTGGTGGGAAACTAGAAGTTAAAATCAAAGGGGCTCCTAGACATTTCTTACCTCTCCTAGATTACAAGGTTGACATGGAAGCTTGTCCTCACATGGTGGGATAGGTGCCTAGGGTGCCCTCACTCCCTTGGCATTCTATTTCCTCCTTGTTTCCTTCACCATTTGTTTTCTTTTTTCCCTTAGTGCCGCCTTTCTTTCTGCGGAGATGTCTATGTGTTGCTGCTCTTCAGGCTACAGGGAAGGAGGTGCTCGGACAAGCTCTTCTTCACGTGGTCCCATTTCAAAGTTCACATCCACCTCTCTTTCTTGGCTTGGCTCTTGCTACTCTCCTTCGATGAACTCGAGTGCATCCACTTCGTGCGAGGTTAGACCTACCAATAGGAGATAATGGCGTTGCTCTTCCAGGCTTGGGCCAACCCTGCTAGGTTGTGGTGGCATCCACAGTCTTGCTTTCAGCACTCTACGAGCCATTCCTAGTTTCCTTTTCATTGTCTCTATGGACTCTCCCTCTTCTGCTTGGGTGACGTCCAATAGGGTATCTAAGAAGGCACTTTGATGGGTCTAGAAGCTCACTTTGGCGGCCTCTGCTCTGCTTTCATCAAGTATTTTCTCTTTTTCTACTTGAGTGAGATGGCATGCCAAGGCTTTAACTCTTTTTTTTGTTTTGATTAGCCCATTCTTCTGCCCTCATATTCATACCTTCGAGGCTTTCCCTTGTCTCTGAGCTAGCACTATCAGTTTGTGTTCTTGGTCTTCCATCTCTCTCCTTAGCTTTTGCTGCTCTTCCTTTGTTGCGCAGCCTCTTGGGTTAGTTTTTCCACCTCTCTTTCATACCAGTAAGATCTTTCCTCCCTCAGCTCCTCCAGCTCTTCTGTGGCTTTAGTGATTTTCTCCATTTCTCCTTGTAGATATTCGTAGCGTGCCACAATCTCTTCATTGTGCCGCCGTAGGCATCGTGTTGCCTTGGTTTCTTTGTTCAAGAACACTTGCCATTCTGCTTCTGTCTCTTCCTTAGCTTGTAGCTGCTCTTTCAGCTCATTGACTTCCCTTTGGGCCATGGCCATTTGGCGTGTTCTCTCCAACTAGGATGCATCCAATGCCTCTTTTTCAACTTCGAGCTCTGCTCCATGATTCTCTTCTCCTCCTTGGCTCTCTCTGTTGAGATATCGAGCTCCACTCGTGATACGCCAGGGTGACCGTTGTATATTTATGTCACCGACTTGTCAGTTGCAGACGCGGTTGGTACACCGCCCATGAATAATAGCTACATGAGAGCTATCCTTATCTACTCTAGTTCGTGGCTCAGTTAGTATGCCACCTTAGTTAGTTGAGTTTGGTTTGAGACCCATATATAGGGTTCTTCTATTTCTTTGTACTTGAGTTCTTTTGGCTTACACAACTAAGAAGAGGAAAACTGTTTTCAGCCTCCACCCTTGTGTGTCTTCCCCCATTGTGCAAGCAAGAAAGCTTCAAGCGAGACTCCTTCCTTCTCTCCCACAATCTTGACATGGTATCAGAGCCTTGTTCGTGGTAAGGAGCTCAAGAAAGCAAGCCAAGCTCGCGGTGGTCTGGTAAGAGGAGCAGTGTTGCTTTCATTTCCTGTTTTGGGAGCAGATCTCTGCAGGTAGCACAACCGGAAATTGCAGGAGTGCATTGTCTCAGGTTGAGACGCCCTTCGCGGTGAAGCAAGAGGGCAGTATATGCTGCGGGTAAGGGCTTTAGCCCTTGGCGACCTTGTTTTTTTGATTTGAGGCCATTTCGGGGCCTGTTTTGCAGACGGAAGTTTTCTGCACGCACTCAAGAAAAGGCTCAGTTTTATGCTGTGCGACCACTGTTCTACAGGTCGGTGAAAAGTTACTGTAGAAATTGCATCGTATGCTTGTGCGCAGAGACATTGGGAGTTTCAGAATCATCCTTGGTTCCTGTTTATGCAAAATCGTCACTAGGAAGTGACTGTGTGGTCAAATACCACTTTCGCCAGTTTTGCAGATTTGCCCTTGTGAGGGTGAAGCTGTGTTTTTTGCAGTGACAGAATTTCTTGCAGTATTCTGTAATGGCGTCTGATTCTCTTTCACAGATTGTCACTGAAAAGCTTGACAAGAACAACTTCCAGGCATGGAAGTTTAGAATGACGAATTTCCTTATGGGAAAAGGATATTGGGAATTTGTTGCAGGAAATGAAGAAGAACCAGTTCTTCCTGATGTTCCCAATCAACAACAAATGCAGGCATTTAAAACATGGCATGAGAGAGCCAGGAAAGTTATGTATTGGCTGTCTATCAGTATTTCAGACTCTATGATTGTGCATATTCAGGATGCAAGTACGCCAAAGGAGGCATGGGATACTTTGTCAAAAATGTATAGCACAAATACGCAAGCCAGGAAAATGCAGCTCAAGCAAGAGTTGCATAATGTGCAAAGAGAAAGTATGAGCATCAACGACTACCACATGAAGGTGAAGAAGATTGCAGATGCACTTGCTTCCATTGGGTCGCCAGTGGAAGATGATGATTTAGTTTCCGTGACCTTGAATGGTCTAGGAAAGGATTATGCACAGTTTCGGACATCCATTTCAGTTCGTGAAAGATTTCCTGATTTTGAGGAGTTGATTGCTCTTCTAATTTCTGAGGAACAGAGAAATGGTGGTGCATCTTCTTCAGGAGGAACTTCAAAAGAAGCTGTCTTCTACTCAAATGCTGGAAGAGGTAGAGGCAGAGGTAGAGGAGGCCGATTTGGAGGCCGTGGCAGAAATCAGAATATGCAGCAAACTCAAGAAAACCAGTCCTATGGAGGAGGACGTGGTAACTCTAGAGGCAGGGGGAGCCAAAGAGGTCGTGGTGGATGGCAAAGAGGCCAAAATGCAAACAGTAATGTTGAATGCTACTACTGTGGTAAAATGGGTCATATGGCTAAAGACTGCTATAAAAAGCAGAATGACATCATGAATGGAAAACTGCAACAAGGGAATTATGCATCTTCTAGTAGACAGGGTGATGACAGAAATGAGCATTTGTTCATGGTGCAGCACATGAACAATTCTATGACAAGTGCAGAAGAAAGCAATGATGTATGGTATGTTGACTCAGGTGCATCAAACCACATGACAGGTCATGCAGAATGGATGGAGGATGCAAGGAAAATGGAAAAACCAGGATTTGTGGAGACTGGTGATGATACTGCACATCCTATTGTGCAGATTGGAAAAATTCCCTTGTCTATGCAGGGTGGGAAAAAGAAATACCTGTCCGATGTATTTCATGTCCCGAATATCACCAAGAATCTGGTTTCAGTTGGTCAAATGGTTGAACAGGGCTTGCAGGTCAGATTTAATCCTCATGGATGCTTTGTTGAGGATATGAAAAATAAAGGTCGCTTGATAGCAAAAGGAAAGAAGAAGGGCAGAATGTTTACATTGGATGCAGACATGTCTGAATTGAGTGCAGCAATGTTTGCACATGGGACCGGTGTAGTTGCAGATATTGATATCTGGCATAAACGCATTGGTCATGTTAATGTACAGCGACTTAAATCAATGCAGGCCCAAAATATTGTTGCAGGATTGCCCAAATTCAAGGTTGCAGAAATGCATAAGGTATGTGAAGCCTGTCAGTTTGGAAAACAGGCAAGGAAACCATTTCCTAGACATGTTCAAGAGAGTGATAAGCCATTGGAATTAATTCACTCTGATGTGTGGACAACTAAAGCTGCATCTCTTGGAGGCTGTCATTATTTTGTCAGTTTTATTGATGACTATAGCAGAAAAGTTTGGGTGTATTTTATGAAAAAGAAAAGTGAAGTTTTTGGGCATTT
The DNA here is from genome assembly GCF_053477565.2 of Lygodium microphyllum. Classification (NCBI taxonomy): domain Eukaryota; kingdom Viridiplantae; phylum Streptophyta; class Polypodiopsida; order Schizaeales; family Lygodiaceae; genus Lygodium; species Lygodium microphyllum. The sequence goes on along the minus strand of NC_141156.1, from coordinate 34,388,439 downwards.
CAAAACTCTTAAAGCTATGGTTGAAAAAGAAACAGGCTTGCAGATAAAATGCCTAAGGTCAGATGGAGGGGGAGAGTACCTCTCAAATGAGTTTGCAAAGTTCTTGCAGGAGCATGGCATAAAGCAGCAATATTCATGCAGTTATACCCCACAACAAAATGGAATTGCAGAAAGGAAAAACAGGCATATTGGAGAGGTATCTCGTGCCATGCTCAATGAAAAAGACTTGCCAGATTTTTATTGGGCTGAAGCAGTTGCTACAGCAGTCTACATAATGAACAGGACTCCCACTGCAGCAATACATGGAATGACTCCAGAGGAGAGGTATACTGGTAGGAAACCAGATATTTCTCATTTGAAAATTTTTGGTTGCATTGCCTATGTACACGTGCCAGATGAGCTGAGATCCAAGTTGGATCCAAAAGCTGAGAAGTGCATCTTTATTGGTTACTCTCTGCAGCAAAAAGGGTATAGATGCTATAACCCTTCTACTCGTAAGTTTACAGTGAGCAGAGATGTTGTTTTTGATGAGATGAGTAGCTGGTATAAACCAGTAAATGTGATTGATGATGAAGATGCACAAAATGGTAATGCTACACAGAATTCACAGCAGCAGTCACAAAATATTAGTGGACCTGGAGCGTCCTCTAGTAGTGGTTCACATTCTTCGCCATGGACAGGCAGATTGAGATCAGGAGAATCTTCTCAAAGCAATGCAGATAGTGGTATGCAGGTATCACGAAAAGGAAAAGAGAAGGTTGATCAGCCCATGTTTGATGTGAATGCAGGTCACTCTTATGTGGATGGTGAATCCAGTGGCTCAGAACAGAGCATTGATGATGAGTTGGGTATTCCTTCTATTATTACACCTGGAGTAAGGAAGACCAGGGATGTTTTGAGAGCACCTGGGAGTGAACCTACTTTGCGCAGGTCTACAAGAGCTAGGTATCCTGTGGATAGGCTGAAATATGATGGATTTACAGCCATTCACTATGCATATATGGTCAAAGTGATACAGGAACCAGAACCCACATCTTTTGAGCAAGCCATGGGAAAAGAAAAATGGGAGAAAGCCATGGATGAAGAAATGGATGCCTTGGAAGCAAATGCTACATGGGAGTTAGTACCTTTGCCTAAAGGTAAGAATGCAATTGGCTGTAAGTGGGTTTATAAGGTGAAGCACAATGCTGATGGTTCTGTGAACAGATACAAGGCAAGATTAGTAGTCAAGGGGTATGCACAAACATATGGCATTGACTATGAAGAAACATTCAGTCCGGTTGCAAGGATGGCAACCGTAAGAGCAGTCATTGCTATGGCTGCATCAAAGGGATGGTCTTTACATCAGATGGATGTAAAGAATGCCTTCTTGCATGGTGATTTGCAAGAAGAGGTCTATATGGAGCAGCCACCAGGTTATGTGCATGCTGTTCATCCTGAGTTTGTTTGCAGGTTGAAGAAAGCCTTGTATGGCTTGAAGCAAGCACCTAGAGCATGGTCTGACAAGATAGGACAGTATCTTGTCACTATTGGCTTTCAGATTTCCAAGGCAGATTTCTCACTTTATGTGAGAAAAACAGAGAAAGGTATTATGCTGCTTGTCATTTATGTTGATGATTTGATTATGACAGGTGACAGTGATGAAGATATCCTTCATGTGAAAATGCTATTGAAGCAGAAGTTTGAGATGAAGGATTTGGGAGAGCTGCGTTATTTCTTGGGCATTGAGGTGATTAGATCACCAAGTGGGATACAGCTCTTGCAGAGGCAGTATGGATTGGACATGCTGTCCAAATATGGGATGACAGGCTGTAAGCCTATTTCAGTTCCTTTGGAGCAAAATGTGAAGCTGAGCACAGATGCAGGTGAGCTTCTAGAAGACCCTACTATGTACAGACGCATAGTAGGAAGTTTGATTTATATGACTATTATCAGGCCAGATTTGAGCTATGCTGTTGGATTGGTAAGTCAGTTTATGCAGGCTCCAAGGAAACCACATTTGGATGCGGCTAGACGCATACTTAGGTATGTGAAGTCCACATTGCAGTATGGACTATTTTATGAGACTGGGGTTCAGATACAGTTGCATGGATACACTGATGCTGATTGGGCTGGTAGTATTTCTGATAGACGATCTACCAGTGGATATGTATTCTCTTTTGGGAGTGCTGCAGTCACTTGGAGCAGCAAGAAACAGCCTACAGTTGCCTTGTCGAGCACAGAGGCTGAGTACAGGGGTGCAGCAATGGCTGCATGTGAGGTAGCTTGGTTGCATAAGCTACTTTATGATATGCATCAGTCTACAGATGGGCCAGTTGTCATTTATTGTGACAACATGAGTAGTATACACTTGGCAAATAACCCAGTCTATCATGCTAGAACAAAGCACATTGAGGTGCATTATCACTATGTGCGAGAGAGGGTTTTACTAGGTCTTATTGATCTAGTTTATGTCAGCACAGAGGATCAGGTAGCTGACATATTCACGAAGGCATTGGGCGCAGAGAAGCTGCGCAAGTTCAGAGACCTGCTTGGTGTGCAGGAATTGGGATTGAGCTCGAGGGGGAGTGTTGAGATATCGAGCTCCACTCGTGATACGCCAGGGTGACCGTTGTATATTTATGTCACCGACTTGTCAGTTGCAGACGCGGTTGGTACACCGCCCATGAATAATAGCTACATGAGAGCTATCCTTATCTACTCTAGTTCGTGGCTCAGTTAGTATGCCACCTTAGTTAGTTGAGTTTGGTTTGAGACCCATATATAGGGTTCTTCTATTTCTTTGTACTTGAGTTCTTTTGGCTTACACAACTAAGAAGAGGAAAACTGTTTTCAGCCTCCACCCTTGTGTGTCTTCCCCCATTGTGCAAGCAAGAAAGCTTCAAGCGAGACTCCTTCCTTCTCTCCCACAATCTTGACACTCTCTAATTGAGAGAGGAGCTCCTTGATGTACTTGTTGTACTTGTTGTACTCTTCAAGCGGCTTTTCTATTGCGGGAATGGAGGTTGTGGAGCTTGCCACCTTTTTCCTCTTAGGGTTTCACCTCAACTCGGCGTCTACCGCAGCCCCGCCTTTTGGTTCCTACTAGGGGGTTCTTCTGCTCCTTGGCCCATTTCTTTATTCACAAAGTATTGGACCCAAGCCATTAGGTTGCTCGCATCCACCTAGGTCATAGAATTGGGAGTGGAGATGGCGGCAGTGGTTGCGGGCATCAAGAGAGTGGGAATGGGGGTGATTAGGGCCTTGCCCTTACCTTCTTCCATTGCAGGTGGCATGAATTCTAGCACCTAGGCGTTTGATCTTGGCCCTTCATCTTTGATTGGGCTTGCAGGTTTCGGATCATCATGCCTGGATTGTTTCTCAATGGACCTGTGCGTGGAAATGGCCATGTCTTCCTCCTCCTTTTTTCTCAATTCCTCTTCCTCCTCTTTCTACTTTCTCCTTCTTTCCTCCTCTGCCTTTTTGGACTCTCTACAGGCCTTTTGCAATTTTGCATTTTCTTGTTTCTTCCTCTCCCTTTCTTGATGTTCTTGTACAATTTTCTTCTTTGTCTTCTTAGCCTTTCCTCGGCTAGTTTACTCTTGTTGTTCCTTGTCTTCTTCTTCCTCACTTAGTGTGCTTTCGTTGGAATGCGCCTCTTATTCCTAGTGAGGTGGTGACCTGCTTGGTGTTTCATCCACCCCTTCTCCTCCTTCTTCCTACCCTTGTCCCAAGGCTTCCCTGATGATTGCGGTGAGGACCCCATCGAATCCAATGGTTGCAGCCTTTAAAGACGAGGCTTTCCTTTTAGCTTTGGTGGTAGGAGATTCTCCTCTGACAGTTTGTCCTCCCATTGCCAAGGATTTTGCTAAGGTCTCAATGGTCTTCCTCACAAAACCATTGAGGCTCACCTCATCCAATGACCTTACTGCGACGCTCTCTAGCAAAGGGACGTTGATGCGGCTCATGATGGTGTTGTATCTTTGACTAAAAAACAATGCATGCACCATTTTGGCTTAGAGTTGGATTTCGGGGTCAGGGATATCCGCCAAGCTAATGCCATCGTTGGTGTGGAATTTTACCTTGTCCATTCATAGAAAGGCATATACATCTCTTTTCGGCTTCCTCTCCACTTTGTTTGCCAAGCCCAATGGATTTTCCACCAACTCCGGGGTCAATTCAATCTGCACTTGACGAGTTTCCTCTCCCTCATGCACAGTTACGGTGCCATGGTTCCTGTGGAAAGTCCTCAGGAACTTTGCATAGTGGAAGTAGTCCACCCCCTGGCTTAGTGCTTCCACGTATTTCTGCAGATTCCATTGCTCGATGATCTGCCTCACGGCTTGCTCTTCAATGACCACATCTTCTAGGTTGAACTTGAACTGGTTAAAGGCTTGTGTTTCCATCAAAAGTCCATATTTTGCTTGTTCTTCCTCTAAAAAAGGCAATTTACCAACCTTTTCTTGGCCTGCCATGATGGGTGCCTATGAACTGAAATGCTTGAGCACAGAGGTGAATTTTTCCTCCCAGTAGTCTATTGATTTCAAATTTTATTGACCTTTTTCTCAATCACAAGTTATTGCATTCTACCCTTTGCAGTGTGTGCTTTTCCTTTATTATTTTCCTTATGTGTTTGGTTTGAGTCACCTTACCCCCACTTATGGTTCACCATTAGCATTCCTAAGATATTTTCTTGTTGGAAGATAAATAGGAGTTGATCATGCTTTTATGGAAAGAAGAACGTGCTTTAAGCATCAAAAGGGAATTTTCTTTCAAGAAGTTCTATTTATTTCTAGAATTTTATGACACTTTTCCTTGATTTCACCTTACTTCACCTTGCCCCTCCCCCCTTGGGAACGAGAAGAATCCTTCCTAGGATTAGACATGGGAGAGACAAGACATTTGAGCACAATATGGTGCTATCTACTTTGGCATAAGCCAATTGTAGAAATTAGGATTGTATTCCAAGTAGGCATGACGATCAAGGTTATAAGGACTAATGCAGACTTGGGTAATGTAAGTTAGGACATCGGTTAGAAAATCACCCGAGTTGATGCAGCTAGCCACATGTAGCTCCTCTTCTGTAAGGATGCAAGCAATGTAAGGATGGGGCAAGACCTAGTCGTCTAAGTGTTTGTTTCGGGTTATGGCCAAGACGTTGAAAGAGGTTGGTGCTATGTAAGTTGGGTCATACTCGGTTGTTTTGAATGGTGTTGCTCAACATTAGTCATTATTTGGCAACCATGTTTCTCCCATTGGAGACATAGGTTACACCATTTGTGTAAGAATGATGAGTCAGAGTCAGCAAGGCAAGTGAGTTCCTCAAGCTCAACGGATGATGTAGAGCTTTTGGGCTTGCGGTATGATGTGATTAGTTGTTTGATGAATGCGTGCTCTTTGAGATTTCGCTATTATCGATCAAATCCTTTGAAACATTGGGGGATGTTGCTGTCATGAACTCATATTCTTCCCAAGTGTAAGATAAGGAATAAACCTCAGCGGGCAAGGGTTTCATCAAGTAAGCCGAGGTCAAGTCTTTTGTAGCTCCTAGCAAATGTGGTAAGAGCTTGATGCAGGTCACCAAGTCATCTCCTGTATTCTCAAGCAAGGTCCTTGGTGATCGTTAGGAATGAACGCCTCTCGTAGGAAGGCCTAATACTTGCTAGTGGTTGTGGTGGAATTGGGCTGGACAGTGATGGTTCTAGTGGTTGTGGATTTGACAATGGTGTGTCTAAGGTAGCTCCATAGTTTAATCTGTGTGTCTAGTGTTGCTTTGGGTACTGAGGGTGGCTCCTGTGACACATATGGTGGGTTGCATTCTTCTTGTGGGGGTACCAAGCTCTCCAGACTTAGATGATTTTGAGGTATCATGTGGCTGTTTGGGTCGATAGATTGGTTGGGGTTTTTTGACCACAACCGTCGTGGGTTTTGTAATCTTTGCTGCTCAGGTTTTCTGGTCGCTTTAGAAGGAGAGTGGCTTCTTAGAGGTGGGGTGGCTAGTGATGGTCATGGTTTGACTATGCTTCTAGAATCTCTCTTCTTGGGCACCCATATCTAGGTGTTGCCTTTGCAGTATCCTTGGGCTTGCAATAGATCTTTAGGGATCCATTGTGACTTGATTGTGCGCCTACATCGATAGCGTCGGGTTGGTCTCTTAGGTTTCGAATGATAGTTGTTAGCCTTGCGGGGCTATGTTTGTTGGCTACGAGTAGGTCGTTTTTGGTGCTTTGGCACCCATTTAAGTGTGGGGTATTTGGCTTTGGGGATAACCTTAGTTGGCAGTGGTTTTGTAGTCTGGGTGGGTTGTGATGACTCATGAACCCTCTCCCTAGGCTTGCTCTTAGGTAGCTCTATCAGTGGCATGGCAGGCTTGGGTGGAGCCTTGCTGCCCTTGCTGAAAGCTGTCATGATTCAAACATTGCCAATGGCAAGGTGAATATGCTGTAGATTGTAATGTACATTGCATTTGTGGAAATTCAGAGTTTGTAGCAAGAAGAATGTGCACAAGAGGGAGATGAGAGCTCAAAGTACAAGAATAAAATATTGCTTACTAAGTTGCTCAAAGTACAACTTGGGTATACTCTATCTCACACTTGATAGTGACCCATAGGCTGTTTATATAGCCTCTGCCAAGCTAGGGTTAGAGTTTCCCCAGCCCCTTAAGGCCATTCACATCCATCTTCCCTCATAGACCCTTGCTTAGGCTGAATTCCCATGCCTATATTGTAATCCCCCCCCCTCAATGCGAGGGTGGCATTGCATCACAAGACATGTTAAAGTTCCCCCCCTCAATCAAATGGGATGCCTTTATAAATCAGGCTACAAGGATATTCATAGGTAGAGGATGTTACAAGACTCAAAAGAGTGGGTCATCTGTGGATTGGGAGGCAAAGTTGGCCTCCAATTCCTTAAATACTGCTGGAGCACTAGGACACTTATTACTGGTGATATGCCCGGTCTTTTTGCATTTGTTGCACTTCATTTTGTTAGGGTATTTCTTCCAGCAATTGCTTACAATATGCCATTTTTTGTGATAGAAGGAGCACTTAGTAGAAGCGGTATGGACTAACACTTGCTCATGGGAAGTGATTGATGAAGTTCCTTTAGTATGGTTTCTCTTCTCTTCATCCAGATTGGATGGTACTTGCCAAAGTTGGGTTCGGAATATTAGTTTAGGTAGTCACAAGAGTTGGAAAAACTATCTTCACGGACTTTGGCAGGATGGCAATGGCATCTTCATCATGGATGGGTGCTTGAATGGAGGCAAGTTGTGCCATAAGCCCCTTCATATGTGAAATAAACTTGCTTAGATCTTCTCCATGTTTGTATTCCAAGCTGAAAACTCAATCTTGAGAAACATCTTCAAGTTCTTCCCTGTAGCATGGTAGAGCCTTTCAAGCTCATCCCACTTTTCCTTGGCAGTGAAGAGTTGGTCAATATGATGAATTAAAGGCTCATCTAAATGAAGCATGATGATGGCTTGAGCTTGTTCATCATCTTCTACATCAAGGGGATTGGATGGGTCAATTACTTTGGTCCCTTTTATGAAGGGCCAGTAGCCTCTTTCCATCAATTTGTATTTTACCAAGACTTGCCAAGGATGGAAATATTTTCCATTAAATTTTCAAATTTGAGGCCTTACATCTGCATAGGCCATAGCCATTATAGGAAGGTCTTACCAATTTCCTTAAGCAATGGCAGTGTCTAGTCCTTTATAGGTGGCCAAGTACAACATAATAGTAGAATTGATAGCCGCGTTTTAAAGTTGTAGAGTTGAAAACGGTTGGAAATCATACATATGCAATATCTGAAGATAGGATTTAGGAGGTCCTGTTCTTCAAACAACCCTTGATTTAGGCTTTACCTTTTTTCTAGGTTTCAATGAGGTGAGCTTTGACTGGACTTTAGGCTCTTTCCAATAATGTGGCCTATTAGAGGAGTTCTTGGTGGATCATGGCTTATCGATAAACTCTATGCTCTTGGATGAATCAGAGGAGAGTACAATAACACTCATATCTCTGATGTACCAATAGACTAATATTGGGATATGGTCTATGTGTTTATAGTTGTACATATAGCCTTACAACCAAGCAAGAAGAGATAAATGTTATAAAGCACTTGATGGATATAATTTTCTGATAAAAAAACCAGATTGAGTCAATATCCAGCTAGCAACATGATTGTAAAATGCAACATTAGTGCTTACAAGCACTCATCTCAAGGTTTATGCCACTTGAGATTGTAAGATGTGGATTGTTTGATGAATTAAAGAGATCCACCGAGGGTAAGAACTTTGAAATAGAGCTTTCAAACCTTCAACTAGGAGAAGATCAATCAACGATTAGAATCACTGTTAGTGCACATAAATTGAAAAATTTAAAGAATGGAAAAGCTTGAAGCTTCTTGGCTATGGCTACCAGGTTACATGCAGCTAGGTAGAGGGCCCAGGGAACAGCCCGAAAATTGCGGCGCATTTTGCGTTGTTGTTCCCTACTCTGTCTGCCCCTCCCAGCCCTCTTGACCTTCTCCTCCTGCTTTGCTACCTTCCCCAGTACTCTTGGGCACTGATTCAACATACCCCTTCCTCTTCCCCTTGGCATCTTGACCCACGAATCATCTTCCATGGTGGACAATAGCTGGGACTGTTTGAAACAGTTTGGGGCAGCCATGGATTCTTCCAATTGAGGCTTTCTCTGACCGAGAGAGATCAACCCCACAAGCCCTTCAGCCTGTGAAGGATTCCTCTTGCTCGGATGAAGCCATTGAGCTCAGCATGCATGGGAGCTTTGCAGGTAGCCATGAAAGCTTCACTTGAAGCTTCCCATGCTTGAAGCTCAAGCTCGGGGATAAGCTTGGGAGCCTTCTTCATTAGCAAGAGCACTCAAATGCTAAAGCACTCTTCCACGGATGCCCAACCAACAATCAAAATTGATCAATGGAGCAAGCGACATCATGATAATTTGGGCTTCAACGGTCATCACAAGCATTAAAGAGGTATGCCACTCTGATCTTAATTTCTCAATTTAGCCACTTGCTGAGCTTAATCCATTGTTGGGAGATTCAAGATTGCATACAAGTATCATACCTCTTCCCAAATTTCATTGTAATGGCTGACATTAATCCCTATTTTGTCTTATGATCTTGGATGAATATTAGCCATTGTAAATTGGGTAAGTAGCAGCCAGTGAAGAGTGATTGGACTGCCAAGGTAACCCCTACCCCAACCTTCATCATTCCTTGCATCTCATGAAAAGGCCCAATGTCTCTTTCCAATGCATCTCATGCTGATTGCTAATTAAAAATGTCTGCCACCTATACTCGAGTTGAGGAAAAAGGCCGATGCCAGGTGAGGTGGTAAGACAAAAGAGAGGTGACCCTCCCTTACCACTTAAGACCCTGAAGGGGTGCACAACCCGGCCCGTGGGTAACTTTGCCCACCTCCTAGTGATATGGAGCCCAATAATTGTTTGCAGGTGCAAGTACTTCCATAAGCCCCACTTCCCTACCCCAATGTTCCCTCTTGGATACCCCGCAATGCTAATCGCACCCACTTGAGGTACATGCAGTCAATGGAGATGTATGGTAGTGAATGTATTTATGCATGAATGGCAGAGTTGAAGGGTATGCAATGATGCTCAGGATTATGTTCAGTATGCTCAAGATGCTATTGATGTGTCAGATCATGCCCCTTGATCTATGCTCTATCTATGTAAGACATTGGCACTAAGGGACATGCAGTGTTTTTGGTCACAGTCCTGCAGGACTGTCACAAAGATCCCATTGCAAAAACTTCTTTCTTGAATCTGGGGGTAAAACTTATAGCTCATATCAAAGAGGGATTTGTCTTGGTTTAAATGAAAAATCTCCCCAATCGGAGTTATGATGCAAAAGTTATGCCCATTTTTGTACACTAGGGTCACTATGGACAGGTTGCAGATCGCTCCAGGACAGGCACTGTAAAACCCCTACAAAAAATTCTGATCATTTTTTTGTCATAAAGGTTAATAGCTCATCTTGAAGAGGCCTTCATCCCCTCCAACTTAAGCCCAAAACCCTAGCAATCAGAGTTTCCTACTAAGAGTTATGCCCTTTTTACTGACAATAGGTCCTGTGGAAGATAGCTAAGGTCAAAGTTCATAGCATGTATATCATGGAAAATTGGCACAATGAGGAGGATGACCTGGCCATTGACCAAACTGAGCCCACGGAGGATGTTGATCATGAGCAGTTCTATGACATGGAAGATAGGTTTCCCTTTGACCCAGGCGGTGCGCCCTCGGAGATACTTAATTTAACATCCCACCCACCTCCCATTTCCCTTTGCTCAATCTCCTTGGATGCTTGGATGGGTTCCCGCAGCCCCAGTACCCTTCGCATTCAAGGCAGTATCAATGGGAAGCATGTTTTTATCCTTGTGGATAGTGGAAGCACTCACAGTTTTGTCAATAAATCAGCCATTGACTGGTTGAAATGTATTCCTATGTATGGAGTTACACCACCCCTTGAAGGTCCAAGTAGCAAACGGAGAAGAAGAAATCATCACACATGTATGTCCTGCAGTTCTCTTATGCTTGGCTGAAAATTATGTGGCACTGGTTGATCTGATTGCCCTAGATATGGGCCCCATTGATGTTGTCTTGGGCTGTGATTGGCTGAAACAATTGGGAAAAATTGTTATGGACTTTTCTCAGCTATACATGGAGTTTATGATGCATGCATAGCCTATCCACCTAGAGGGAGTTCGAGATCATACTGATTTTCAACTCAGTATGATACAGTAAAGCAACTCAAACGGGAGTTTAAGAAATGCTCACAAATATTTGTTTTGCAATTAAATAAGGACACTTCTGATCAGCCCTCCACAATATCATATGACTCTGCCTTGCAAGCCTTACTTGAGGAATACAATGACTTATTTCAGATGCCTACATCCCTCCCTCCCAAGAGACAAGTGGACCACCCACTTGACCTAGAGCCCCATTCCAAGCCAGTGAACAAACCCCCCTATAGACTCTCCAAGTGTAAGCATGAAGAGGTTGCAAATCAAATCAAGGAGTTGTTGGAGATGGGTTTCATTGAACCGAGTTCTTCCCCATATGCATCCCCTGTTCTCTTAGTCAAAAAGAAAGTTGGCTCCTTTCGCATGTGTAGTGACTACAGAGATTTGAACAAAATTACAATGAAGAACCACTACCCCATCCCATGTATTGATGATTTGATAGATGAGTTAAAAGGGGCATGCTTTTTCACTAATATTGACTTGCGCTCTGGCTACCATTAGATTCATATGCGGGCAGGAGATGAGGTCAAAACGGCCTTCAGGACTAATCGTGGACTTTACCATTTTCTTGTGATGCCTTTTGGGTTGACTAACGCCCCTGCCACCTTTCAAAGCCTCATGAACAAAATCCTACAGCCCTTCTTGAATAGCCCTTTTTGTTCAAGTTCGTGCTTGTTTTCTTTGATAGCATCCTCGTTTACAGCAAGTCATCTATGGAGCACTTGACACATGTTGGGAGTGTGTTTGACATATTGAGAGAGCATCGACTCTTTGCTAAGGCGAGCAAATGTATATTCATGCAGACATCTGTGGAGTACTTGGGACACATTGTGAGCAAAAATGGTATATAGGCTGATCCCAAAAAGGTACAATGTGTTAAGGATTGGCCTACTCCTTCCACCACCACCTCCTTGCGCGGCTTCCTTGGTCTCTCTTCATTCTACAGACGCTTCATTAAGCACTATGCCACCATTGTAGCACCTTTGACTGATCGCTTGAAAAAATAGTCATTCTTTTGGGATGCCACTGCAGATCATAGCTTCAAACAGTTAAAGGACATGCTTACTTCAGCCCCCATCCTTGTTTGCTCTGACTTCTCTAAGCTCTTTACCATTCATTGTGATGCCAGTGTGGCTGGGGTATTGGTGCAGTATTGTTGCAAAAGCATGGTGTGATTGCATTTGAAAGCCGCAAGCTTGATGAGAAGAAGATGCAAATGAATGTATACGAGCAAGAGATTTTGGCCATCCTCCATGCCATCAAGAAATGGCACCACTATCTGTATGGCAGCTGCTTCCAAGTGAAAAGTGATCACCGAGTCCTCCAATACTTCTTGAGTCAGTCTACTTTGACTCCTAAGCAAAGGCGATGGGTGGAAACCTTACAGAACTATGACTTTGACATTTCACACACGCGGGGCAAGGATAATATTGTGGCTGATTCTCTCTCACGAATGTGGGCATGCAGAGTGTCATCTATCTCAGAATTGCACAGTGATTGGGTTGAAGAGGTCCAGGAGGCTTACTTGTTAGATGATCATTTCAGCCACATATTTCAGAAACTACAGCATGGGGTTATGGTTGAAAACTCCCAATATCAGATCAAGCATGGCCTTATTTGGTCCCATGGTAAGATTGTCATCCCACACACTTCCTCCTTCATGCAGAAGATCATGGAAGAATTGCATTATTGCCCCATTGCCAGTCACTTGGGTGTTTTCAAAAAATATGACAAGATTTCCAAGATCTTTCATTAGAGAGGCTTATGGAGGGATGTCAAGGACTTTGTGACCAAATGTGTTCCATGCCAACAGAACAAGGATAATACACTTAGGCCCGCTGGCCTCTTGCAGCCTCTCCCTATCCCTAAAGGGAAATGGACTCACATCACAATGGACTTTATCATCGGCCTTCCCGTGACTAAGAAAGGGTGGAACAGTATCTATGTGGTAGTTGATCACCTCACCAAAGCTGCCCACTTTATCCCCACTAAGGTCCAATATATTGCCTCTTAGGTGGCTGCTCAGTTTATGGAAAATGTCTTCAAGTTGCATGGCTTACCACAAGTCACAGTACATGATCGGGATGCAAAGTTTATGAGAAACTTCTGACAGACAGTTTTCACCTCCATGGGGACCAAGCTTATTCCATCCACTGCATACCACCCTCAGACTGATGGCCAAACTGAGGGAGTGAACAAATGGCTTGAGACATATTTGAGGCACTTTTGCCAAGATTTATAGCACAGTTGGGATACATGGCTTCACTTGGCTGAGTTTGCATATAATAACTTCACACACTCTAGTATTGGAGTTTCCCCTTTTGAGGCCTTATTGGGTATAAGGTCCCCCTTCCTATAGTCTTGTTTATTGATAAGATCAATCCTCAGAGTCAAGCTGAATTGGATCGCATGCAAGCTTTACTTCAACAATGCAAAATGAATCTTCAGAAGGCCCAAATAGACATGAAACTCTATGTTGATGAAAGACGCAATCATTTGGAATTCCAAGAGGGGGAATTGGTCCTTTTGAAAGTGCCTAAGTCCCGCTACTCCACCCTCAAAGAGGGCAGCAGTAACAAGCTAGCCTATCGCTTCTATGGCTCATACCGCATATCCTGAAGAGAGTTGGTGACTTGGCCTACCGCTTAGAACTCACCCCTACCACCAAAATCCACAATGTGTTTCATGTCAGTCAGCTGAAACCCTTTGTAGGCTCCTCAGTGGACTATGTGGAAGAACTTCCCCCCATTGATGAAGAGGGCATCACTCAATATGTTCATGAAGCAATCATTGGGCGGTGAGATAAGCACTTATGATCCTGATCCATCAAAGAATACCTCATCAAATGGCAAGGCCTACCCTTGGAAGAAGCCTCTTGGCACCCAGCAACCATCCTCGATGAATTTTCTTATCTCTGTGAACCCAACGGCTGGAAAACTAGCCAGTCAATGCCCCAAATTGCTCACTTCCCACTTGCAGACTGCACACTATTTTAGAACAGTTTTGTACTTCCTCAAATCACATGCATGTGCATTCTACATAGGCTGAAAGTACTCGTCATAAGCTCCATTTCGACATAAAGTATGCCCCATTTAGAGCCACCTATCAAAAGTTATGACCAGTTTACTTCAGCTGACCGGTTCAGGACTGTATGTTGTCCCTAGTCTCTCCACACCTATTCTTCATTGTCAAAGGGCTCTGAGTAGTACTCTGCAACCCTCCCTTAGCCCACCCATCACCCCCCTCTATTTCTCCTTTTTTTCGAGGGCAAAAACCTTTCGAGTGGGGATGGTATTTAAGGTGTAAGAGCCCCAGATTAGGGCAACTAGTTATTATCAAGATCACACTCTTCACCTTCATCTCCAACTTCCATGGCTTCCATCTCCTTTCTCTCCTCTTTTCTCTCTTTCTCTCTCCTCTTCTAGTCTTCTTCCTTCTTCTTCTTGTTCTCTTTCTCTCTCCTCAGCTCTCCTTCTCTCTCCCCTCAGCTCCTTTCATTACAATACTTCAAATATAAGACATTGTAAAATTCATTTTTCTGAAAAGAACTATTAAGAAGGAATTTGAAGGGGAGCTATGGAGCTCTACCCCGAGACCTACGGACCGCTTATTGATCAAGCGTTTCAAGCCGAGCAGCCATGGCTAGCTCTCACATAGCCGATGCACAATGCCTACCTAACGGGTGTAGTGAGCTTACCTTGATGCTCGATCGAGTTCCCTCCTCTCTCTTGCACTCCGGTAGCTCCACAATCCTTGCGGCGGCAAGCTCAAGCAACCTCAAGCCATCTCCGTCAAGCTCCATCCTCCATAGCCGCTGTTGAAGGGTTTTCAAAAACAAAGTCGCAACCACAAAGATCCTTGAGAAATTCCAAGATGGAAGATCAGATCGAGATAGTTACAAGACGAGACTTTGATGATAAGGTTTAAGTGTATAACAATTTTGGTTCAAGTACAAGCGGCAAGACGGATTACAAATATAATGATCAATCAAGAGAGTCAATCCTCTCAAGAAAACCACATCAAGATCTATATCAGAATACAAGAGCTTCAAATAAGTCACCCAATCTTCAAGAGAATGTCTTCAACTCCAATAAATGATCAAGGCAAGAAAATCTGCTAATCCAACTGCTAGTATCTTCCAACAAGAGTATCGTCTTTGAATTTGCTTTGCAAAGTTTTCCAAGAGTCTTCAAGGTTTAATACACTGCTTCAACCTCAAGAGTATTCCCCTTTGTTCAAAGCTCTAATTTTTATGAGTAATGAAAGAGTGAATATCAATGTAGATCCCTTGTTTTTCGCATCCAAGAGACGACAATGGAAATTACTGTCCCAAAAATTGCACCTTCTTTCCCAAATATACCCTGATTAGCTTAAAAAGCTAAGCATCAATATAGCTTAAAGAAAGCTATAGTCTGCAGCTCTCCGCTTGATGATTTATTAGTTGTGTGATTTATACTTTTCCATTAGCACAGCCAAGCCCCCAAACTCGCCTCGCTCGTCATCATACTACTTGGCATCACTCTCGGTGTCTTCAAGAGGCAGCTAGACCTCAGTTACTGTAATCAAAGACATAAACCTCTCCACTGACAGTCTTAGTTGCAATGAGAAAAGGATTCTGTGGCATGTAGCGAGCCCGATTCACCTCCCACCTTACTGATCAGATGCTTGGGGCATCAACAAAAACTTCACTTGGTTAATAAGGGGAGCTCAAAGGAAGCTTCTACTCATGCTAATGATCCATTATCTATATTGTGCTAGTGATCTGATTTTGCAACATGCTAGAGATGCAAATCTCCCACCCCTAAATTCAACATTCAACCCTTTTAGCTTGGAACTCAAATGTCCAGATCGTACGCATCACTTCTGTCTCTAAGCTTGAGCTAGCTTCTGCACCATAACAACAATGTCTCGTCTCAGGAACACATGATTAAGGTGCTACCGTCGGTGCTCTAGTTTAGGAAACAAGTGCAATTCTTTTAATTCTGTTGTGATTTCCTCAACAACCTGATCAATACTACATGTTTTTTTTACAAAGAGATGATGAATACTCAGGTTCAATATTGTCCGCTTCATGCACTGCTGCCTGTGTCTTAGATGGCCATTGCTTTTCCTAAAATGCATTCAGCATGCCCCCCAAAAAAGCAGTGTGTTCAGTAAAAGCTTCCTTTTAGTCCCAAAAAAGCTCGTTTCTATTCAAGCTTTGTTAGAAGCTTGTAGAAGCTTCTTCAAGCAAGGGCTTTTGCACTCACTAAAGTGCGGGTTTCTCGACCTTGATTTAATATACACACATTCACACGCAATCATGCACACATAGGATAAAGAAAATACGGGTACTACCGGAATAGGTACAAAAAATATAGGAAAGAAACATCACACACATAGGAAAATGCAAACACAATGACTAGGTGTGCACAAAACACAAATGCCACACACACAAACTTTTTGGTGGATTCCACACCTCAGATGCGCAGTAGCACGACATCCACCCCCTCTGATCCTACACATCCTTCAGATGGGCCAACTACCCATGATCATTGTCTTCAAGATCCACGAACAGATCAATCTCTTCATTGTCTATTTCCGGTATATCAGCAAGGTTATCTGTCATATCATCTGTCTCTTCTACTGGAGTTTCTTCTCGTTGCTTTTCTCTTGCAAATTCTTCCAATGCATAATCCTCCTGATCTCTTTTCTTGAAAATCTTGATTCTCTTTCCTGCAATGGGCACTCTAAGCACTGTCCCATCCAATTCTGTCAGCTCATGTGTTGCATTGTCAAAGACATGTCTGACTATGTACAGCCCAAACCATCTTTTCACTATCTTCCGAAGTATAGTATGCTAATTTTCAAGGCTACTATCAAAGACTAGTACCCAGTCTCCCTCTTCTATTGCTCTAGGTCGCAAGCGATGCCTGCTGTCAAACGTGTCCTTATTTCTAAGTCTAGCAACCTTCAACCTGTCAATAGCTAGCTGAATATCCTCTGGTTTTCTCACCAACTGCCGGATTCAAAGAGCTAAGAGCTCCTCTCTTGTCAAATCCTCCTACCAAGGTAAAACTGACCAAGTCAAAGCACAAGTCTCAGTCGGTATAACTGGTTTTTGACTATAGATCAACTCTGCGGGCATATATCCTGTGGTAACACTGTGAGTCATACGATCAGCCCACAAAGCAAACGGTAGAAGTCTCGGCCATTCTCCAATCCGTCCTCTACATGCTTTGGCTAATGCTTTCATTATCGACGGATGCCCTCTTTTATTCTTTCCATTTCCCTCTGGATTATATGCTGTGGTTAGAGCCAACTTGATTCCTAGTTGAGAGAAAAACTCCCTAGCTTCATCTGCATCTAATTCACCACGGTCTATAGTGATCTTACCCACACAGCCATACCTGCAGAAAATTTCTTCCAATAAGAACTTAGACACTGCACTAGTGGTCTTCATTCTCAAAGGTCTGCCCTCAACATGATTGGTAAGATCCTCTCTAGCCAATACAATATATCTCATCTGCCATAGAACCATCAGCATAGTAACCAAGTCAACTACCCACTTATAATGAATGCATAGCAGATAGGTCAGGTGAAGCTCGTCTCGATGACGCACTATGGAATATATCTGACAGTCTCTGTAAGTCTCTACAAAGCGAGAAACATCTCTGTACATGCCTTTCCACCAATATTTTTCCTTGATTTTCTCATAAGTAGCCCACCCTCCTCTATGACCAGCTCAAGGAATCTCATGAAACTCTCTCATCACCTGTAACTGGGTCTCTTTATCACAGACAACCCACAAGGGTAATCCACCTCTTTTCTTCGGGTGCTTCCAAAGAAATCCATCCTTGAGAAAATAACCATAGGATTTTCTTGTGATCTTCTTGAACTCTTCATCTGTCCATTCATCTCTTTTGCTTAGTGTACTAAGGTACTTGCCAATCTGCAACCAATCTCCAGCATAGAGTTCTTCTATGAAAGCCACAATATCATAGACATGGCAAACATGATCAACCATAGCAGCTGAAGTTTCTGCATCATCCTCTTCTGCAAGTAGTGTCTCCTCATTATCGTATCTAGGTCTAGACAACATATCTGCCACTGGATTATCCTTCCCTACTATGTGTTTAAATTTTGGATTTAATGACTTAATGTATGCGATCCATCTCAACATAGCTATGTCTGGAGTAGAGAAACTCGTAATCATACCTATCAATGGCAAGCAATCTGTCTCTACCACAACTGGGGCTCCAATAAAATACTCCTTGTTGCATTTGAGAGCCGTAACAATCCCCAGTAATTCCCTCTTGATTTGCAGATACCTCCTCTGTCTCTCATTTAGGACTTTCGCCCCAAACCGAATAGCGTACCTATTTCCATCTGCATCATCTTGACCCACAGCCCAACCTATGCCAATTGGACTAGTGTCAAAACTGTCAATACAATAGGCTTTCTGCAAATTATAATCCGCTTTCCTGAGAGTAGGAGCAGTTTGCAATAACTTCTTCAAGTTCCGCATGGCTCTAGTGTGGCTCTCATCCCAATAAAATTTCTGCCCCTTTCGAAGCAGCTGATATAAATAATCTGCTATGTGTGCAAAATGGGATATCCAAATAATGTAAAACACACAGGCTCCAATGAATCTCCGTACCTCTGAAGTGGTAGAATAATACTTCGTGATCTTTTCTATAACATCCACACCTTCGCAGGTGAAGATTTCCTGCCATAATACCCACACATATGTCCAACAATGACGACCTCATTTACTTCAAAAATAGATTTCTGTCCTGATAGTGTCAAGTTCACTTCTTCTAACCTGGCCAAAATCTTTTCACAAGTTGCAATATGATCAGCCACATTCATTTAAACTCTCATTCTTCTCTTCTTCTGCACACCCCTTAATGGGCACATCATCCAAGAAAGGCATGGTAAGCTGAGGTATGTACTCGCGAAAGACCTTATGCATGGCATTCATCATATGTGCGACAAAATTAATGGCACCTTGAGGCAAGGTACACATCCTGACAAGCCCAATAGGAGTTCTCATAGTGGTTAGGTCCCTGCTTTCCAAGGCTAGCTGAAACTGATCATATCCTGAATACAAGTCACCTAAAGAATAGATGGCACATCCAGCAAATGCTTATGCAAACTCATCCACAACTGAACCTATACCAAAATTCCTGATAGTAACTCTGTTTACTGGCTGCATGTCCTATATAAATCGGAGAGTACCATTCTTCTTTGGAATCGTAAACCACCTATTTGAGTATGGCGCACATGACGGCTCTAGGATTCCCATCTTGATTTTCTCATTTAGCAAGTCAACTAGCTTTGGCAAGTGTGCCCTAGGCACTCGAATAGGTCGGAGGTTCCAGGGAATATGAGGGATAATAAAGATCACCATAGGGGCTACAATATCCGGATTCACACAGCCAATCTCATGCGAGAAGAAAGCAAACCTCCTTCCATGTCACTCAAGCATATCCTGAAAGCACTGTTTCTCTGAGGGTAGCAAGAAATCACCATTTCCAATTTTTAATTCAGCAAGAGTCTCTGCTAAAAATTTATGGCCTATATGCTCTGGGTTCCTTAAAATTGGCTACTTGGCAGCCCTCTCTATTTGCTGATCACTGTCAGATGGAAGCGGTCTAGCTACCGGCTTCACCTTCTTATCCACAGTCTTGTATTTCGTGTCAACCCTGGCTTCATTATGATCCTCTACACTACTCAAATCTTACTGTAAATCAGCAATTCTGCCCTCTGGTGGCTGAATATCCTCAGCTCTCTGCTCTATGGACTGCATATGAACATCTCTAAACTCTGGATGCTGAAATATTTCAGCAGCAGTAAACTGTGTTGGTTGAAAGTTTTCAGCCCTCTGTGTCTCTGTAGGCTGATCATAATTAGTCGGAAACTCTGTTTGTTGAATTTCTTTAGCACTCAACACTTTTTGCTGAGTCACCTCAGCCTCTGATTCTATCAGTGACACAAAATCAGAAATTTCATGAAACATGTCCAGGGACGGCACTGATACATTGTTGAGACAACTCTGCATATCGACTTTTAGCATATTTTCCATCTTTGTCATCGTATCTGCACAAACCATACTATCATACATCCCATCTATATGCTCATCATCCTCTAAAATACCTGCATTTTTCAAATCTTTCTCCTTCCTACATATGTACTGCCTGGCAGCTCTAGGCAACTCAGAAATCTTCTGATAACTCATCGAACTGTTTGCTGAAATTCCAACAAAATTGGAGGAGAAAACACTACTGCCAGGAGGTGAGAACTCCAATCTCCTGTGCTCTGTACCATCATCGTCTCACGGGACAGCGGTACCTAATGAAAATCCGAATCCCTTGTAGTGGGCAAAGGCGCATCTCGAAGAGTATCCCTGTTTCTAGCATGATTTACACACATAGTCATAAATTGGACTGCTCTCATACCATCTTTACTGCGAATCCGTGCATAAGCATATTCGTCATCCATTACTTTCGTCTCCATGCGCATCTCTGTGATGAATGGCTATCCTAGGATTATGGGGTAAGAGCATGAATCCTGCACAAAGAAATGAAAATCCTCCTCTACATCTCCAATAGAAATCCTGACACTGGGACAGGTAGCATACAAATCACCTGCAGTGTTGTTGGCGGCTCTCATATGCCACCCATGCTCTGCATCCATAGGCCATCTATTACTTTCATAAACTCCGCAAACTATGAGATTAATCTTTGAACCATGATCCACCAAAGCAACATAAAGCACCTGTTTCTCTCCAATTTTTACAATTGTTTCTGTAGTCGCCCTAGCCCAATGACTCTGTAGTCTTCCTAGCCCAATGACTCCAATTTTTACCATTATTTCTCTCTAATTTTTACCATTGTTTCTGTAGTCGCCCTAGCCCAATGACTCCGCGAAAAGTGACTGCACGGTACCAAGGTAGGCTCATCAGTTTTAGCATTATGCATAGGCTGAACCTTCTTCTCTATTTGTGGAAAAATAGAAGCGTTCTTGACCATAACCTCATCCTCATCCTCATCCAACTCCCCAATCAGAACTCCATGTGTATCAATAGCAGGCAATGTATGTCTTTTTCTCTTCAAAACTTCTTGGAACTGATCTTGAAACTCTCTTTTCGAGATGCCCAAAACCTCAGAAATAGTAAAAGTCACCTCACTGCCAAGTATCTTGTCATTAAAGATTTTCTTCATGTCTGTAGATGTCTCAATATCGGGCATTGATCTAAATCATGACTGCTTTCTCTGTGTAGGATCCTGCCTCTTTTCTTTCTTCTGAGCATCCTCCATTTGTTGTTCTGGCCCTGGTCTCAAAGACGGCCTTGCAGTAGGTGGAGTAACAAACTCACCCCCTCTAGTCTTTTAGCTGCATTTGGATTATCTTCATCTCTCTTATGCTTCTCCTCAACAAGTACATATGCTCCCTGAGATTTAACCAAGTAGGCATAAATAGTGTACCTGTCAACAGGCAAATCCCAACCTGTCTCAGATCTGATGCTAGAACCTGTACTAGACAAAACAATCTGTTGGATTTTCCCCTTGTTTGCCGTCTCTATAGCATAGGTCCATAATGCTAATTGATTCTCAATCTGGAATCCATATGTAGAGGCATCTCCTCTAGCTGCCACATAAGAAGTACGCGCAGCCATGTCATGCACTAATTTCTTCATTCTGCCTTTCCCAAAATTGGTAGCAAGTGGAGTTCCTATTTTAGTCAACCAAATCTTGCCATCTTGTCCCCAAAATACCAAATTCTTCCTCCTTGCATCTTGAAAAGATTCGCAATCCCTGCAATGTTGATGGTCCATACTGTCACACCAAATACATCTTCGATCTCTCCTAGGTGCACTAGAAGCATTAGAAGAAATAGTAGGCACGATCAAGGCAAACTAATCTTTTAATTTTCCCACCAATTTTGCTTTAACTGACTCTAGTGTCAAATCCGTTATGCCTTTGATTATGTCATCAAGAGAGGAAGGAACCAAAGGAGCGGATGATTTCGGAGCAGAAGGATCCGGCATTGGTCTAGGAACAGGAGGAATGGGAGGATTAGAAACAGTAGGCACTGGCATAGGCCAAGTAATTGGCTCAGGAAGAGAAGAAATAATAGGGGTAGAAGTAGACATAGGAGCAGAAGACGACGTCGGAGTGATAGATCCATTTTGTAGGCGGGTCTTCCATATCCGCCTCTTGGTCAATGTCAAGACCGCATCCTGAGCATCCTGCCAATTTGTTTTAAGACCCATAGGCTTCGTGCAATCCTCAAGAAGCTCTCCTAATTCTTCCTGAAGAGTAGGATCTGCAGCTTGCAAGAAAAGCTCAACTTTCTCAATATCCAATGCTCTTTGTTCAATGGCATCAAGCTGACTATACCTCTCTTCAAATTCTTGTATCAATTCTAAAGTAGCTAGACCTTTGTTTGGCATATAGACCCACTCTCAGAATGACCACTGTGTAGCCATCCCAAAGTCCTCAAGAAAATACTCCTCTTTCAAGGCCTTCTTAAAATCTTGCCAATGCGAATTTTGAAGGAAAAGATCAGTCACTTTTACCCTCAAGGCGGGTGTGACAAGGCGAAGAAAATATTTGCTCATAAGTCCAGTCGGTACTCCAAAAAATCCCATCTTAATCTCATACGTCTTCAAGTAAGCCAATACATTACGGCCATCAAATAGCTTCTTTTCATTTTCAACTGCTTCAATCACCTTAGTTGTGCTGATTGCATTCTCTTGCTCCAAATGTAGTTGCCTTTGCTGAGACAATTGTTGTTGATGTAACTACAGCTACTGTTGGATATACAATTGTGTCTGCTGATTTTGAAGTTGCATATACATAGAGATGTTCTCCAAAATCTGCTTTAAATCATCTATAGAAGTACTTGAAGCAGAAGTCGTGTGCCACCTCGGTGCTCTAGTTTACGAAACAAGCACAATTCTTTTAATTCCGTTGTGATTTCCTCAACAACCTGATCAATACTACAGGTTTTTTTTACAAAGAGATGATGAATACTCAGGTTCAATATTGTCCGCTTCATGCGCTGCCCATGTCTTGGATGGCCACTGCTTTTCCCAAAACACATTCAACATGCCCCCCAAAAAAGTAGTGCATTCAGTAAAAGATTCCTTTTAGTCCCAAAAAAGCTCGTTTCTATTCAAGCTTTGTTAGAAGCTTGTAGAAGCTTCTTCTCTCCAATCATTATTGATCCCCTTTCAAACAGCATATTTGAATTAGATCAAGCAAGGGCTTTTGCACTCACTAAAGTGCGGGTATCTCGACCTTGATTGAATACACACACATTCACACGCAATCATGCACACATAGGCTAAAGAAAATACGGGTACTACCCCAATAGGTACAAAAAATATAGGGAAAAAACATCACACACATAGGAAAATGCAAACATAACTAGGTATGCACAAAACACAAATGTCACACACACAAACTTTTTGGTGGATTCCACAGCTCAGATGCGCAGCAGCACGACACCCCGCAAGAAAAGAGAAGAGAAGAGAAGAAGAGAAGATGAAGAGAGAAGATGGGGAGCTTCTTCTCCACGATCCCTCACTCTCACATACTCACTCCCTCACTCCCTCAATCCCTTACTCAAGCACAAGCAAGAAGGCAAGAAACAAGAGAAGAAGAAGAAGAAGAAGCTTTGCCCACACATAAGAACAAGCTTCTCATTCACTTTTCAACTTTATATAAAAAACCCTAAATCCCTTTTGGGCGGTCATCACCTAGGCTTTGGCATGCACTGAAGACGTGGGTGGAAAGGACATCGGTGGCTGCTGTGGAGGAGTGTTGGTGGTGGTATGGAGGAAGGTAGTTGGGGGCATGTTGGTGGCCTAGGTGGCTGGTGGTAGGGTTGTTAGATTTGGTGGTAGGGCTATTCTTTGTTGGGGATTGCATTGATGGCCAGCACAAGTGTTGGTTTGTTGGGGATTTTGCACATGACGATTCTTGGTGGGCTTGTAAGATGGTAAAGGATAAGAATTCAGAGTTGGGTGTCGATGAAGAGTGAACGACACTTTCATTGGAGTCATCAATACCTGCAATTGAAAACCTCTCATAGGTGGTCTCTCCCTAGGGGTAGTGCTAGTCTTCTCTATCGTGCACAAGACATAGTTCAATTAGTTGGGGAGACAAGTCGAACTCTAAGCAAGCTAAGAGTATAGTCCTGCACTTAAGGACCCAAACTGTGTATATATTTCGGTGCAATTATTATGCGAGTGCTTGTGCATACTTAGATATTACGTAGTTCGAAGACCGCGGGCTGGTTTCTCGTAACAATGTGTGGATGAAGCAAAGTTATCCATGTTGAGAAGAAGCACACGTGAAGGTGTATGAGAAATCCTTTGCATTGTGACTGCATGACATTCCAAAATCTATGCCAATGGTGGATCCATCATTGAGTTTTCCTTCTGCTTGATTTGGTTCGGTCATAGTAGCCATCAACAGGCAGATGGTCGGCTACATCAAGCATGTTGGTCCATCCAACCATCAGAGTATGCAAAAGCTCCTGAAGCTGCTGTAGTGGTGTCCTGTCCGACTCAGGGAAAAATTCATGGTCATGACGAGATGTCGTGGATGATCTTCTTTAGCTGGGTAGCCATTCACTGAGTCACGGTCATAGCCTGCAAGAGAAGGTTGTGCACTCCCTAAGGGGTGTGTATGTCTCACCGTGTGGTGTAAGTGCATGTGTAGTGGGATTGGGAGATGGGTCTAACCTTGGGTAAGCCCTTGGTAATGTCCCACACTTGAGGACCCAAATCGTGTGTTGTTGGAGGTGCAGTGCAAAACTTAGGGTGACAAGTTTGGAAGTCCTGCCCTTGATGTGCCCTAAGCGTGAAGTGGGGGAGGGGCTAGGTGTAGACCTTGGTGTAGTGAGTGAAGTGAGCCCTCGTGCTTTTTTCTTTTCTCTTTTTCTTTTTCTTCTCTCTTTTTTTTTTGAAGAATTGCATACAAGGAAGATGTCCTGGCTAATGCCTATCACCTTCAACTGGATTACGAGGTGGTGGCAAGCATTGGGAGAGGAATGCGTGACTTTGTAGATATTCTTTAATATCGGCCCAGGCCTTCAGAGGTGTGGATGACAAGAAAGGATGATTGCACCTCGTGAAGCGGGTATCATTCATATCCTCTAAGATTTCTAGGCAAAAGGAGGGAAACATGGTTGCCCTCATCATTAATCTAGTCATGGCTCTACTATCTATCCCTAGGTTGATGTCAAAAAAGAGTGGAGAGAGGTGGGCTTCCTCAGTTATGGGTCTCTGCATTAGTAGGAACTTGATAAGCCTAAGATAATTATAGGTAGTTAAAAAGGTAGGATTTGGGCAAGAAGAAAAATCTGCGAGGAAGCGGTTGATAGATGGGAGGAGATCCTCTAACCTAAAGACTAGGCATTCCTCGGGGCTATGAGCATCAACATTATATATCTTAGGAAAGTCAAAATCCCCATGAGTATTTCGATCATAGTCAACTCCATGCCTACGGGGATAGGGCATGTAGATGGGGTCATTGCGTTTTTCAGGGACCGAGCTGCAGAAGGCAGTCCATGCATCAAAATTGGTATCCCAAATCCTCCTTCGCCACTTTGGCTGTGCCTCGTAGCCTTGGACGATTTTTGGGAACCCTATTTACCTTGTCTTGCCAGTAGTCTTCAGGCTCTTGCCTCCATCTGGTTATTATGAGGCTTCTTTCCTCTATCCACCTGTTTGCAAGATCATTAGCCAAATCCTTGATCTTGGCTATAATACCTAGAGGCAAAGCACGGTCCAGAGAGCATGGATAAGCAAATGAAAGTTCAAATGGGCTCGTCTGGAACTCTCGTTGACGCCATATGACAAATTCCTGAGGCCAATCGATAGGATGGGGATCTATTTGTAGTGGCACAGGCTCTTCAGGGAATTGTCTTGGCAGTGATCATGCTCTGCGTTGGGCTTCCTCTGCTAGTTCTTGTCTTCTTCTTCTGGCTGCCACAATGCGCTCCAGCATATGGGCATCTTCGGGCTCTTCAGGCGGGAGGTCTGGTAGAGGCGAATTGGGCATTCTTTGTTGCTCTTCTTCAGCATCCCGCTCAAAGTCCGGACCCTCTTCAATATTCTGCTCGACAACTCATGGAACCGCTTGTGGTGATGGTGGTGGCTGCTCATGCTCTTCAAACCCAAGTTCCTTAAGCTCAATAGCGGAGAGGCTGGCACGGCGTAGGTAGTGAGCTTGCTACTCTTTTGTGATTCATGTGCCTATTGGAAGCTCCCCTTCTTGAAAGCCATACTTTAGTGCTCGGGTGGTCAATTCTAGCTTCCTTCTTACCTTCTCAACTGAATCATTACCCTCCGCCTAGGTGACATGTAGTACTATGTTGAGGAAGGCTTGCGTTCGTGTGTTGGCACATACATGAGCAGCTTTTGCCATGGACTATGCAAGCACTCTCTCGCACTCGGCCACTGCCAAGCGTTCTGTTAAATCCCTAACTCTTTCAAAATTGTTTCTTTCCTACTCATTGGCTCTCTCATCCATCTTCTTTCTTCCCTCCTCCAGCTCACTTGCCAAGGTTGTCACAACCTAGTGCTGCTTATTCCTTAAGAACCAGAGTTGGTTCCTTTCCCTAGATTTTCAAGCCAATTATTCTTCAGCAATTTCTTTTGCCTGATTTGCAATGCTGAATCTCTTTTCTGCCTCAGCAAATAGCTTTGACTTTTCTTGCACAAGCTGCTTGTGACTTTGGATCTCTGTGAAGTGCAATCTTCTTTGGGTGAAGGCCATGGCCATGAGGGCCTCTATGTCTCCCTTGGTAATCTCCAATGCATCTTGCAGTCATTGTGCCTCATTCTGCAACCTTTGTGCTTCTGCTGCGGGAACTCCCGGCCTTTCCTACTCTAGGAACTCTATTTCCCTCTCCAATCTGTCTTGTTCTTCAAGTTCATACCATAGGTTGATGCCTTTAGCTTCTGTCATTTTGGATCTTGCCTAAACTCAACATCTGCGGCGGCAGCGGGCCTTTTTCTTCGGCTTCTGGTACAATTTCAACCACTTTACTGACAAGTAGCTGCATCACGTTCATCAATTGGGCTGTGTTCAGAGAGGGCATGGGTTGCGGGGTGGTTGTGGTTGTGGTGTCGGTTGGTACTGGCACAAAGGAGGAAGGCAGGGGGTGCAGCAGGGACTTCCCCTTGCCTACAACAACTGGGGCCGTTTCCACACTGCCACTTGCTTCAGCTTCATGGTGGGGACTCAAAGGATCGATCTCTCCTTTCCCATGGGTTTCTTCAATAGATCTATGAGTGGCTTCTGCCAACTCAGTAAGTTCTTTCATTCTTAGTTCTTCGGCTTCCTCCTCTACCCTTCTTTGCCTCTCTTCTTCTGCCCTCTTTGATTCTTCTCTAATTTCTTTGAGTTCTTCCTCTCTTTTTTTTTCCTTCTTTCCTCCTCCACCCTTCTTGACTCTCTTTGAGCCCTCTTCATCTTGGCTCACTCTTCTTTGCTCAGTCTTTATTTCTTCTCCTTTTGGCTCTTGTCACTCTTCTTTTGCTCCCGTGGTTTGGTCGCTTGAGTAGGTGGTACCTCTGGGTCTCCTTTGTCGCTTATTATCCTTTCACTCGAGCCTTCTTCCTCGCGGTGAGGTGAGCTTTGATGCCCAACTTGCTCTTCATCTACACTAGCATCCTTGATAGCCTCATGGATGATTATTGTCAGGACACCACCATATCTGATTTTGGAGGCTTTTGAGGAAGGCTTTTTCCTTGCGGATCGTGCAGTAGAAGCAGGAGACTCCCCACCAGCTGGTGCTGTGGCTGGAGCCAGGAGCGTGGCTGAACTCTTGATAGTTTTCTAGACAAAACCGTTCAAATCCACCTCCTCTGGAACTCTTGCAGCGATGCTCTCTTGTAATGGCACCCAGATTCTGTTCATTAAAGCATTGTATCTCTATCCCGAGAAAAGGGCGCGGTCCATTTTAGCTTGCATCTTTGTTGCAGGTCTGGAATATTAGCCAAACTTATTGCATCCACTATGTGGACGTCATCTTTTTTGACTCCCATCATGGTATATACATCTCTTCTCATGCGCCTCTCCTTCTTGGACACAAGCCCTAGGGATTTCTCAACGATAGCTGCATTAAGGGGCACTTGCACCCTTCTTTCCTGATCACCAATCGTTAGTGTGACCGTGCCACAGCTCCTACCTTTATCAAAGCTCCTTAAAAATTCAGCGCACATGCTGTAATCTACAACCTATCCGACCTTTTCCACATACTTTCGGAGGTTGCATTTATCCATCAGCTCCTTCACTACTGGCTCTTCTAGGATGGCATCGTCTAAATTCAGGGTATGTTTGAACTGGCTAAATCCACGTGTCTCAACATTGATCCCATACTTTGTCAGCTCCTCTTCAGTGAATGGAAGTTTACCCCCCTTTTCTTGTCCTGCCATGGTAGGTGCCTGTCATTACACCATGCCAATATTAGGATTATGAATTGACTCATCACTAACAGAAACCCAAGAAAGAATGCGTGTGACAATTTGCCGTGCTGCTTCAGAGGTATGAAACTTGGAAATAATTCAAAAACAACATCTATTTCCTCCTTGCATTCTTTCCTATTTAAATTGACAATCAAGTTCACATGGTCGTATGTAAGCTTGGGTGATATAGGTCAAGACATCATGAAAGATGTCCACGGAGTTGAGGTGGCTAGCAACGTGTAGTTCCTCTTCCGTAAGGAATTGGTCAATGCAAGGGTGGGCTAACACATGGTCATCTAAGTGTATGTTGCGTGTAATGGCCAAAACCCTAAACAAAAGAGGTGCCACATAAGTAGGGTCGTGTTCAATTGTTTTGATTGCCCTTCTTTTCTCGGCATGTAGACCCACTCTCAGAATGACCGCTGTGTAGCCATCCCAAAGTCCTCAAGAAAATACTCCTCTTTTAGGGCCTTCTTAAAATATTGCCAATGCAAATTTTGAAGGAAAATATCAGTCACTTTTACCCTCAAGGCGGGTGTGACAAGGCGAAGAAAATATTTGCTCATAAGTCCTGTTGGTACTCCAAAAAATTACATCTTAATCTCATGCATCTTTAAATAAGCCGATACATTACGGCCATCAAATAGCTTCTTTTCATTTTCAGCTGCTTCAATCGCCTTAGTTGCCTTGATTGCATTCTCTTGCTCCGAAAGTAGTTGCCTTTGTAGAGACAACTGTTGTTGATATAACTGCAGCTACTGTTACATATACAATTGTGTCTATTGATTTTGAAGTTGCATATACATAGACATGTTTTGCAAAATCGGCTTTAAATCATATGTAGAAGTACTTGAAGCAGAAGTCGATGACAGAGTCGAAGTAAAGGACAAAGTAGGAATCGTAGAAGGGGCTGAGGTTGATGCTGAAGTATCTCCCATCCTGATTTTTTTAAAATGTGATGCTTTCATGTCGGGTTCACCAAAGATGTCGAAGGGTTTTCGAAAACAAAGTCGCGACCACAAAGGTCCTTGAGAAATTCCAAGACGGAAGATCAGATTGAGACAATTACAAGACGAGACTTTGATGACAAGGTTTAAGTGTATTGGAATTTTGGTTCAAGTACAAGCGACAAGACGGATTACAAATATAATGATCAATCAAGAGAGTCAATCCTCTCAAGAAAACCACATCAAGATCTATATCAGAATATAAGAGCTTCAAATAAGTCACCCAATCTTCAAGAGAATGCCTTCAACTCCAATAAATGATCAAGGTAAGAAAATCTGCTCATCCAACTGCTAGTATCTTCCAACAAGAGTATCCTCTTTGAAGTCACTTTGTAGAGTTTTCCAATAGTCTTCAAGGTTTAATACACTACTTCAAACTCAAGAGTATTCCCCTTTTCAAAGCTCTGATTTTTATGAGTAATGAAAGAGTGAATATCAATGTAGATCCCCTATTTTTCTCATCCAAGAGACGACAATGGAAATTACTGTCCCAAAAATTGCGTCCTCTCTCCCAAATATACCCTGATTAGCTTAAAAAGCTAAGCATCAATATAGCTTAAAGAAAGCTATCAAGTCTGCAGCTCTCCGCTTGATGATTTATTAGATGTGTAATTTGTACTTTTCCATTGGCATTGCCGAAGCCCCCAAACTCACCTTGCTCATCATCATACTGCTTGGCATCGCTCTCGGTGTCTTCAAGAGGCAGTTGGACCTGAGCTATTGTAATCGAAGACATAAACCTCTACACTGACAGTCTTAGTTGCAATGAGAAAAGGATTATGTGGCATGTAGCGAGCCCGACTCACCTTCCCACCTTGCTGATCAGATGCTCGGGACATCAACAAAAACATCACCTGGTTAATAAGGGGAGCTCAAAGGAAGCTTCTACTCATGCTAATGATCCATTATCTGTATCGTGCTAGTGATCTGATTTTGCAACATGCTAGAGATGCAAATCTCCCACCCCTGAATTCAAGGTTGACAACACTGTCTCCTCTCAGGAACACCTGATTAAGGTGCCGCCGTCGGTGCTCTAGTTTAGGAAACAAGCGCAATTCTTTTAATTCTGTTGTGATTTCCTCAACAGCCTGATCAATACTATCGGTTTTTTTTACAAAGAGATGATGAATACTCAAGTTCAATATTGTCCGCTTCATGCACTGTCCGTGTCTTAGATGGCCATTGCTTTTCCCAAAACACATTCAGCATGCCCCCCAAAAAAGCAATGCATTCAGTAAAAGATTCCTTTTAGTCCTGAAAAAGCTCGTTTCTATTCAAGCTTTGTTAGAAGCTTGTAGAAGCTTCTTCTCTCCAATCATTATTTATCCCCTTTCACACAGCATATTTGAATTAGATCAAGCAAGGGCTTTTGCACTCACTAAAGTGCGGGTTTCTCGACCTTGATTGAATATACACACATTCACACGCAATCATGCACACATAGGCTAAAGAAAATACGGGTACTATCGGAATAGGTACAAAAATATAGGGAAAAAACATCACACACATAGGAAAATGCAAACACAACGACTAGGTATGCACAAAACACAAATGTCACACACACGAAATTTTTGGTGGATTCCACACCCTCGATGTGCAGCAACACGACATCGCGTGAGAAAAGAGAAGAGAAGAGAAGAAGAGAAGATGAAGAGAGAAGATGGGGAGCTTCTTCTCCATGATCCCTCACTCTCACACACTCACTCCCTCAATCCCTTACTTAGCACATGCAAGAAGGCAAGAAACAAGAGAAGAAGAAGAAGAAGCTTTGGCCACACACAAGAATGAGCTTCTCATTTACTTTTTAGCTTTATATACAAAACCCCAAATCCCTTTTGGGCGGTCATCACGTTATCCTCTTTTTTACATGGCTAGCCGTGGCTTAGGCCCTTTTTCCCATTGTCCTCCTATCTTCCTAGCTTCCTTCCTAGAGCCCATCTACCTTTACAAATTGCACGGGTGAGAGCCCAGCGCTCCTTAAATCAAATCATGATGTGCTTGGGCTCTTTTACAAAAATATTGACTTGCGCTTTTCCTTGTGCGCCTTTCTCCCTTATTTAGGTCTTTTTTGTGCTTCTTATGTTTCTAGATTTTCCTTGTGCGCCTTTGTCTTCAGTTTCACTTTGCCTTGGCCTTTGTCTTCTGTTTTAGCTTTTCTAGATTTTCCACCTTGTTCGTCTACTGGTTAACATTACCCTCCTCTTAGACGAGTGCCAGTCTCATGGCACTCACCATCATAGGTAGCAGTCTTTGGCATGCAACACTGAAGACGTGGGTGAAAGGGACATCGGTGGTTGCTGTGGAGGAGTGTTGGTGGTAGTATGGAGGAAGGTAGTTGGGGGCATGTTGGTGGTCTAGGTTGCTGGTGGTAGAGTTGTTGGATTTGGTGGTAGGGCTGTTCTTTGTTGGGGATTGCATTGATGGCTAGCACAAGTGTTGGTTTGTTGGGGATTTTGCACATGATGATTCTTGGTGGGCTTGCAGGATAATAAAGGATAAGAATTCAGAGTTGGGTGTCGATGAAGAGCGAACAATACTTTCATTGGAGTTATCAATACTACCTGCAATTGAAAACCTCTCATAGGTGGTCTTTCCCTAGGGGTAGTTCTAGTCTTCTCTATTGTGCACAAGACATACTTCAATCAGTTGGGGAGACAAGTCAAACTCTAAGCAAGCTGAGAGTATTGTCTGGCACTTAAGGACCCAAATTGTGTATATATTTTGGTGCATTTATTATGTGAGTGCTTGTGCAAACTTAGACATTACGTAGTTAAAAGACCGCAGGCTGGTTTCTCGTAACAATGTGTGGATGAAGCAAAGTTGTCCATGTTGAGAAGAAGCATACGTGAAGGTTTATAAGAAATCCTTTGCATTGTGATTGCACAACGTTCCAAAATCTATGCCAATGGTGGGTCCATCACAGAGTTTTCCTTCTGCTTGATTTGGTTCGGTCATGGTAGCCATCAACAGGCAGATGGTCGGCTACATCAGGCATGTTGGTCCATCCAACCATCGAAGTATGCAAAAGCTCCTGAAGCTGCTGTAGTGGTGTCCTATCCGACTCAGGGAAAAATTCATGGTCATGCCGAGATGTCGTGGATGATCTTCTTTAGCTAGGTAGCCATTCACTAAGTCACGGTCATAGCCTGCAAGAGAAGGTTGTGCACTCCCTAAGGGGTGTGTATGTCTCATCGTGTGGTGTAAGTGCATGTGTACTGGAACTGGGAGATGGGTCTAACCTTGGGTAAGCCCTTGGTAATGTCTCACACTTGAGGACCTAGTTCGTGTGTTGTTGGAGGTGCAGTGCAAAACTTAGGGTGACAAGTTTGGTAGTCCTGCCCTTGATGTGCCCTAAGCATGAAGTGGGGGAGGGGCTAGGTGTAAACCTTGGTGTAGTGAGTGAAGTGAGCCCTCGTGCTTTTTTCTTTTCTCTTTTTCTTTGTTTTCTCTCTTTTTTTTTTTGAAGAATTGCATACAAGGAAGATGTCCTGGCTAATGACTATCACCTTCAACTAGATTAGGAGGTGGTGGCAAGCATTGGGATAGGAATGCGTGACTTTGTAGATATTCTTTAATATCGGCCCAGACCTTCAGAGGTGTGGATGACAAGAAAGGATGATTGCACCTTGTGAAGCGGGTATCATTCATATCCTCTAAGATTTCTAGGCAAAAGGAGGGAAATAGGGTTGCCCTCATCATTAATCTAGTCATGGATCTACTATCTATCCCTAGGTTGATGTCAAAAAAGAGTGGAGGGAGGTGGGCTTCCTCGGCTGTGGGTCTCTGCATTAGTAGGAACTTGATAAGCCTAAGATAATTATAGGTAGTTAAGAAGGGAGGATCTGGGCAAGAAGAAAAATCTGCGAGGAAGCGGTTGATAGATGGGAGGAGATCCTCTAACCTAAAGACTAGGCATTCCTCGGGGCTCCGAGCATTAACATTATATATCTTAGGAAAGTCAAAATCCCCATGAGTATTTCAATCATAGTCAACTCCATGCCTACGGGGGTAGGGCATGTAGATGGGGTCATTGCGTTTTTCAGGGAGCGAGCTGCAGAAGGCAGTCCATGCATCAAAATTTGTATCCCAAATCCTCCTTCGCCACTTCGGCTGTGCCTTGTAGCCTTGGACGATTTTTGGGAACCCTATTTACCTTGTCTTGCCAGTAGTCTTCAGGCTCTTGCCTCCATCTGGTTATTATGAGGCTTCTTTCCTCTATCCACCTATTTGTAAGATCCTTAGCCAAATCCTTGATCTTGGCTAGAATACCTAGAGGTAAAGCACGGTCTAGAGAGCATGGATAAGCAAATGAAAGTTCAAACGGCCTCGTCTAAAACTCCCGTTGATGCCATATGACCAATTCCTGAGGCCAATTGATAGGATGGGGATCCCCCTCTAGTGGCATAGGCTCTTTAGGGAATTGTCGTGCCAGTAATCCTGCTCTGGGTTGGGCTTCCTGTGCTAGTTCTTGTCTTCTTCTTCTGGCTGCCACAATGCGCTCCAGCATATGGGCATCTTCGGGCTCTTCAGGCGGGAGGTCTGGTAGAGGCGGACTGGGCATTCTTTATTGCTCTTCTTCAGTATCTTTCTCAAAGTCTAGACCCTCTTCAACATTCTACTCGACAACTGATGGAACTGTTGTGGTGGTGGTGGTGACTGCTCATGCTCTTCAAACCCAAGTTCCTTAAGCTCAACAGTGGAGAGGCTAGCACGGCATAGGTAGTGAACTTGCTACTCTTTTGTGATTCCTGTGCCCGTTGGAAGCTCCCCTTCTTGAAAGCCATACTTTAGTGCTTGGGTGTTCAGTTCTAGCTTCCTTCTTACCTTCTCAACTGAATCATTACCCTCCGCCTGGGTGACATGTAGTACTATGCTGAGGAAGGCTTGTGTTCGTGTGTTGGCACATACATGAGCAGCTTTTGCCCTGGACTATGCAAGCACTCTCTTGCACTCGGCCACTGCCAAGCGTTCTGTTAAATCCCTAACTCTTTCAAAATTATTTCTTTCCTACTCATTGGCTCTCTCATCCATCTTCTTTCTTCCCTCCTCCAGCTCACTTGCCAAGGTTGTCACAACCTAGTGCTGCTTATTCCTTAAGAACCAGAGTTGGTTCCTTTCCCTAGATTTTCAAGCCAATTATTCTTCAGCAATTTCTTTTACCTGATTTGCAATGCTGAATCTCTTTTCTGCCTTAGCAAATAGCTTTGACTTTTCTTGCACAAGCTGCTTGTGACTTTGGATCTCTGCAATGTGCAATCTTCTTTGGGTGAAGGCGATGGCCATGAGGGCCTCTATGTCTCCCTTGGTAATCTCCAATGCATCTTGCAGTCATCGTGCCTCATTCTGTAGCCTTTGTGCTTCTGCTACGGGAGCTCCCGACCTTTCCTGCTCTAGGAACTCTATTTCCCTCTCCAATCTGTCTTGTTCTTCAAGTTCATACCATATCCGAAAAGCTATGGCATCTTCTTGTTGCTCACTTGGCTCGCCCTCCTGAGCTTCTATCATTGTGTACCTTTCCAGTTCGGCAATCCTCTGTTGCAAGTCAGCATACTGTTGCACTAGTAACTTCAAGCTTCGCTATTCTACCACCAGGTTTTGCTCTTCATATTCCAGCCTTTGTCTTAGGCGGCTCTCATTGTCCTGGGCTTCCTTGGTCTTTGCTTCCAGCTGATCTTGTAGAATTTTCACTTCCCTTCTTCGGTCGGCTCCTTGCTTTGAAACTTCTAGCCTTAAGGTTGCTGAAGTTTCCTTTTCTTTCTCTAACTCCACTAGGGCCATCTTCTTTTTTTCTTCTTCCTTGTCCAATTGTGCTAGAAGCTCAGCCACATAAGCGTCATATTCGGCACCAGATGGCACGGGAGTAGGGGTTGTAGTGGTTGATGCCTTTAGCTTCTATTGTTTGGGATCTTGCCTAGACTTGGCATCTGCGGGCAGCGGGCCTTTTTGCTCCAGCTTCTAGTACAATTTTAGCCACTGTACTGACAAGTAGCTGCATCATGTTCATCAATTGGGCCGTGTCTAGAGAGGGCATTGGTTGCGGGGTGGTTGTGGTTGTGGTGTCGGTTGGTAATGGCACAAAGGAGGAAGGCAGGGGGTGCAACAGGGACTTGCCCTTGCCTACAACAACTGGGGTCGTTTCCACACTGCCACTTGCTCTTCATGGCGGGCACTCAAAGGATCGATCTCTCCTTTCCCATGGGTTTCTTCAATAGATCTATGAGTGGCTTTTCCCAACTCAGGAAGTTCTTTCATTCCTAGTTCTTCGGCTTCCTCCTCTGCCCTTCTTTGCCTCTCTTCTTCTGCCCTCTTTGATTCTTCTCTAATTTTTTTGAGTTATTCCTCTTCTTTTTTCCTTCGTTCCTCATCCACCCTTCTTGACTCTCTTTAAGCCCTCTTCATCTTGGCTCACTCTTCTTTGCTCAATCGTTCTTTCTTCTCCTTCTGGCTCTTGTCACTCTTCTTTTGCTCCCATGGTTTAGCTGCTTAAGTAGGTGGTACCTCCGGATCTCCTTTATCGTTTATTGTCCTTTCACTCGAGCCTTCTTCCTCGCGGTGAGGTGAGCTTTGATGCCCAACTTGCTCTTCATCTACACCAGCATCCTTGATAGCCTCATGGATGATTGCCATCAGGACACCGCCATATCTGAATGTGGAGGCTTTCGAGGCTGGCTTTTTCCTTGCGGATCGTGTAGTAGAAGTAGGAGACTCCCCACCAGCTGCTGCTGCGGCGGATGGAGCCAGGAGCGCGGCTGAACTCTTGATAGTTTTCTACACAAAACCGTTCAAATCCACCTCCTCTGGAACTCCTTCAGCGATGCTCTCTAGTAATGGCACCCCGATTTTGTTCATTAAAGCATTGTATCTCTGTCCTGAGAAAAGGGCGTGGAACATTTTAGCTTGCATCTTTGTTGCGGGGTCTAGAATATTAGCCAAACTGATTCCATCCACTGTGTGCACGTCATCTTTTTTGACTCCCATCACGGTATATACATCTCTTCTTGGGTGCCTCTCCTTCTTGGACACAAGCCCCAGGGCTTTCTCAACGATAGCTGCATTAAGGGGCACTTGCACCCTTCTTTCCTGGTTACCAGTCCTTAGTGTGACCGTTCCACAGCTCCTACCTTCATTAAAGCTCCCTAAAAATTCAGTGCACATGCTATAATCTACAACCTGTCCGACCTTTTCCACATACTTTCGGAGGTTGCATTTATCCACCAACTTCTTTTCTACCGGTTCTTCCAGGATGGCATCGTCTAAATTCAGGGTATGTTTGAACGTGAACTGGCTAAATCCACGTGTCTCAACATTGACCCCATACTTTGTCAGCTCCTCTTCAGTGAATGGAAGTTTACCCCCCTTTTCTTGTCCTGCCATGGTAGGTGCCTATCATTACACCATGCCAATATTAGAATTATGAATTGACTCATCACTAACAAAAACCCAAGAAATAATGCATGTGACAATTTGCCATGCTGCTTCATAGGTATGAAACTTGGAAATAATTAAAAAAAACATCTATTTCCTCCTTGCATTCTTTCCTATTTGCCATGCTACTTCAGAGGTATGAAACTCAGAAATAATTTTTTAAAAAACATCTATTTCCTCCTTGCATTCTTTCCTATTTAAATTCAGTTGATCATTTTCATCCATCATTACACCTTGCTACATCACTTGGCTCTCACTTTGCTCCGCTCTCCCCCCCCCCCCCCCCCCGTTTCTTAAGTTTTAAAGGAATCCTTCCTAGGATTAGCAAGGGAAGAAGGAGGACTCACATGGACTTTGTGGAGCGAGTTACTTGGCCAACAGCCAAGTATAGAGGTTAGGTTTATATTCAAGTAGGGCATGACGATCAAGTTCACATGGTCGTATGTAAGCTTGGGGTATATAGGTCAAGACATCATGAAAGATGTCCCCAGAGTTGAGGTGGCTAGCAACGTGCAGTTTGTTGAGTGTTGAAATGACTTGTTTTTTGGCTGATTTTTGTTGTTTTTGAGAGCTGAATGGTTGATTTTATGAGATGATTGATTGATTTGGAAGTGGTTTGAGAGTGTTTTGGATGATATTGATTGTGTTTTGGAAGATCATGATGTTTTTTAGTGGTTCTGTGATGTTTTGATAGGTTCTGATTGGTTCTGTATACCTTCTGTTTTGTTCTGTTTTGTTCTGTTTTGGTCTGTTTTGTTCTGATTGTCTTCTGTAAAGAGGGAAGGAGTATTGATTGATGAAGAATGAGATATTGTGAAAGCTTATTGAATGGTTTGTGAGAGTTTGGAATGGTTTGAGAGTGAGTTATGTGGTTTTGATAACCTTCTGTAACCTTCTGTAGGTCTTCTGTAGAGCTTCTGCTTCTGTTTCTGTTCTGTTTTATACTGTAGCTGTTCTGGTACTGTTCTGTAGACTGTTCTGTATGCTTCTGTAAGTGTTCTGTGGAATGTATGTGTGACTTTGGGAAAGTTTTCTAGCCTTGGAAAGAGGTGAATACAAGTGCAAAAGAGCTGGAGGAAGTGGAAGAAGTAGCTGCTGAAGACTCAAGAGAAGACTAGAGTGAAGTGACAGTAGTGAGCTGTGAAGAGACACTGTAGTGGCTCTGGTGACCCTTCATATCAGACATACCTCTTGGGAGGGGTATCCACGACCTAAGAGTGATTATTGAGGGTGATTTTGAGAGATTGTAGTGAGGATATGATGTATTATTGATTGAGAGAGAGAGAGAGAGCCAGAGATAGCCAATTCTACTGAAATAGAGTGATTGTATATGAGAGATTGAGAGAGAAGACTATGAAGATATTGAAGATGAATACTATGTGATGTATTTCCATTCAAAGATGGTGTATTCTTTTGCTTTCTTTGTTCTATTGATGGATTTTGTGAAGATGTTGAAGAATATGGTTGATTCTATTAAAAACAGTGGGAGATCTACATGATGCTGCATGAAGATTTGTTGTGCCTGGTGTTCTTTTCTTCATTGTGATCATATGAAACATGATAAACAAGCTTGTTGATGTTACAAGATAGATTTTCTTGCAAGAGAATTCCCTTTTCCTTGGTGTTCCTCTCGGGGCTCCATGTTTTTGGTGCACAGCCGGGGAATCTTGCCATCAACAAGCACCAAAAGAGGCTGAAAATGAAGGAAATGGCATTGCCAAGAAGAGAAGAATTCAATGGATGTTTGTAAAGTTCCTTCTTCCACTGAAGAGTTGGAATTTCTCATAATCAAAGCCACTTTCCACAAGAAGTTCATCCCACAATGGAGGAAACACATCACCATCATGATGCATGCTCTATGTGGTGGACAGTTTCCTCTTCCTGTTGAAGCAGCAGAAACTTGCATCTTGGTGGCAAACTGTTTGGGAACAAACTAAAGAGCAGAAACAGAGAGAATGACCATCCATGGAAGATTTGGCATTTATTGAAAAGTTTCTAGACAACATCAAGTGGGAGATTGTGAAGAAGCTTCAGGAGTCTTGGTCTGTAGAGGTTCACAGGGACAAGAAGGAAAAAAGTTGGAATTTGTTCGTGGATGCTCAACAGCAAGATACATGGGATGCTTGGTGTACTGATAATCTTCTGTTTGTTCAATTAGCAACCCACTGGAAGTTGGTAGACAGAGTGTTTTTCACAACATACACTATTGAAACCATCAGAAGCTGGCATTACTATAATGATGGCACCACCACAATGCTCAGACGTATGCATTTTGACACCTTCAGAACCGAATACCTTCCTCTGTGCAGTGGCATGAAAGCAGAATTTAGGGACGTTGAGAGGAAAGAAGTAGAAGAAATGTTGGCAAGAGAGTCCTCCAGAGACTGAAGCCTTCTGTTAACCCTCTGTGGAGCACTAACGACATAGTGGAGTCAACCCCCTGATGAATGACGCAATAAAGAGGCAAGCGTTAGAACGAGTCCAGAGGTACGTGAGAAGAGAGAAAGCAAGAATCAGAGCCGAGAGCAAGCTCGCATCAGAAGCCGCCTTTGACGCCCTTGCGGAACTCTTTATAGAAGTCCCAATGGCACATCAAGCCCTTCCTCCTCCTGCTGGAGGTCCACTTCCAAGCCAGATCCGTCCTGGAAATATTGATGACAGGCCAGCGAATGTAGTTCCATTGCCAGTTTTTAAGGGAGAGTACAATGAAGACCCCGATCTTCATGTAGCAGAGTTTATGGTAGCGTGTGTGGCTAACAATGCCAGAACCCCTGAGCATTGGTTGGCAATATTCCCCGCCACTTTCAAGGGTGCAGCGTTTCAGTGGTATGAGAGACAAGCAGCAGGAACTTTTGGCACATGGGACGACCTGAAGTTGGCCTTCCTCACTAAATTCAGGCGTGAAGGTTTTGAAGAGAGGATGCGAGAGGAATTCATGAACCTAAGTCAGTCCTCTGGAGAAAGAGTGGAAGCCTATGTCTCACGAATGGAATCCATCCTGAAGAGATGGACTAACCATAATCTAGATGATGGCATTCAGAAGGGAGTGTTTCTCAGAGGATTACAACCAGAAGTCCGTAAGTTTGTGGAGCTGCAAAGACCAGCCACCCTGCAAGCTGCAACGGAAGGTGCAAGACTGTACGATGAAGTGGAAGCTAGATTGGCGATGAATACAGGAAGAGGAGTCCTACCTCCTCTGATGCCAGGAATGATGTATCCACCAAATGCAGTTCCAGGGACTATTCCCTATCCCTACCAACAGATGCCCCCGGTATCACAGTACAGTGCACCAAATCCACAGTGGCCACAATCCATGCCTCAAATGATGGCTCAACCA
The DNA here is from genome assembly GCF_053477565.2 of Lygodium microphyllum. Lineage (NCBI taxonomy): Eukaryota > Viridiplantae > Streptophyta > Polypodiopsida > Schizaeales > Lygodiaceae > Lygodium > Lygodium microphyllum. The sequence goes on along the minus strand of NC_141156.1, from coordinate 34,348,441 downwards.
CAACAACAATGGTCCCAACCAATTTCCTCAATGCCAAATCAGCAGCAACAGTGGAATCCTACCAACTGGAGCCAACAACCAACAGTTCAAACAGGAGCACTGAATCAGAACCAGAACAGAGACCCCTCTGTACCAGCCCAACCCGTTTATGCAGTGATTACAGAAACTCCTCAAAACCCTCCTACCAGTACGTCAGGAGGAGAAAGCTTGAAGGATTATTTATCCAACTCAGTTGCAAACATTAAGAAGGAGTTGATGGATGTGATTACAGAGCAACTACAGACGTTGAAAGTGAATACCGCTAGCATATCCAACGTTGCAGGAGTAGGAAGAGATGTGATGCGGTCAAATACTTGGTGTGGTAAGTGTCATCAAGCAGGCCATTTAGCCACTGAATGTACACGGAAACCAACCATCCCTGGAGCCTTCTGTTCCTAGTGTTTGCGGAAGAATCATACAGAGGACATTTGCTCTCTGAAGGAGATGCATGATAGGAGAAGGAAGGAAGAAGACGCAAGATTCAACTTGTTGGAATCCAAAATGACAACACAAGATATTGGACCCAAGCCTAGAGTGTTTGGTCCTAATTTCGGACCCAGAAGATTTCCCTCTCAAAGTTACAGAGGAAGACAGTCTGGCGGTGGTCAGAGATCAGAAGTGGAGTGTTACAGATGCGGAGAAAAGGGACACATCTCACCAAATTGTCCGAATCCTCGAAGGTCAGTGGATTACAAGCCCTTATGCAGTTGATGCAAAGGAGAAGGCCACACTGCAAAAGACTGTCCAAGCCCAGCCTCAGTGACAAACAGTGCTACTGATAGTCCGGTCAAGGCCCAAGAACCTACCTCCAATTTGGTAGAATTGGAAGTTGCTGCCATCATGCGTGCAAAGCAGAAGGAACCACCTATCCAGAAAGAAAATAACCCTTCTGCCAGAACAGTGAAGTTCAGTCTTCCACCAGAAGAACAGAACAGAACAGAGCCTAACAGTGCCGTACAGAGCACTACAGTGCCACAGAGAGATACAGAGACAGTTACAGAGGCAGGACCAGAGGTCCAGGATACAGAAGAGGAGGAAGTGCCACAAGTGGCAGAAGAAGTTCCTGTAATTCCTCTGATGGAAGGAAGAGGGAAAATGAAAATGGGTGTTGCCCCATTCCCTAATCGGTTAGAGAAGCCAGTGGATCCTATTAAGGAATACGATCTAGTTAGAGATCTAGATACCTTTAGACCAAACCTCACATTTCGACAATTATTGATGTTGTCTCCCAGTTGCCGAAAAAGGTTCAAAAGTATACTGACAAAAAGACGTGGTTTAAGGATTGCTCCTTCAACAGTGACAAAGTCCAACAAGGCTCCAGAGCCTGTAAAAGAAGTGGATGTGGCTAATGCTTTTCTAGATCCGGGTACTCCAGAGATTGGCGTGTGGATAGAAGGCTGCTTCATTGCAAATGCACTGATTGATGGAGGTTCATCAGTAAACATTATGACGGATGTGACAATGAAGGATCTAGGCTTACAAGGGGTGCAACCAACCCAATGGCTCATCAGACTGGCGGATCAGAGTAGAATCAAGCCTTTGGGCATTCTCCCATATGTGAAGACTACAGTGGCTGGAAAGGATTATTGGCTAACCTATTTGGTGGTGAAGCCAAACTCTTATGGTACATCCTATCCCCTGTTACTGGGCAGACCATGGCTTTTTGAAGCCCGAGCAAGGACGGATTGGTTCAAAGGAACTTTGACCTTGGGTAGAGGACTCAACAAAGTGGTGCTGAAACTGTATGGTTCTCAAAAAGGACATGGATCCACCTCCTTGGAATTATCTTCTGACTCCCCTAATGAGGCTACAGATGGAACGTCAGCAGACGAAGATGCTGTCAAACAGATCCTTCCCAAGAAAACAGTGGCACATTCCTTAACAGTGGATATTGTAAGCCGACTTCCAAAAGATGCAAAGCCGTTATCAATGGGTGAATACTTCCTGCCTGAATCAGGCATGACTTCTGAAATCACTTCTGACAGTGAGATAGAAGCATGGATGTACTGCTCTCCCTGTTACATGGCTACAGCAGAGACAGAGGCAGGAGAGGAAACAGAGAATCTGTTCTTCTGTTACAGAGCTCCTACAGAGACAGAAGCAGAGGCAGAAGCAGAAGCAGAAGCAGAGACAGAGACAGAAGAGGTTGAATATGATATGGACGAAGAGAATGATGAAAGTGAGCCAGAAGAATCTATCCCACCTGAAGAGGATACATTTGAGGAAGAAGTTCCAGAAGCATCAGAAGCCGACGAGCTCATGCTATGGGACAGAATGGTGATGGTACCATTTGGTCTGGTAAATGGATCTTCTCATATGCAAAACCTTTATAAGAAATGGATTAAGAAGAGCAAGCCGTCTTTTAAGTGTGGCTCCTGCCGTCCTAACCCATCCTTGCCAAAGAAAGATGATGATGATGCACCATGCCAACAAGCACCAGTCCCACCAAACCAACAGGCATCAGAGGGTCCCTGTTATGTGACGTTCCTGGATGTATCATCAGAAGATGAGTCTTCAAGCCACGAGGTAATTAATTTTGAAACCAAACCCGAAACGGTGCTTATCCCATTCCAACGTCTTAAAGAGCAACCTAAGTCTCCACCAAAAGAAGAAATTGGTTCTAGTGGGACATCAGAAGAGGATACCACTCCCTTGAAGGAATCAGATCTGTACCCAGAAGCAGTCCACGGGACCTTCATCCGTGAAGTAGAAGGTGAAAGGCAGTTAACCTTTGTGGATGCAGAAGGCACTGAACGCCACTTGAAGGTGGGTAGCAGCCTCCCAGAAGAGGAGTTGTCAACCTTGTACAACTTGTTGAAAGAAAATTTGGACGTGTTTGCATGGTCTTACAAAGACCTAAAGGGGATTGATCCCACAATATGTCAACATCATATTGACTTGGAGCCTGATGCCAAGCCAGTACGGCAACGACAGAGGCGAATGAACCCGAATTATTCCACATTGGTGAAAGCGGAGCTGCTGAAGCTTCTGGAAGCCGAGTTCATCTATCCAGTGGCAAATAGTGAATGGGTTTCACCCATCGTGGTTGTACCCAAGAAGAATGGCAAATTGCGAATATGTGTGGATTTTCGAAAGCTTAATTCCAAGACAAAGAAGGATCACTTTCCTATCCCTTTCACAGACCAACTATTGGACACAGTGGCAGGACATGAGCTTTATTCCCTTCTGGATGGATTCATTGGATACAATCAAGTGCAGATTGCAGAAGAAGACCAATCCAAAACAACCTTCACCACAGAATGGGGGACCTACGCTTACCGAGTGATGCCATTTGGGCTCTGCAATGCCCCTGCTACTTTCCAACGAGTCATGATGGCCGCATTTCAAAATCATCTGCACGACTTCATTGAGGTATATTTGGACGACTTTTGTGTCTATAGTTTGATCAGTGAACACTGGGGACATTTGGAGCAATGTTTTGACCGATGCCGGGAGTATGGGATTTCCCTCAACCCCGACAAATGCATCTTTGGGGTTTCTTCTGGAGTCCTGTTGGGCCACATTGTCTCTGCACAAGGGATATCAACAGACCCTGCAAAGATTGAAAAGATCACAGCTCTGACAGCACCCACCAACCTCAAACAGTTGAGGGGATTCCTAGGCCATGTGGGTTACTACAGGAGGTTCGTAGCCCACTTTGCAACAAAGGCAACCTCCTTGCACAAGCTCCTGAGGAAAGATGCAGAGTTTACTTGGACGGAAGAATGTGACAAAGCCTTCCACACTCTGAAGCAGTGTCTGATAGAGGCACCCATTCTGCAACCTCCTGATTGGACAAAAGAGTTCCATGTACACACTGATGCATCAATTGAAGGTTTAGGTGCTGTCCTCTGCCAAAAGGGCTCCTCGAAGTTGGATCAACCAATCTATTATGCAAGTCGGAAAGTCACTGATAGGGAACGGAACTATACAGTGACAGAGCTGGAATGCTTGGCAATGGTGTTTGCCTTGGAAAAATTTCGCCACTACCTCCTATCTACCCACTTTAAATTTTATGTGGATCATGAGGCCCTGTCCTTCTTGATGAACAAAGCAGATGTGAAAGGACGATTGATGAGATGGCTCCTTTTATTCCAGGAGTTCGACTTTGAGGTGATTACTAAGCCTGGTCGTTCCCATGTTCTGGCTGATCATCTGTCGCGTATCCCACAAACTGCAGATGAGGAGCAGGATGATCTAGACCTCCCTGATGCTTCCTTATTCTTGGTAGAAACTGTCACTCCCTGGTATGCGGACATTGCCAATCTGCTGGCAACCCAACAGTACCCTCCTGGTATCTCTAGTCGGGAAAGGAAGAAGCTCATGCTAGAATCAGCCCCATACACCCTGCTAGGCGGTGCATTGTACAAGAAAGGCAAAGATGAAATGCTCAGAAGATGTGTTGCAGGGGATGAGATTGGGATTGTTCTGAAGGCTTGCCACGACGAGCCATGTGGAGGTCACTTTGCAGGAGAAGCTACGGCTAGGAAGGCTCTGCTAGCAGGTTATTGGTGGCCTGCAATTCACAAAGATTCCTATGATTATTGTAAAAGATGTGATGCTTGTCAAAGAATGGGGAAACCCACGAAGACAAGTGCCATGCCACTGCAACCTATCCTTCCTTTGAAGCCGTTTGAGAAGTGGGGTATTGACTTCGTAGGTCCGATCGACCCTCCCACCAGAAGGAAACAGAACCGATACATCCTCGTATATACGGATTATGTCACAAAGTGGTGTGAAGCTAAAGCCCTAAAGCGGGACGATGGTAACAGCGTGGCCCTGTTCATGTACGAGAATATCATCACCCGTTTTGGCAGTCCCTTAGAGCTGGTAAGTGACAGAGGCACTCATTTCCTTAATAAAGTCATGGAAGAGTTGACAGAGTTGTATAAGATCCGCCATCGCAAGTCCACTCCTTATTACCCCAGAGCCAACGGCCAAGTCGAAGTCACCAATCGCATCCTCTGCTCGATTCTGACAAGAACAATTGCCACACATCGTCGTGATTGGGATGATCGACTTACAGAGGCCCTCTGGGCGTACAGAACCTCCCATAAAGCAGCAACGGGACAGACACCTTTCCAGCTAGTGTATGGAACAGAAGCTGTTTTTCCTGTTGAATTGGAACTACCCTCTTTGAGAGTGGCTATCAAAGAGCGTTTGGGGGATGATGATTCACTGCAACGCCGTCTCCTGCACTTGGAATGTTTGGACGAAATTCTCAGGATGGCTCTACAGTGCATGGAAGCCACGCAAGCCCGACGTAAGGCTTACCATGACAGTTTCATCAAGCACAAGGAGTTCAAAGAAGGTGATTTGGTCCTAGCCTATGATTCACGATTTGGCAAGTTTCCTGGCAAGCTCCAGCAGCGGTGGATGGGCCCCTATAAGGTACTTGCAGTCAACCCTAATGGTTCTGTTCAAGTACAAACCGTTGATGCCTCTGATGATCCCTTTCTGATCAATGGATATCGCCTGAAGAAGTACTTCCCTCCTTGGGGATCTTGACAATTACGGTCACTTGATCCTTTCCCTCGTTGGCGCGGCACTGTACTGGTTATGATGCTACTTCTGATAGCCGTTCTTCAATCACTTCTGATGAAGAGGGCGCAACCCTCTGTCCCCTCAAAACCCCCTTCCAGCCTTGATCTCTTATCCTCTATTTTCCACCAGCATCAGTGGAGAGGTTGGTTTTGACAAATGGTCTTTCTACCATTCCCTTGCTCACTTTGCAGAAAAAAAGAAGAAGAAGAAAAAAAAAAACATATCGGTCATGGGAGAAAAGGACTTAGGTCCCTGTCATGCCGACCTATTCTTCGAGAAAAGGTGGAAACACCCTCGGGAATAGGGGAAAACAAGAAAAAACCAAAAAAAAAAAACAAAAAAAAAAAATCTGTTATGAGAGAAAAGGAAGCAATTCCTTGTCATAGCAGGCCTCGTTCCAAGCAAAGGTGGTAAACACCCTTGGGCGGGAAGCTGGCTGTGGAAAAGGTGGTAACACCCAGCAGTCCAGACAGGGATTCATTAATTGATATTTCCAGGATCCAATTCCGAAGCTGCCTCCCTTGGTACGCTGCGTCCTGGGTCTCTCTGCAAAGTGTCTAACTGTCCTCTAGCAGATGACATGTTCCTATTCAACACAATGTTCGATTTGATGGCTACCTCCCTGGGTATGCCTCTTCAACAATTGATGACGCGATCTTCATCGACAAACAATCGAGTGACGTGAGCTTTCATCCTAACCGGATGGGGAAGTGAGTATGGTTGCCCTCTGTATCTATCAACAACGAGTGAGACAGAGGGTGGGGCGAGAGACCAGTCTTTTCTCTTCAAATCAAATGAGAGGTGAGAAGTGTGAATGAAGTGTTGCACCCACGGGATGGGCCTCTCAAAGCACAAAGCACAATTTGTTTCTGTGCACTACACTATAAGGCTCCCTGGCCTTCCTTTTTGCACCGTATGCCGGCACAGGGCGGGATGCACAGTTGCACCATCAAATGCGCACAAGGCATACAATCTTTGCACAAGTGATTGTGAGGATTACATCAATGGGTTTCAGGAAAAGGCTGCCCTCCTGTATTTATCAACAGAGCGTGAGACAGAGGGTGGGCTGAGTGTGACTGGAGTTTCTTCAATCAATTACCGAGAGGTGCGTTTGAGGGACGTTACGACACTTGGAGTCAGGTATCATCCACTTTCCCTATGCACCCACGGGATGGGTCTTTGCTGTCATCACAAGACACATCACCCTGTTCTGTACACTGCACTGTAAGGCTCCCTTGCCTTCCTCCTTGCACTTATGCCAGACGGGTTGGACGCACTAATGCACCATCAACTGTGCACCCTGGCATACTCCTTCTGCACCATTCCCCCCTTGTCGATTCCTCAACCGGGTATGCGATATGGGTTTTAATCATTCTTTCTCGAGTGATATTAGTCATGGGGCGAGTGACTGTTCTTTCATTTCATTTGAGTGATTGTGAGTTGAGTGTAGTATCCCTCATCATCGACGAATTTCCTGCGATTCCTTCAATCAGCTACCTCCCTGGGTGCTGCCGCGTGGTCCCTTCCATGACGAACGTGTGCCGAAAAGTTGCCTTGGTCCCTCCAGCGCCGACAACCACATTGGACGTGCCGTCGACACTCAACCTTGATTCTTGACAAAATGGGCTAAGTTTTTCTAACCCTACACTTTGGGTTCTTCGTGATGTTCATGTTTTAAGTGTGGGGACGTTAGTGGATGGTCCGTGGCGTGGTCCTAGGTCCCTGTTGCTCGGTTAACCCTATCCGTTAAGGTCTTAAGTGTGGGGACGCGTCCCTACGCGTCTACATTGTATATCTTCTGCATCTGCCTTAACCTGTTCATGCATGAATGCATTGACTTGCTTTTACCCTCATGGGATCCCTTTCCACCCACCCGGTTATGTTCCACCCACCCTTGGGGCTGTTCTCTTGCAGTTTTCCTTCATTTCCTGATTTTGAGGTCCTGTCCTATGAATGCACTCTACGTTCACCAACGTCTAAATCCAACTTTATAGCCCTGTTCCCCCCATTGAACTGATCATTTTTCCTTTTTACCTACCCCTGTTCCGGTGCACGGTTTTTGAGTTATTAATTTTTGAAGCATTTTACGTAATTTAGACGGTTTTCCATGTGAACGCGCTTTTCTTGCTTTGGAACCGTGATCTGATGTCATAGCCCTGACCAGCACTTTTCCCCTGACATTTTTCCTTTTTATTCCGCATCATTTCGATACATGGTTTGTCCGTTATTAATTTTCCGATTTTTTAAGACTTTTTCATGCGTATTTTTGATATTTTTCCATGTGAACCTGCCCTATTTATATCGGAATTCCAATTCGATTTGACAGCCGTGTCCCCTGTGCCTTCTCCTACCTTTTTCCTTTTTCCTCCACCCTCTTTCAACTTCCGGATTTTTATTTATTAATTTTTAAATGAGTTTTCGGGAGTATTTTTGGAGTTTTTCACATGTGAATCCCTCCTCCCTCCACCGGAACTGCGTTTTAACGTGATAACCCTGCGCCACCCCTTCCTGCGGACATTTTTCCTTCTTACTGCATGTCATTCCGGTGAATGGTTTGTTCGATATTAATTTCCGATCCCATTTTCGGGTTTATTTTTTGGGTTTTTCCCATGTGAACGCGTCTTATCTCAGTCGGAATTATGTTTTGATGTGATAGGATTGTCGGGCACATCTTTCTGCACAGTTTTCCTTTTTTCTGCACTTCATTCCGATGTACGGATCTTTTGATATTAATTTTTAAATTGCATTTTTGGTTCGTTTTTTGTGTTTTTTGCACGTGACCGCCCTTTACCCCTCCCGGAACCCCCGTCCCGTATTTTCCTTGTTTTCCCCCTGTTGTCCTGCCCACTTTTTGTTTTTACGCTATTTCGTTTTGACGTCCGGATTGGGAGTTATTAATTTTTCTTTATTTTTACGTTTTTTCTCGCACCCGTTTTGCGCGTGAACGCGCCCTTTTTCGCTTTTCCGAGTCTCCACGCGCCCCGATCGTGTCCGCGTAACCCGTACCGTCTTCCTTGCGCCATTTCAATCCCGTCACGGTAAATTTTTTTGCCCCGCCCCGCGCACGCGCGCGGGACGGGGGTACGCGCCCATGGGCCCCCAACCCTTCCCCCCACCTGCCCACCCCATGGCCCCCCCATGGGCCCCCACCCCTTTCCCCTAACTGACTACCCCTGCCCCCAACCGCCCGTGACTCTCTCTCTCTTTCTTTCTTTCTTTCTCTCTCTCCTCCTGCGTTTTCCCTCCCCCCCGCCATCTCTGCCTACCCCCAGCCCCTCCCCCGACTTCCTTCTTCCCTCCCCCCCGCCATCTCTGCCTACCCCCAGCCCCTCCCCCGACTTCCTTCTTCCCTCCCCCCCGCCATCTCTGCCTATCCCCAGCCCCTCCCCCAACTTCCTTCTTTCCCCCCCCACCAGCACCTTCGCCTCCCCTCCCAGAGCCTCCCTCCCCCCACTCCTTCACCTCCCTCGTCCCCCAGCGCTTCCCCTCCCAGAGCCTCCCTCCCCCCACTCCTTCGCCTCCCTCGTCCCCCAGCGCTTCCCCCCCCAACGCCCCCCCCAGCCTTCTTTCCCCTCCTTCCTCTCCCTCTTGCCCGTCGCCTCCGACCCCTGCCACGACCACCCGCCGCCCTCGTTGCCCCCCGGACTGCCGCCTGTCGACCGTGACGCCGCCGCCGAGTTCGCTGTTGCCGCCGCTGACTCCGCCACAGCCGCCTGGCCACCGCCGCCGCCGCCGACGCGCCTCCCCCTTCCTGCTCCACTTCCTCTCTACCCCTAGGTTAGTTCAACTAACCCTAGGTTACTTAAACTAACCCTCATTAACCTAAGCTAACCTTAATTAACTTAACCTAACCCCCTAGTAACCTTAGACCTAACCTATCCTAAACTAACCCTAGTTAGTCCCCTAACCCTAACTAGGTTAGTTAGTCCAACCCTAACCCTAGTTAGTTAACTTAATCACCTAACCATAGTTAACCTAACCTAACTTAATTAACTAACCCCAACTTAGTTAACTTACCTTAGTTGACTAATCTAACTTAGTTAGCTAACCTAGCCTAGTTGACTAACCTAAGCAACTTAGACTAACCTGACTTGACTTAGGTAGACTAACATGACTTACCCCACTAACCAGACTTAACTGACTTATGCCTAACTGACTTATCTGATTAATGTGATTTAGGTGACTTAATTAATCACTACATTAATTTTTCCATAAAAAATTTCAGAAAAATTTCTAAAAATTCCTTTTGCCTTTTGCCAATTTTTGGGAATTTTCCTGCTGGAAATTGCCTACCTTATAATTTCTGAAAATTCCACATTTCCTAAATTTCACCTCCAAATTGCCATAAATGTAGAAAATTCATTTAAAAAATTGTAAAAAATCCTAAAAATTTCTAAAAAAAATTCTAAAAAATTCCCCTCACCTCCCTTGCTCATTTTCCATTTATTCAACCATAAATAATCACAACTAAAAATAAAAAAAATAAAAAAATAAATAAAAAACCAACACAAACCAAATCAACACATCTGCTAAGGTGTTGTCATTGTTGTTTCATCAGTGCTCTTTACTTTTCCTTTATTGGAACTCTTCCGTGCGCATTCCTGCATTACATATACACCCTTTCCAGGTATTTCTTTTATGTGCTTTATTTATTTTTATTTTCCCCCTTAATCACAAATTAATTGTTAAAATGAACCCTTTAATTCACCCACAGTTTCCACGCGCATTCGCGCTAAACACACATCTTTTTTAATTAAAATCAACCAGCCGTTCACTTAGCACGCGCTACGTGCGCTACAGAGGCACTTTTAAATTTTAATTAAAATAAACCAGCCGTCACATGAGCACGCGCTGGCAAAAAAGCGCTCCACATCACCTTAATTTGTAATTAATGAATTGCATTTAGAGACCCAGTCGGGAATCGAAGTCCGGGAATCGAATAACTGCACCGCTTCACTTAATAATTGGTAATTAAATAACTAATAAGGAACCGCCGTTTTCTTGCTAAGGTTTATCACCTAATAAAAATTCACCCATTTTTATTAATTGATTAAAATCCACCCTTCATTACATTAATTCCCCCCTCACTGCACTTACTTCCCCTTTTTAATGAAGCGTTTCGTGGGATGGGTATGCGCAGTTCTTAGTGTTATTTTCCATGGTCTAGTCTTGGTTTATCACAGATGTCGTATTGATATGTGTCGGATGTGGTCTTGTTTTGGTTTCCTGTCTTAGTTACGGTTACGGGTACGGTATGCAGTTTTGTCTTTTATTGCCTGATATGGGGTTCAGGGTGTTTGTCTGATGCATCGCATGAAGCTTTCGGTCGCATTTGTCTCAAGGTCATGTCAAATTTTTTCTAGGATGTGGTTTGCTTGGGGTTAGTTGGTCGTGTCATGTTTTATTGGTAATTCTCTTATCCTTGGTTTTTGTCTATTGCTTTGTAGGCATTCTCCTTGATTGTCTGTGTTTGTGGTGTGTGTGTAACCATCTGAATGGCACCTTCTCATGCTCCTCCCCCTATCCAGTACGTCCCATTAGTTAGTAGGGATTACTCGTCCCTACTTACTTTTGAGCCCCTCACGAAGGCGGGACTTGCTGCTTTTGTGGCCACTCCTTTTCCATTGCTTCCAGAGGATCCGTCGTTATGTGATGAGTTCCTGGCCTCTTACAGCAAGAAGACAGGCGTAGTCCAGGGACTTTCTATGACTTTGACATCTCGAGGCTTAGGGAAGGCTCTGTCTCTACCCTCCAAAGGAGAACCTTTTGTGACCACTCGTCAGCTCTTCTCTAATGAAGAGATTCTCAAGCTGTTGCAGAAGCAGACAAGGGAAGTCCTTGATGTCAAGAAAGTGATAAACTCTTCAGGAGTTTCCTTTTCTATGATTACTGATCCCATATGGAAGACGATGTGTCAGTTTCTTCAGGACAGGTTTATGCCTGCCAAAACGCCATCCCACTATTTGTCCAAAGAGCTTTTCACAGCTTCCAGGATGGTGCTGAAAGGAGTTGCTATTGATTGGAGCACATACCTCCTTACTAAAATGGATCAGCATTTTGTTAAAGTCACCAGGGGTAATGTTACCAATGTTACATACGGATCATATTTGTCTGCCTTCTTGACCTATTCAGGTTTACAGAAGACTGTGCCTCCACCTCCTCCATCAGATCCAGTACCTCCTCCTCCACCTTCAGAAGAGTCAGAACCCATTGACATAGAGGATGATGATTCTCCACCTCCCCTGGTCATACAGCGCAAACGCTTGAAGAGGGTAGCGGATAAAGCCCCTGCTGTACTTCCCTCAGTACCTATCCCTGCTACTTCTGGCAGTGAACTCCCTGGGTATCTCACTTGCAATAACCTGTTTCGAGCACATAGAGAAGGATCCTTGGAGATCTCAGTTCCTTCCCTGAACAGTCTCGTTTCAGGCGATGCCATTCCTTTCCTCTGCAAGGATATTCAAAGTTCCATTGAGTTGTCAGTGACAGCCTGTGTTCAACAGCTGTACGCATCTTTCTATGAAGAACTCATGCAGTCCAAAGATCAGTTGCATAAGGCAACATCTGAGTTAGCTTCTGCTAAGGATACCCTAGCAGATCTATTTAAGCAAATGGAACAACAAACCCAACTGGTTGCCACCCAAAGCGATGAGATTTCTTCATTGAAGACCCAGTTACTCGAAGCTCAATCACAGGTTACTAGCCTTTCAGCAGAGAAGGAGAGGATGTCCAGAGAAGCGAAAGAATTCCACGCTATCTTAGATGACAAGCTTTCAGCTTTACAGTTGGCTAATGACACAGTGGCCAACCAAGCCTCCCAAATCCAGCAGTTGCAAGATCAGCTTGCAAAGTCCCGCTCTGTTCCTCCAAGCCCTCCTGTTCCATTGATTCCTTCTCTTTCACAGCAGGACTTGGCTGCCCTTCAGAGATAGGCTACTTTGTGCCCTCTATTCCAAGATAAAGTGGAAAGATTGCAGTCCAGAATGGACTTGTTATGGTCTACCTTTGAACAGTTTCAGGAATATGTCTTACCAGACCATTCTTTCTTTGTCCACTACCACTTACAGAAGTTGGTCTTCTATATGAAGCTTTCCACGATGGATTTACCTTTTCCAGAGGATGGCTGGAGTGGGGCTTGGTCTGCTGAGTTGTTGACAGAGGTAGTCAGAATGGTCTTTGAAGATTCTGTCACGCCAGACACCATGTTGATGTCATATATGTATCTCCGAGGAGATTTGTTAATTCCAGATGAGGTAGATATGGCATGGTATGTGGGGGATGTGGTCTTACAGGCTGTTCTGTATGTCAATCATTTGGAGTTGCGCATAGCTGATATGTTCCAAAGTTATTCCTCCAAAGTAGCTGATTGTCATGATAATTCGTGGCATTCCATGATTGATTCGGTGGTCCTAAATCAAAGACAAAACACAGCTCCTACCTTTCCCCAGAGTACTAACCAACTGAGGATGGATCTCTTAACCTATCTTTCTAAACATAATCCATTTGATGCTACCTTCTTTGATGCCTATCATAGACGATCTCTTCTGGGACCTTCTGTTCCTACTCTCCTCTATTACCAACAAATGGCTCACCGCTATGCTATATATCTTTCCCTTTGTCAATCTAATTCCACAATTATTTTACCACTTCTTTTCCAACCTTCATCTTTCCCTCAAATTCCTATTTTCACATACTGTTCCTTTATTGAGGATAGGGTATTTTCCCCTTCTCCACCCTGTCTTTCTCCCTCCATTAATGTACCCTCCACATTTCTTATTTATCAATTAACACCGTTACTTAGTGATTCCTTATAAATTTCTGCCACTCCCTCTTTGACCTTTTCTTCCTTTTATGATTTTTCCTATCCTTCCCTACATCCACTTTCCCTTATTCCACTACCCTCTCCTAACACTTCCATATCTCAACCACCTCAGTTGGTTAGTGACTGTGATGGGTTTGATAATCAGATTTCTAGAAGAAGGGGATGGAGTTCGGATGATTGCCTTACAGGACCGCAGATTAATTGGCCAGTAGTTCCAGGAGAATGGACAGCTTCTAGTCAAGCTTATCAGAATTATGTTCATTTTTCCCAATAGTATTCACAGTCTGCAGATCCCTCAGTGAGATTAACTGCTCACTTTGCTTGGTACCTGGCATATATGCATAGGCACTCTCATAATGATTCAAAGCCTATTCCAAAGTTGTGCATGAATGTCAATGTTAGCATTGATTCCCAACAACTGGAGATATTGTATTTTCATGCCCTCTGTTTGCCTAGCAGATACTTGGTCCTGTTGGAAAGGATGTGCTGTCTCCAATTTTTTCAAAATCCTCCCAAAAACTTTGTAGATGAATCCTTATCTATGGATCGATTCCGACAACATCAATCTTTTAAGAGGAATCATCTTCATTGATACCTTTCCAATGTATGGTGGAAGCTTTTAATGAAAAACTCTCTTTTTGAAGGAGTCATTCAGATGGTTCTGTTGTGTATTAGTGTTTGTGTTGTGAGTTCATTTATGTCAAACGAACGTGGTGGTTTCCTATGGAATTTCGTGTACGAGCTATGTTTTGGAGATTTGTGGTGTTGGGGTCGTGGTTGGAGAATTGAAGCAGATGCAGCTAAAGAAGAAGCAAACTTTTATATCCTTTACAAATTTGTTGTGATTTTTAGTTTGATAAGAGGTGTTAATTTCAAAAGGGTTTTCCTTTCTTTGTATTTTTATATCAGAAACAGGTTATAAGTTGGGGTCGTGGTGGATGGATTCTTTGTGAAAAGATATTGAAGATCAAAGTTGAGCTTTTCCCTGAACTTGTATTCCCTTTTTCCTGGGTCGCGAGGACGCTTCCTTATTAAGTGTGGGGATATGTTGAGTGTTGAAATGACTTGTTTTTTGGCTGATTTTTGTTGTTTTTGAGAGCTGAATGGTTGATTTTATGAGATGATTGATTGATTTGGAAGTGGTTTGAGAGTGTTTTGGATGATATTGATTGTGTTTTGGAAGATCATGATGTTTGTTAGTGGTTATGTGATGTTTTGATAGGTTCTGATTGGTTCTGTATACCTTCTGTTTTGTTCTGTTTTGTTATGTTTTGGTCTGTTTTGTTCTGATTGTCTTCTGTAAAGAGGGAAGGAGTATTGATTGATGAAGAATGAGATATTGTGAAAGCTTATTGAATGGTTTGTGAGAGTTTGGAATGGTTTGAGAGTGAGTTATGTGGTTTTGATAACCTTCTGTAACCTTCTGTAGGTCTTCTGTAGAGCTTCTGCTTCTGTTTCTGTTCTGTTCTGTACTGTAGCTGTTCTGGTACTGTTCTGTAGACTGTTTTGTATGCTTCTGTAAGTGTTCTGTGGAATGTATGTGTGACTTTGGGAAAGTTTTCTAGCCTTGGAAAGAGGTGAATACAAGTGCAAAAGAGCTGGAGGAAGTGGAAGAAGTAGCTGCTGAAGACTCAAGAGAAGACTAGAGTGAAGTGACAGTAGTGAGCTGTGAAGAGACACTGTAGTGGCTCTGGTGACCCTTCATATCAGACATACCTCTTGGGAGGGGTATCCACGACCTAAGAGTGATTATTGAGGGTGATTTTGAGAGATTGTAGTGAGGATATGATGTATTATTGATTGAGAGAGAGAGAGAGAGCCAGAGATAGCCAATTCTACTGAAATAGAGTGATTGTATATGAGAGATTGAGAGAGAAGACTATGAAGATATTGAAGATGAATACTATGTGATGTATTTCCATTCAAAGATGGTGTATTCTTTTGCTTTCTTTGTTCTATTGATGGATTTTGTGAAGATGTTGAAGAATATGGTTGATTCTATTAAAAACAGTGGGAGATCTACATGATGCTGCATGAAGATTTGTTGTGCCTGGTGTTCTTTTCTTCATTGTGATCATATGAAACATGATAAACAAGCTTGTTGATGTTACAAGATAGATTTTCTTGCAAGAGAATTCCCTTTTCCTTGGTGTTCCTCTCGGGGCTCCACAGTTCCACTTCCGTAAGGAATTGGTCAATGCAAGGGTGGGCTAACACATGGTCATCTAAGTGTATGTTGCATGTAATGGCCAAAACCCTAAATAAAAGAGGTGCCACATAAGTAGGGTCGTGTTCAATTGTTTTGATTTCCCTTCTTTGCTTAGCATTGGTCATGATGCGACAGCCTTTTTTCTCCCATTGGAGTCGCAAGGCATACCACAGTTGTAAGAACGAAGAATCATAGCTGGCAAGCTGCGTAAGCTCTTCCAGTTCTTGTTCAAGGGTAGAGTGAGAAGGCTTGCGGTACAAGGTAATTAGTCTTTTGAGAATGGCTTGCTCCTTTGAGATTTCTCCATTAGCGATTAATTCGGTGTTAATTTTGTGGAATTTGACGGTCATAAATTTGTAGTCTTCCCAAGTGCATGGCAACGCACGAACATCAGAAGCAAGGGGTTCATTGAGAAGTCCTAGGTCAAGCCTCTCATAGCTCCTAGCAAATGTTGTGAAGGTGTTATCTAACATCTTGATGCATGTCACTACGTCATCTCTCGAGGTCTCAGCAAGATCCTTGGCCATTGAAAGGAAAGATCGTCTTTTATACGAAGGCCTAAGACCTGCTTGATGGTGATGGTGCAATTGGGCTGGACAGTGGTGACTCCATTGATGGAGTCACAGACGGGACTTTGCACTCAGAAGCACTTTGAGATGCTGTACGGGGCTCTAGTGGCATCGTAGGTGTGCTACATTCTATCTGAGCCGGCATGGGGGTGCTCAACTCCTCTAACTTGGATAATTCTGGGGCATCGAGCTTTGGACGATAAATGTATTGGGATTCATTAATCACAACTGGTGCTGGTTCAGCTTGCTTTGCAGCCTGGGCTCCATATGTGCAAGCCTCTCTAGCTGGAGTGAGGTTGCTTAGAGTTGAGCCTCTTGAATGTCCACTCTTAGGCACCCATATCCAGGGGTTTCCCTCATAGTATCCTTGTGCTTGCAAGAGATCTTTGGGGATCCATCACGGCATGGTCCTGTGCCTACGTCGATAGCGTTTGGGCTGCCTCTTAGGCTGTGACTGATACCAAGTATGATATGAGTCTGCTTTGGTCCAGTTCTATCCACGCAAAGTGGAGCAGCTGTCGAGACTGATGCTAGAAGGCTGTTAGGAGAACCCAACTGCTAGGAACCCGGTCTTCAGGTCGATCCTAGTGGGAACGATCGGATAAGTTCTATTGCGAGGTAGACTTGAGAGACCCTAGTTGGCAAACCCCGTGTCATTCCTACAAATGATGACAATAAAAATAGTCTATAGTGCCTAGCCCACAAATGCACATGCTAAGACTCATGAGCTGACAAAACTGTAACACTTTCAATCCTACAATTTCACCATGTTTTTCCACTTCATCAATATTGAAATCGTGGCTGACTAAAGAATAGTAAAACATAATGGGGTAGTGGATGAGGTTGAGGCAATGGAACCCAAGGAATAGGGATGGGGGTTGGGATGAATCATGCCATACAAAAAAAAAATGAAAATTGCCTAAACATTAAATTTTAAAGTGGCTCCCAAATTTCGGCACAATATCAAAATTTAAAGCTCAAAATAATGAGATTTAGCTTCTATATTAAATTTTGCTATGTTAGTAATCCATATCATCAAGAGGGCAGTGCCAAGTCATCACTACCACAACAACATGCCATGTTATCATTGCCACATCCTCATGTGGGATTTGAGAGCATGGCCACGTTTGCAATTGAATAAAATGTTTCATAATGCTCTTTTTAGGTGTGCAATTTCTATACCCAAATTTCCATGTGAAAATAAGTTCCCTAGGTTCACTCATGTCGTCCAAGCTATCCATTTCTAACCTTTTGCAATCAATATTCCAAGGTCTTGTTGTTGGACTGTATTGTTGCTAATGCAATATTCAATTTATTTAGGGGTGAACTCATGTGCTCACCATGGAAATTCATTTTCATTAGCTTGAGTAACATTGAGCCTCAACCAAGACCATAAGTCTACAAAGGCTTGGGGAGAACATTAGAAGGCACCACGTATTGGAAAACTTCATATATAGAGTGAGGAAGGCTTGACTACATCACCCCAAGTCCTTGTTGCTATGCTTAATCATGTATGTGGCTTTGCCCTTCTCATTGTCTTTCACACTGTCAATTTCCAAAAGAGTCTTACAATATAGAAGGTCTAGCTTCTAGACACATCATGAGCTATTGTTTTCTTCTCTACATGAATATATTGCAATTGTGAGCCATTTCCATGAGTCTCTTGACATGAAATTCACCACCTACCACACCATTGAGGTTTGCTTGTATTCCACAATATGTGTGTTTGATTATATGGTTTCATAAGGTATTTTGGGGGTATTTTTTGGTCCATCATTACCTCTTAAATTGTACAAAAGACCAAAGGCAAAAAAGTTTGAGTGTTGAAGTGGGATAAGTAGTTAGTGCTATTGAGTTAAAAATACATTACTTTCTTCAAAATAGCTCCAAAATATTATTAATTAATGAATTAAATCTTTTTATTAAAAATAAATGCATTCCTAGAGAGTGTTTGTGCTCCATAAGCAAAATCCTATTGGAAGGACCCAAAATTTCTATAAATAGGCATGTTTTTCTCCATTCAGTCGATGTCATTTTTGTAGCTTGCATGTGAGGTGCCTCCTCCAACAAACCCAGTGGAGTCCTCTTAGTAGTCAACCGAAATTCATATCCATGCACATCACCATCCAGTCTCCCCATGGGAAACCTAGGACTTAGTTGAACATGGGAATCTCAGTTCTACTTCACATGGGAAGAGTGAACAAGTCACCCCTAACAGCATTCTAATGCTCACCTAAGAAAGACCACTTTGTAATCAATCAAGCCAAGAATGAGGTTAACACTGCACTTGGTTCAAAGAGAGTGAGAGACAGGAGAGAGTGTAACTTGATCCCCCTACCCATATTGTAAAATCTCAGCTCTCGCCCCCTAAAACGGTGTTAAACTTAGTAACTAATCCTACCCAGATTGGGAGGGTCATAATTTAATTAGCTCTATCTAGTGTTGGAACATCAAGTCCACCCAGCCATAGGCCTTTGATTGTCAAGATCGAAGCCTCCCACTTTCCTTGATTGGGTTTGCTTTAGTTTTCTAATTAGAAAGCATACTACCACGCTGTTTGGACATTAAAAAAAATCTTCCTTTTATTATTCAGTTAAATTAGGTTCGTGAAACTCAATATTTAGCACATAACAAAGAATTCATAAATCAAATACTTTATTTCATAATAACAAGTAGAACCATCACTCCGCAGAGTGGTACGAAACCATCTTTTTGCAAAAGGACACTTTACAGCCTAGGATAGGACCTTCCAATCTCATAGGATTGGGCTATATGTGATCGCACTCCGTCCGCGATCAATAGGGAATTTACTAGCTTAGAGCCCCTCTAAGCTTCTCTGAGTCTCAAGAGCCATCCTACATTGCAAGGGCAATTATCACTCAGCCCTTTTCCCTCTCAGGTGCTCAACTGATCAAAAACCAAAAACATCTACCTCCCTTGGAAGCATAGGACCCCCACCCGCGAGTGAGTTTTTCCACACTCTGCAAAGTGTTAGGGAGAATTGGGTTGGGGACCCCAATGTCCCAAACCACCACAATCCACAACTCATCCACCGGATGTTACAAGCATGAACTCATAAGAGACATAATTCATCATTCACAAATCAAAAAGTAGACATAATCAATAAAACATTTTTAACACACTTGTCAATGTATGCGATGCATAGTATTCCCCTCATCAATTCCCATGCTCCTTCTAAAAAGCAAGTGATAATGCTAACATATTTTTGTAACTTTAAGTACGTTTTAACTAATTGTAATCTATGTAATAGACTTATCTTATGGGATTTACTAACATTACTAACTTATCCCTCATTTTATCGTAAGGTACAAAAAAGAAATAATATAAAATAGAAAAATTAGGAAGTTGTAGAGTTAATAGCTTAAAAGTAATCATTTTCTTATGTACTAAACCTGATTAATTGTGATTACAAGGTATGACTACAACCTCCGTTTGTTGTGGAATAATCAGTCCTTCAATTTGAATGGATTTAGAGGTAACTTTTGCTTGCGCTTCAGCTTCCCGTTGAGTTTCCTTAGGAGCAACTACTTCCTCACGTTGGGGAGATCTCCGAGCATGACCTTCCTTAGCATCTTACGTCTCTTTGGAGCCATGGAAGAAGCTTGATGGATTTGAGCAGTGCTTTCACATAGGTGTGGAGAGAGAGAGGCTTGGTTGATTGCAACAGAGCTTCGTCGTGTCAATAGCAGAGAGACTTCTACATGGGTTGTTGTTTTGACATGACACTCTGTCCTTGTTTATATAGTAATTAGGGGGGAGGGGGTAAAGAGAGAACACATGCTTTTGGCATTTTTTATGACATCAAAGAAAGGCTCCATTTTCGGAATGTAGTGTGGAGATAAAGATATGGTGAGCACAGTGCGTAAACCTGATTATCTCCATTTGACCATCCATCATGATTATGGGGTATGAATACAACCTTGATTTGTTATGGAATAATCGGTCCTTCGATTTGAATGGATTTAGGGGTAGCTTTCTCTTGCACTTCAGCTTCGTGTTGAGTTCCCTTAGCAGTAGCTACTTTCTCACATTGGGGAGCTCTTCGAGCATGACCTCCCGATGTCTCTTGGGATCCATGGAAGAAACTTGATGGATTTGAGTAGCACTTCCACATAGGTGTGGAGAGAGAGAGGTTTGGCTGATTGCAGCAGAGCTTTGTCGTGTCAATAGCAGAGAGACTTTTGCATGGGTTATTGTTCTGACGTGATACTCTCTCCCTATGTATATAGTAATTGGGGGGAGGGGGATAAAGAGATAATAATTGCTTTTACTATTTTCAATGACATCAAAGAAGGTCTCTATTTTTGGAATGTAGCGTGGAGATAAAGATATGATGAGCACCGCATGTCGCATCGTCACATGGCAACCAAGGCATAGACCTTGGCATCTTGGCCTCTGCATACTTGGAAATGGGCTACGAAGGCTTCATTTTGGCATTGTCAAGTGTTTTTTTGAAAATTAAAACCCCTAGTCAAACTGTAGATAGGTTTGGTTTTTGCTAGCTTAGTTGTTTGTACGACAATTTACTTTGTCATTTTGTAATTGGATTTTCTATGTTTGTTTAGCTTAGGATTTGTCTCCGTCATTTTTTTTGGTTTGTCAAGTGTGAAACTTGATAGCTTTGGTCAAACTTTGTATTTTTTTGGAGAGTTTGAAGCTAGAGCTTGCTGGTAGCTACCGAACATTATGGAACAAGGTTTGATTTCTTATTGAGACTCTTACACATCATGGGGATGATGGGTTCACAAGCATTTCATGATGCACTTGTTTGATGCACTGCACTCGGGGGTTTTCTCTTGTTCTCATCAAATATTTCCATGCCATGGGTTGGGATTATGCATGTTTTGCACCATTTTTGAGCATTAGTAGGGTATGAGGCTCACTGTAGCTATATGCAATAAATCTTAGATGCACGCATACTTGAGAGAGAACATGTCATTGTGCAGTGGAGATTGATATTTCTTTGATGTGCATTGAGAGGTGAGGATAAGGAAACTTAAATTAATAAGGAACTTTGTTTGCATTATGCATGACGCATGAGCACTTGTAAATAGGATAGGCACAACTTCTTTAGTGCATACATAATTTTCGAGTGAGCATTGATTGATTGATTGCATATCATGGATCCGACATTGCACATTTCTCAAATCATGAATGGATGAGCATAAAGTTCTATTTCAAAGCATTGTCTTTAGGGTCACATTGCATAGCAGGAATACAATTGGTGATTACTATAAAGAAAGATGGGTGTTGTGAAGGAAACAAGAGTTAAAAGAATGACAAGCTAATGGAGGGGTAGTCACATACTCGACATATATCAAGTTTTTTTCAAAGACTCCAAGATATTGTAGATTGTAGCTTTTGTTATGAGCTAGCTACAATGTGTTAGGTTGTCATTTCACATGTGTATATCCAATCTCTCTTGGACACTCTATAGAGTTCACAAAAGCATGTATCATCATCAATCTCATCATATGTTTTGCCTAAAAGGAAAGAGGATTGGCATTCCTGCAATATGTAATGTGGAAGGAATGCTTCAAAACATTAGGGCCAAAAACACTTCAAAAAATGCACTTTTGTTAATCATGGGATTAAGGAAAGGGCCAAAGAGAGTTCGCCACGTGTGCAAGAATATGGTATTCTTGTCTCCTCTTTTTTAGAGATAGTGGAGTCCATTTCGTGATTCTCTCTTCTTTTTTAGCCAAAACCCCTAAAGTCTGACATGTTTTGGAGTCCCAAAGACGTTATTTACTTACAAATCTGACAAAATACGTGACAGAGATGTGATGAAATTAATAATGAGTTTTTTGAAAGTCGGGAGATCTTTCAATATTGTTTTTGGCGCCCAATACATACTCATTTGGGTTCTTGGCGCTACTTTTTAGTTCATTCACCCCTCTTTGAGCTTCTTTCTCTGCGCTTTTATTCTTTTCATGGCTTCCTCCAGGCGCCCTTCTCGTTTAATACACTCTTGCACAGTCTATAGCCAGGGAGTAGATGGAAATTTTGAGCCCAAAACCTTTGCTGTAAATGATTGGGTTACCATGCTGCCATCTTGTAAGGGCTCTCATAAGGTGAAAAGAAGAAAACGAGATGATATAAAACATCACTGGAAGGGGCGTATCATTGCCTTCAAAATTATGCCCGAAGGCTGGTTTGTCAAGGTGCAACATGTTTACATGGCCAAGGATATGCACTTGCCTCCAAACGAACGTGTTCCCCAACATACACATTGTAAGTTATAAGTTGAATAATGTATATAATTCTTTTCCATTTATGCAAGTTCTAACAAACGGTTCGTCATTGTAGATATCTTTCCGTCAACAAGTATTGAATGGCAACCTGTGGAAAGCCTAAGTGGGACTTTCCATGCCATTCATAAGGTATTGGCAGACATTATTTATGCCGATCAAACTGTGTCTTTTTTTAGTGAATGCAAGGTTTTTATATATTATGCATAGTATGTGGTTCCCTCTAAAGCGGATAGGTATGGGAATATCGAAGATTTGCCATTGCCAAGTCTTTCATCTCTAAACTAGGAGATTCCTGACAAGGTAACGGTGCAGAGTTTCAAATTCAAAATATCTCAGGATATTAAAAAGTCCATGACAGCTGGAAGGATCTCAAGAAGAATACGTTTATCATGGTTTGTACCCCTCCATATCTTCGTGGCTTGCTTCAAAACAACAAATTTACAAAGAACGAAGGTATCCTGGCTAAGTAGAAACTTTTTGGAAGAGGATTTGGACAACATTATAGGGACACATTGGAAATCTAGAGAGTGCGACCATAAGGGTGATATCTTGAGGTGCAGTGCATGCCCTCAATCCTTGGCTTTGGCTTACAGTATCCCTCGCCAAACTCTTGCTTTGGGCTTTGATTACAGGAGACACAAACTAAGATTGGGTATTTGGGTTCCCTTGGATTCCGATACAGATTACACACCATATAAACTTGCGGTGCACGTTTTGCCGCATGAAGAAGTAAAGAAGGTGAATGTTACTTCCAATTGGAGTCTGAAAGATGTGAGGGATACCTTGGAATTGCTAGACAATACATCCCCTAGATATAAGTTCAAAGTGAATGGTGTAACAATTGGTAAAAGAGCCGAGCGCTCTTTCTTTTGTACGAGTTGTTTGTCTCCCACAATTGTGAGTTTTGAGCCTTGAGAATGAAAACTTGGCAGGAATTTATCTTAATAGACTGTCCTTAAGATATTTTTAAATGGGAACTCATAAGCTATCATGAAGCAAGTTGCCTTTCGAATGTGTATAAATAAAATGTACATTACATTCGATTTACAAGTGAAAATTTTCATTACACAATGAGGTACAAAAATTTCATATAAATGTACAAAGCCAAAATAATAAGGCTCGTGTATGCTTATGTTTGCTATTTTGATTCTTTATCGATTTCTTCAAAGATATTTTTTCTCACAGGGCCTTTCTTTGATTGTTGAAAAAATTTCACCTTTACAGGTAGTCTCTTTTCTTGGGGCTTAAGAGGGGATGGATCAAATTTCAGAGGAGAGAGCATTGGCATTCCTTTTTTCTTAGACTCTGCAGCAGTGGTCCCATTGCCTTTGCCCTTGTCCTTGCCTTTACCATTGCCATTGTCCTTACCCTTTCCCTTGCCCTTTCCCTTGCTTGTGCCCTTGGCCATTGAAGTTTTGGGAGGAAGAGGGGAGTAGGATCATATGGTGTGATTGCCTTGTCCAGAATCAGCTCAATGCATCTCTCCCTTATCCACCAAACATATGATTCAGGATAGTCTCTACACTGTAAGAATAAATGTTATAAGTTAGTGAAAAGAAATCATGATAAGGGTTACACAAACATTAAATGAAATTAACTTACATTCACTCCTTCTATTTGTAACAACTTTGAATCCACTGTTCTGCAAATGTTTGAGATAACTCTCCATCCACAAGAATGCGCATCGCTTTGCAATGGAACTTCTTGTAGAAGAAAAGTATAAGGCCTTTGAGGATCAGCAAGATCCTCGTATGTTGTATCCAAAAATGTAGAAACGAGTCTACCAGCACTGCAAAAGGAAGCTTTGTAAGTTCAAAATATTTTTTATAAATAAAATCAAAGTAAGTAATTTTCTTTCAACATACATTCATGCTTGACCATGAACACCGCTGAGAGAATTCATAAAGATAATTTCCCTTGAAAGATAATTAATGTAGATGAGACTCCAGTGCCCTCTGCAAATTCATAAAAGAGGTGAGTAGAAGGGTGAAAGCAAATGAATATAAATTTTCCTCTACAGAAAAAGAAAAATACCTTTCTACATAAGGGAAAAAGATGTGGTAATTTGTTACACTATCGAAGCTACGAAAAAACGGTGAAATATTAGAACCAAATTTTGCAAATAGTTCCACAGAGAGAAGTGGATCAACAATATATATGGTTCTTCGGATATCGAGAGTGAGAGAGGAGACCAATGCCCTGCAGTCAATAGCAAAAGCTATTCATTACAAATTTCATCCAAAATATACTTGAACTTATAAGACTTAACTTACGCAAAAAAATAATAATATAAGCCTTACCTTATGCAACAAAAAACCACGGAGTCAGATAGTTGGACATCCCTTTTTTCCAACATGGGCTTGTCCTCGAGAGATATACTAAGATATTCCTCCTTAGGTTCCGCAGAAACATTCACAAGAATCTGCCCATACACTTTGCCCATCCTCTCGCTGTTGACGGGAGCAAGTGATGCGGCTCTCCTCTTGTAAACATTGTCTTCAGTTTCAAACACCTCTTGATTTTTTTCACTCAAGAAAGACTCCTACTGGGTAGCACCCCTTATAGAGTAAAGGTGAGTAACATCCTCAACATTTAGCTTTTTCTCATTCGTGGACAATTTTGGGGGAATGTTAAGGATTTCAAGGGCTTTTTGATCGTTGGAAGGCAAGGGCCTCAGCACTTTGTCAAACCTATACCTGACTTTGCTGATGATGCTGAAATCTTTATTCATAAGGGTGATCCTATGAGCATGGGCGGCAGCAATGTAAGCATCGTTCATGAAATCAATAACAAAATCTTCTGCGGCCTCTTGCAGGGCAAGAATGGCTGAGAGTTGCCACTTCTTATTTAGACCAGAGACAGTTGCCACTTGAGACAATCTATCAGAGATCTCTTTAACGACCCTTATAAAAGCAGCTTTTGGAATGACATGCTGTGTAGCTCTCTGGGCTTTCCTGATCTCACTGAAACATCTCTGCATATAGAAGAACCTGGACTTCCTCTTTCTCTTTTGTGGCTTGGGAGGTTCAGTGGCTTCAGCAGATGTAGGCTCAGGTGCAATTGTAGGGGATGAATCTTTCACAGGGCAAGCCTTACCCTTTGCTTCCTCAACTTCAGGAGAAGAAACATTCATGGAAGATGTTAGGCCAACACCTGGTGTAGGGGGGATTTCTGTGGTAAAATGCTCTGGGGCCTGTGATGGCCCAGCTTCAGGAAACTTGGAAGAGGGCTCCTCCTCAGATTCATCAAATTTTAACTTTCTTCTACCCCCATTGTCCTTCCCATCCAGATACACTCTTCTTGTAGTTTGCTTTGTCCTTGCCATCCAAAAAAGCAAAAATAACAACCAGAAGGACAATAACTGAAATAGCAAAAATCTGTAAACCCAACAGGCTAATTGGCGCGAAAAGGGACGAAATGAGCAATTCCGATACGGCGCGATATGAAGAAAACGATGAGAATGGAACAGCGCCCTCGGTCCGTATTGGAGACCACAATGCTAATACGGCGCGATATGGAGGAAACGAAGACAGCGTATGGACGCCCTCGCTCCGTATTGGCAATGACACAAGGGGGAGCTTACGAAACCTGCTCCGTATTGGCAATGACACAAGGGTGAGACCAAAATGCTGATACGACGCGATATGGAGGAAACGAAGACAGCGTATGGACGCCCTCACTCCGTATTGGCAATGACACAAGGGGGAGGTTACGAAACCTGCTCCGTATTGGCAATGACACAAGGGTGAGACCAAAATGCTGATACGGTGCGATATGGAGGAAACGACGACAGCGTATGGACGCCCTCGCTCCATATCGGCACACCTCGTTTTGACTAGCGAATAAAGGACTCAGCCAAAAGACCACCGATACAACGCGAGAGATTAGAAACGGAGAAGACGTAAGACTTGTATCGCACTGTATCGGCAAGCAAGGCGGGAGAGCTCGAGAAATGAAAAGTGTACACGTAGGAAAAATAACCACTTATATACCCACGTCAATCATGACACGTGTCGGACACGTGTCCGATGCTGATTGTGCCACGTGTCTGCATTTATGGTCCGTATGCTACGTGTCAAGTATCCACTTGTTTGCCACGTGGTTATCGGCCACGTGTTGGCCAACGGGTACTGCCACGTGTCGAAGACCAAGGGATAGTGCCAGGTGGCATAATTCCGTGCCTACATAAGGGTGTGTCCCTTATCCGTACGGCTTTTTTCGGTTTTTTCGAGACCTCTGTTTCTTATCCCAATACGGCGTGAGAGCGACTGTTTGCCTTCTTTGCTTTCCTCTCTTCACGTCATTTTGGAGGTTCTGCAGAGTCTTCTTTCAGCTTTCCTCCCAAGCTCATAGTGCCCAAGCTTGTGTGACCACCGTTGTGTCTCTCTAGCTTCTTGCTGGAATCACCGATACGGTGCGAGGGGGCACATCCGTCTGAATCGTTTCTCTCTTGTCGCGCCGTATCGGCAGAAGCTGTAAACATGTCTGAACCCATAGAATTCCTAGGATCCAAGGTTCCTCCAGGAACTGGTAAAAGAAGAAGGCTTTCAAAAGGCTCAAGGGCATCAACATGTGATGAGCCTGTGCACTCTTTTTCTTCTCCATCCTCTGGCACCAGTGTGAGAATGCCAAGTACATCTCCAGGGAAGTGAACGTCGGTAATGAGAGGTTAAGGAGTATCAGAGCTCACTGATATCACTCCATCAGAGAGGCTACTTGATTTTATCCTTCAGAATGGAATGGATCTCTCATTCTATGGAGTTGTGAAAAATGTGTTTAATCCTGATTGGGACCTTGACAAAGTTCTGAAATATTGTGAAAAATATATTTTGGAGGACTTTTTGGTGTTTGAAAATCTTGCAGGTCCTTCTGTTGAAGTTGGCACAATTGAATATGTCCATGTTCCCATTGGGTCAACAGGAAATGAAAAGTCAGTATTTACTAAAAAGTGCAGTGCCCACTCTCTGGAGAGGTTTTATTCAAGAGACATATTTTGCTCCAGTCATTCCAAAAACTGCAAGATGATGAGAAAATCTGCTGCTTTTATTGTTTTCACCCTTGTCAAATACCCTGTGAAAGCTGAGGAGCAGCAGTTGGAAGGAGCAAAGTCTGCCAGCTTTTGCATGTTAGATGATCTAGTAGATGAAAAGGAAACAGAGGAGGTTGTAGATACAGATTTTGAGGCTTCTATTGCTGAGAATTTGGATGTTGCTCACTTCAAAGCTGAGACTATCATTGAGGAGTGCCAAGGAGATACAAACCCTCAACCTGATGAGAGTTCTCACCATATTGTTCCTTCCCTACCATCTATACCTTTCAAGGACAAGGAGTACATTTTACTGTCAGATATTCAAAAACTTTTTAATCTCAGGGAAGATTATTGTCTAGCAATTATTGCAGAGGCTTCTGATGCTGCAAATGGGATAATTGACACAGAAAATGAATCAAAGGAAGAGATTCTCAAACTTGATAAAGAAACTCTAGACGATAAGTTTATTGATGCTGGTGAGGCCCTCTCTCTTTGTTTTGAAAAGGCCAAAGAAGCTCAGAAAGAGTTGAGTATTACTGATGAGGACTTCGATCGCATTCAAAGCGAACTCGGGATTTCCAATTTTGGAAGAGAGGAGTCTGAATATGTTAAAGAATTGACTAACACCAATGAGACAGCATCATTAATTAATTTATGGAATCCATTTAAATTGGAGTACGATGAAAATCAAGTGGTAAGATAATTTTGAATTTGCTTTTACACATTGGTAGGTTTACATTTCATGCTCATTCAGTATGGGTTTTATTTGCAGTTGGAGATTGCTGATACAGATAACTTCTTGGGGCGTGGCAAAGGATCGAGAGCTGCTAGTAACACATTCAAAGACATTGCACTCGGCCACTACTTGGCTAGGATTGACCCTGATTCCTTTTTTGTACTTCATAGTAGTTTCTCAGAGGATGCAGCATGGCCCATACTTTGTATTAAAGCTATTTCAAGGCTTCTAGGTTTCTCAGGATTACAATATAATGCCCACAAAGTAATGTTTTTGGAAAAGACTGCAGCAATTAGGATTTTTGGCTACGGTCCAGGTTACTCTGCTTCTAGAGCAGTATACTTTTTGGCGTTTTCATCCTACGCCTTAGCTGCAGACCGAACTGATGTAAAATCTATAGCTGGCTACAAGAGAAAAAAATTTCTACGTTATAGAGGAAAGATTCCTAAGGAGGAAGAGAATGTGAGAGTTTTGGAAAACTAGCTTTGTATATATTCTTTCTTATATATAAAAGTGCGATTGCTCATGTGTCATTGCCGTCTTTTATTTGCATTCTTTGAAGTTGTCGTCGAAAAAACCAGTTGAATAGCTCCTCCAAAGCATTGCTTTTTGTAACTCCTCCTCCATGTCTTGTGCTTCGAAAATAACTTGTGCGTGCTTGATAGTGGGATTTTTCCATGCCTTGGTTACTATAAGTTGCTAAGGGGCCATGCTCCTCCACAAAGAAAGGTCCATGAATATGAAGAATATGCTGCAATACAAAGTAACACAAATTTTATACCAATTGAAAAACCTATCAAAATAAGCCCATATTAAATAATTATTACTTTACCACCTGAACAAGCTTTGTGATTGATCTTTTGAACTCTTCCGCATATGTATATGTTGTCTTATGTTGCCTGAGGAGTTTCAGAAAAACATCAAGGTGTATCCAGACCTCCATTCTAAGAAACGCAAGCCTCGGCGTGCTTGCAACATTTGTTGTGATCTCACATAGCTCTCTCCAACACTCCCAAGCCGCATTCACCTGCCTTCCTGAATGGTTTCCTAAGA
Organism: Lygodium microphyllum; assembly: GCF_053477565.2. NCBI lineage: Eukaryota > Viridiplantae > Streptophyta > Polypodiopsida > Schizaeales > Lygodiaceae > Lygodium > Lygodium microphyllum. Next base: position 34,319,165 of record NC_141156.1, on the reverse strand, counting down.
ATCGTCTAGCTTTTGAGCCTCCCATAGAGACATCGGCCAAGATATCTCTTGTTTTTCCTGAAAGTATTGGATTCTTTCTCAAGTGAACTTGGCCCCCATGAAATCCCATTTTCGATAGCAATGCCTCGCATTTATCAATACACTCATCTGATAAAGATAATGGCTTAATGGAATATGCGTAGTCAAGATGCAACCTGAGAAGCTTATCGATTATTCTAATCTCTGCATGCAAAGTACAAATATGAACATTCTTAAGAGAGATGGAAAGAATGGGATCCTAGATGTCTTCTATGTTTTTAAATTTACTCAAATCTATAGAGTCTCTATTTGGGGCTCTTCTTACTAGTCACAAACTACTCCAATCTTTGGATCCAATACTTTCCATGCAATAAATGCAAGGATATTTTGCATTTGCACCATTACATATTCCAAGCATACATTTGATAGTTTTCAAATCAGCACTCATATGCCATTCCACATTAAATTTACCAACCCCATCAACTACCAACATTTCGCCTTCACTTTGAGACTTAATGATATTTGGAATACCTGTATGGTTGAACAACCATTTCAACGTGTGATGATTTTCAATTAGTACCTGGGCTGCACCAATCCACCAAATCTCCATCTCGGATTGGATCTTATGCAATGGAGCTTTGCCCTCACCATTGCCATGGTCCAATGCCATGTTCATGAGGCAAATGCTAATTCTTTCCATCTTCTGTCCCTTTTGAATCTGTGCTTCATCTAACTTCAGGGAAAACTTTAGAACACCATAACTTTCTTCTACTGTGATTTTATACATGTGATTGCAATGTCTCTACCCATAGTATCACATGTCTCTACGATTTCATTTGTCTCTACGATTGCAATGTCTCTACCCACAGTATCACATGTCTCTACGATTTCATTTGCTTTCACTGTGCCTTTTAAATCCTTCACTAACTCTCTTAGAGTTGGATCTCTCAAATCCACATTTTCTGGTGACTTAAGAATCCTCAAAATATATTTCTTATTCATGGTTTCCTTCAAAAGTTTGATTCTTTCCTCATTCTCTCGGATATTTATGCCTAGTATGTTAGAGACATATTTCTTTGTAAGATTTAGTCTCCTTTTCTTTGCTCTCTCACACAAGCTGGTTATATTTTTTAATGGTCTCTTCCTCTCTCTAAATCCTACTGGAGTTTCTCTCAAGCGTGTTAGCTTATCCTGCAATGAATTGTTAACATTTTTCAAAATATCAATCTGACTTGTCAACTCTAAAATATTTGTTTGTGTAGTTTCTAGTGCTTTTTTCATTTCGTGCACTTGAGCTATATACATGTAAGATGCAGAGTATAACCTCATACAGTAGCCAAGCATTCCATTGTAACCTTCTCCAGCATATCTTATATAGTCATGGACATTCAAAAAAGGAGGTGGTTTACCTGTAGAAGGATCCCTGGGATAGATATTTCCATCCACCCACAAATCTATATGCTTCATTCCTTGTGTTCGCAACCTGTTGGCTTCAATCTCATCTATCAATACTCGATGATGTATACTTCTCCAAGATGTGTAAGTCGGATCTAGCTGAATAGATAGCTTGTATTTACGTGTGCTTGCGCCTGTGTTATTTGAAGTAGTATTGCTAGACATTCTAGCAAATGAACCGAGCAAGAATCTCACAGTGATAGGAAGCAAGTGCAACAAAAGGAACGGTAAAAGAGAATAGTGTGTAGAAAGAAAACACGGGAGCAAACAAATGCGAAGTTCGTACGAAAATCTCGAAAATACAAAATCTCTCGAGTTCCAAGACAATAAACGACCGAAAAGGTGACCCCTGACCTAGATTAAAAGATGAGGGCAATTAATGGCCGACCTCTTCAATGAACCAAATATTCTCTCATTAATCACATCTGGACAACCAAATTTAGAGGTTTTATTCTTCCTAAACCTCAACTAATTAGCAACTTAATCACTTTCTTACAAGTGCCATTTTTGAAGCATTTTTGGCCCTAATGAATCATAATTCAAAGAGGTTTGGAGTGAAGGAGCATCATTTATAGGAAGCTGGAAAGGAGGCATAGCGTGAATGGAAGGAGGAGTTTCCAACAGTGTTGATGATGTAAGCAACTTTTGCATGGTTGTTGGGTTACCCCACACCATAAGCAGTGGAGTCCACTAGCTTTCAAAGGAAATGCATGTCATGAAAATGCGAAAGGACAAGAATAATGATTTACAAGTGTCTGTAAATAATGGCAATAATGGTGACATTTTATGATGTAGGCCGATGACATATGCAATGAAAATGGGCAAACTTGACAATCATTTCGATCGCAGGAAAAAGAAGATGAAGACGGTCATCGTCAATTATAGATGAGGCAATGATTGGGAAGTGAAGGAGAGTATCGATATGGCATGATTTCAGGCAGATCTGACATTTTTGAGGCGTAGGAATAACACCGCTATAGGTGGCATATGTGTGATCGATGAATAGAAATGATGATTGTAGTGGGTGGTTTTTGGCATATATTCCATGCAGCAGACAGCGATACGAAGAGGGTGGCTGCAGATGATTAATATAGATCAGGAAGGTGATCTAATTTGTCGCTAGCTGTGATGAAGACAACCAAGAGACGTGATAGCCACGTAGGTTGGTTGAAGACATTATGGGCAAAAATGACGTCTGATGACGATGCAGGGAATTCGATGGTCAAAACAAATGACATGTGTCAGTGTTTTTAAAACACCGAAGGCCTTATAGCCTTGAAGCGTAAGGCTTTACGTTCTTTTTTAGCCTTAAATGGTTTTCTTTTAGCCCAAACATTTTGAGAAAGCAAAGCCTAAAAAAGTCAAAGGCTTTTTTTGAAAAGCCTAAAACACAACGTGAGTAGATGAGAAAAACTATATAAGGAGGTGTGAGAGAAGGCTTAAGGGCCTTCCCCTTGAATTCCAACTGTACCTTGCGAGAGAGGTGAGAGGAGGGTTGCATGCGAGAGTGTGAACTCTTGTCGTGCAAGTTGTGAAGTTGGAGAAATTGGATGTGGAAGCGCCGTGTGTCGACCCAAGGTTATCAAGGTATGAAATTTCCATGATGTTGGATTTGTCTTCAAAGTTTGTTTTTGACCTTTTGTGCAAAGTGTTGGTGTTTTTGAAATTGTTGAAAGGTTGTGTGATGCTCTACCTAGATTTGGGTTTTTAGTTGTTTGAGCTACAAGAGGCATATTGTGTTGTTTGGTTTTGTGTGTGGCTTGTGGTGTTTGTCGAAACATTTAAATTTTTGTGATGTGTTGTGCATTCAACAAAGTCAATTACCCCAATCGGCACTCCTTAATGTCTCGTTATTGGGTTGTGAGTGAGGCTTGGTCTCGATCACTGCTCATGTAACATCTCCTTTTTGATGTCCCCATTGAGGAGTGCCGAAATTGACTTTGTCTTTGTTGTTTTACTTGTATGTGACCTAGTTTTGATTTCTTATGATAATTTAAAATGGTTGATGATTGTCCTGAGTTCCATGGTAATCGTACAAAAGATCCTGAAATTTTTTTAGAAAAATTAGAGATGTGTTGTTTGATAGAGAGAGTGACCAAACTTGAGGCTAAACTCCGATTCTTAGGTATCAATTGCAAGGAGACGCATGAAATTGGTTGCTTGACTTAGAGAGAAGCCCGAAATTTAGGAGAAAAAATTTGGACTATGAGACAATTAAAAGTGTTTTTTAATCTAGGTTTAAAAAAAGAGAAAGTCAATGTGAGATTTGGGAAAAAATAGAAACTTGTGTTAAAAAAGATGATCAGTTTATTGAGGATTTTGCTAGGGATTGTGGAATCAATGGAATTTAATATTGTCAGAAGGTGAGATAGCCCCAATTATGTTTAAGATAATGTATTTTGTAAATGGGTTGAAATTAGAAGACTAGAGAGTGAAAATAGAGATTAAGAACCCTAAGACCTTTGAGGAAGCAGTGAAAATTGCTAAATATCAAGAGAGAAAGACCAAAAGAAAAAAAGAGTTACGGTTTGATGAACCAAGGAAAAGGTTGAGTTCAATGCGAGTTGAGAGAACAGTTTTTGAGGAGAAGAGAGTTAGTTATGCCTATTGTAAGAGAGGTATACTATATTCTCTATTTATGAGAGATGAGTTGACTTCTGAGAAATCAATTGAAGTCTATGAGGAGAAATTCCCTAGGGTGGTTGAGGGGAAAAATACTTGTTTGACTAATTGGAGTGAAGAATCTAGGAGTGTGAGCTCGTATTTATTGACCACAGATACTTCTAGTCCATTGATTAGTGATTTATCTAAAGAGGAGGGATCAACTGATATTACTCTGGAGCTTGAGGATTATAAAGGTGAGCCAGAGATGGAGTTGAGTTGTAAGGAAGAAAAAGAGAGACTAGATTGTCTAGAAACTATAAGTTTTCAAGATAAAGTTGAGGGTTTGAATTTGTTGCCTGATGAGTTTGTTGAGATTTGTTATGAGTTTGATTGTGAGTTTGTTGATCAAGAGAGTATTGAGGTTATGGGTTTTGACTCTTGTTGTGATGATTTTGTTGTTGGTGTTGTTGACTCTGACGAGTCTTGCAAGTTGGTTGTTGATGGTTGTGTAGCCCTAGAGAGGCTTCTATTTGTGGTGTTTTTGATGTTGTTTGAGTAGACCTAACCTCATGCTTCTTGATAGTTGTGTGGATGATTGTTAGGTTGATTTAGAGAATAATGTCGAAGATAAAACTTCATCTAATAGTCTTTCAGTTTCTTTGAGTTCTCTTAGAGCTTGTGATGATTTTGATTGTGGTTTTGAAGACCCTGAGAGTGACGATGAGGATATGAGAGAGAATTTGAATAAGGATTTAAAAATGATTGAGAATTTGAGGAAGGAGAGGTTTAAAACTAAGGAAATAGAGTTGGAAGGTATTTGTGAGGAGGAAGTTAAGAATTTGCTAGTTGATGAGTCTTTGCTTGAGATTATTGACCCAAATTTGTTGCATTGTGAAGATGTTATTTGTGATGATGTAGATGTCGAAGTTTCTTCAGTTTCTTGTGAGGTTGCTTGTAAGGATACAATGGAAGGTGTAATGTGCCCACCTATTGACTGTCCAAGCATGTTTTAGCGGTCCATTGAGAAACGATTCTAGGTGTCGCTGCTTGGTACTCCCATGGAATGTTTTGGGGTTTGTTGCTTAGGGTTTCCCGAGTCCACCTTGCAATGGAATGTTTTGGGGTTTGACGCTTAGGGTTTCTCGAGTCCACCTCGCAATGGAATGTCCACGGCCGAATCCACCAGGATCGATCTGAAATTTGGATTCCTAGTAGACAAAATCTCCTGACAGCATCCTAGCATTGGGTTTTGGACATCCTACTTTACAGAGAGATACCCAATCTGAAGCAGATCCATACTGCACTTGGTTCAAAGAGAATGGGAAACAAGAGGGATGCGCCGCTCAACCTCTCTGCCCATAGGGCATTGTCCCATTCCGATCCCCTTAAATGGCATGAATCGGGTTCTAAATTAATAATACCTAAAGTCATTATCAGTAAGACCTTGTGAGAAGCCTCCCAGTTCTCTGAGACCACCCAGCCGTAGGATGGACCCATCAAAGATTCCGCCCGCCCACTTCCCTTGATAGCTTTAGTTTTCTAATTAGGTCCTACCACATTTATGTGTGACATTTACAATCAGCTTCATTAATTAAGCCTTTTAGGGAACAGGGTTTGTTAGCGTAATTTACAACACAGACACGAAAACAAATTAAGCAGTCCTTTTGACAAACAATTTCCTTAACTTATCTTCAAGTTAATCTTTATCTTGTGTCCATACAGGAGAATAATGTATCCCTTCTGTCCAACATAAGTCTCGGTCCAAATCACATGGCACTAAAATTTCCATCTTTTATCTAGAATAGGATCTTCCAATGCCCTAGATGTTGGGCTCACGGGGATCTCCAACTCCATTTTGGACAGGCAAGGGGTGTCCAGAGCTCCACCTGACCCACACTGCCCTCTTGGGGTAATCTTCAGTATGACCTTGGAGATGATCCACGCGTGAAAAAATATCATTCCTTAATTAATCCATTTAGGAATCAAGCACAACCAACGCAATTAGCCTAATATTATCTTCCAGTGAAACATTCCTTTATTTCTCATGGCTACTTGTCATTTTTGACCCTTGCCATGCTTTTGCCATCAAACACAAGCACTTGGAATATTTATCCAAATCACAATGCAATAATCAATTGATTGAAAGAAAAACATTTAGGGTGTTGTTCAATCAACCAACAAAACTAATTGTATTTTTTCCAAACAATACAAGAATAGATGCGATAATAATTCCATCGCATATTCGCTCTTCCCCTTGGGGTCAAAGAGTGATTCTATGCAAAATTTACTTAATACTTGCATGCACAATACTTAATGTTATTCTTTTTATGATTATGCTATTTATAACCCTTGACTGATTGCTCTATCAATGAATAAGCCACATGCAACTAAATGCAATTAACTTTCCTTAATACATGCACTTTGCAAAACTCCCTCTTCCAAATATGTGAGAAGAGGCCTATCCTTTTCCATGACCTATTCTCGTCCATCATAGTATGGAGCCTAATGTATCTCATGCGAGAATCAAAACAAGTATCTATCAATTTGAAAATACATTACTTACGACCAATACCACAATTGGATTGACAGTGATGCCTTTGCTCGAAGCTTCGTTGCTGGTTGTAGGATTGCCATCCACATGCGACATTCTTCGCTTGGAGGCCATCGTCCGCGAGTAGACTGAAGAGATTAAGAAGGCAGAATAGATTCGAGATGGGAGAGGATAAGAGAAGATGGCTAAGTCGAGGATTGAGATAGAGGGAATTGTGCAGCCTCTCAAGGTAACTCTTCTCTCTCTCTATCTCTCTCTATCTCTCTCTATCTCTATCTCTATCTCTCTCTCTCTCTCTCTCTCTCTCTCTCTCTCTCTCTCAAGCTCTCTCCCACAATCTCTTGGAGGGGTTATCCATCTCTCTACCTCTCGCTCGCAGCCTCTCAGGTCTCCTTATGCTCCCTTGTGCCTCCCCATGCCTCATATTTATATTGAATTAGAGAGAAGGGGATAAGGCTGAGAACAAGACTGAAGGGACTCTTGGAAGACTCAGTGATTTGATGCTCAGATCATAAATTTGATGGTTGCATTGGCTCCACAAGGGGGGTAGAAAACCAAGACGCATGGTTAGAAAGCTCTCAGTTCACTCCTCCTTTTCTCTGTTCAAAGTGATGTCTACTGCCTGTAGACTGTGATCGCGGCGCGCATGATTTCGCTTGTCACTTTTCTTTATTTTTTTCTTTTTATAAAATCTCCAAAACTAACTAAAACATCACTCGTATTTTCTTTTAAATGACTTTCAGTTCTCTCTTTTTAGGATAATATCTAAAATATAGTAGTTTTCTTTTTTCAAAAAATCTAATATTTTTGGACAATCCAAACTATACACATTACTACTAGTGATTAATATGACTCATAAGTCTCGTTCATGTTGTAACTTCTGTGAAGGGTGGCTACAGTCCTTGTCAATCCGAGAAAAATGTCATATTACAACTCTCGATTTACTTTAAAATATATTTTTAATTAAATAAAAATTATTAGTTATTAATGTTAGTTAGTTTTTACCTTAGTTAGTCTTTAGTTAGTAATCTTACTAACTTATTAATTGACTAACTAACTTTTGAACTAACCAACTAACTTTTATTGCCACGAAATATTACATCCTCCTCCCCTTAGAGAAATCGAGATGTCCTCATCTCGAGAGAAAGTGGGGAAGACAAACATTAATGGGGCTTAGGGCATGTGGGTTAGGATCCACCATGCATCCGCTATGCTACTCTTAATGTTTCAGGTAGTGCAACTCATATTATTACAAGAGTAGGATTTATTCTCAATATAAGTTGTGTTACATGTGGATTTAGCTTCTAGGATTTTTAGTCCTCCTGATAGGGTGTAGTGGGTTCTAGGTCTTCATCTTCATTTGAATCCTCTATATATCCATAGACTGTACCTATGTAGCTTCGCTTTCTTGGAGGCTCATTGTCTTCTAGACTTAGATCAGGGCAGTTAGCTTGGATGTGTCCTAGCTCATTACAATGGAAGCATTGACAATAGGGACATCTCCTACGGATGTGCCCTATCTCTTTGCACGTATGGCATCTTTTACCCTGATCTCCGGGGTCATCTTTGCTACAATTGCTCGATTTAAGTTCTTGGATGATTGGATTCGCTCGGAGTAATGCATCTTGCAAGTCCGTTGGACATATTGCTTCAAGACAGTGGTTCAAAGGAGTGTTTAGACCATGGGAAAACTTGGATATTTGCTGTGCAATATCCATAAGCGGCGCATATTTTAGTAGGGTTATAAAGTTTGAGTAATAAGCTTCCAGGGTTAATTCCAGCTGCTTGAGCTTGAAGAATTCATTCATCTTTAAAGTCTAGTAGGTTGGCAGAAGGTATCATCCGCGTACAACATCTTTCAGCTGAGCCCAAGTGACAGTGGCTTCAGAAATACCTTGATCTTTGCACCATTTCTTCCACCATAACCGAGCTTGGCCAATTAACTTTAGTCTGCCAATCATTGCTTGATTGGTAGTAGCAGTTCCTAAAGCAGAGAAATATTCATCCATCGACTCAATCCATATCTCCGTCTCCGCTGTGACGTCTAACCATTCTCCATCAAAGTCGGGTGCCTTAATTTGCTTAAGAAGGAATTTCTTCTCTTGCATGTCAGCATTTGTGGATGCAGAAGGTGCCTAACAATCAAGGCATACCACTTAGGTTATGTTGTTCGGGATGTATCTAAGAACCATACATTAATCAATCATGTAGCATTAGAAATTTTTGCTCTGATACCAACTGTAACATGCCCGTCTCTCAGCTATCCAAGCACGTTTTAGTGGTCCATCGAGAAACGATTCTAGGCGTCGCCGCTCGGTACTCCCATGGAATGTTTCGGGGTTTGTCGCCTAGGGTTTTTCGAGTCCGCCTCACAACAGAATGTCCACGGTTGAATCCACTAGGATCGACCTGAAATTTGGGTGCCTAGTAGACAAAGTCTCTTGATAGCATCCTAGCATCGGGTTTTGGATATCCTACTTTATGCAGAGATACCCAGTTTGAAGCAGATCCATGCCACACTTGGTTCACAGAGAATGGAAAACGAGAGGGATGCGCCGCTCAACCTCTCTGCTCGTAGGGCATAGTCCCATTACGGTCCCCTAAAACGGCATGAATTGGGTTTTAACTTTACAATACCTAAAGTCATCATCAGTAAAACCTTGTGAAAAGCCTCCCAGTTCTCTCGAACCATCTAGCCGTAGGACGGACCCATTGGGGATTCCGCCCACCTGCTTCCCTTGATAGCTTTAGTTTTCTAATTAGGTCCTACCACATTTATGTGTGACATTTACAATCAGCTTCATTAATTAAGCCTTTTAGGGAATAGGGTTTGTTGGTGTAATTTATAGCACAGGTGCGAAAACAAAACAAGCAGTCCTTTTAACAAACAAATTCCTTAACTTATCTTCAAGTTAATCTTTGTCTCCTGCCTATACAGGAGAATTATGTATCCCTTCTGTCCAACACAAGTCCCGGTCCAAATCACATGGCACCAAAATTTCCATCCTTTATCTAGAATAGGATCTTCCAATGCCCTAGACGTTGGGCTCACGGGGATCTCCAACTCCATTCTGGACAGGAAAAGGGTGTCCACTTCTCCACCTGACCCACAAGCAGTCTAGGAGTGAGATGCCATTTCTGTGGTTGGCCTTTTCACCACTCGACCATCGGCCTATGAATCGAGCAGTGTCCTCTCGGGGTAATCTGCAGTGCGACCTTGGAGGTGATCCACCCACACAAAATATCCTTCCTTAATTAATCCACTTAGGAATCAAGCACAAGCAAGGAAATCAGCCTAATATCATCTTCCACTGAAACACTCATTTATTTCCCATAGCTACTTGTCATTTCTGACCCTTTCCATGCTTTTTCCATCAAACACAAGCACTTAGAATATTTATCCAAATCACAATGCAATAATCAATTGATTGAAAGAAAAAAATTTAGGATGTTGTTCAATCAACCAAAAAAACTAATTATATTTTTTCCCAACAATACAAGAATAGACGCGATAATAATTCCATCGCATATTCGCTCTCCCCCTTGGGGTCAAAGAGTGATTCTATGCAAAATTTACTTAATACTTGCATGCACAATTCTTAATGTTATTCCTTTTACGATTATGCTATTCATAACCCCTGACCGATTGCTCTATCAATGAATAAGCCACACACAACTAAATGCAATTAACTTTCCTTAATACATGCACTTTGCAAACTCTACCTTCCAAATATGTGAGAAGAGGCCTATCCCTTTCCATGACCTATTCTCGTCCTTCTCGTCCATCATAGTATGGAGCCTAATGTATCTCATGCAAGAATCAAAACAAGCATCTATTAATTTAAAAATACATTACTTATGACTAGTACCGCAATTGGATTGACAGTGATGCCTTCGCCCGAAGCTTCGTTGCTGGTTGTAGGATTGCCATCCGCATGCGACATTCTTTGCTTGGAGGCCATCATTCGCAAGCAGTCTCAAGAGATTAAGAAGAGGAAAAATAGATTCGAGATGGGAGAGGGTAAGAGAAGATGGCTAAGTCGAGGATCAAGATAGAGGGAATCGTGCAGCCTCTCGGGGTAACTCCTCTCTCTCTCTCTCTCTCTCTCTCTCTCTCTCAATCTCTTGGAGGGGGTATCCTTCTCTCTACCTCTCACTCGTAGCCTCTCGGGTCTCCTTATGCTCCCTTGTGCCTCCCCATGCCTCATATTTATAATGAATTAGAGAGGAGAGGATAAGGCTGAGAACAAGAGTGGAGGGGATCTTGGAAGACTCAATGATCTGATGCTCAAATCATAAATTTGATGGTTGCATTGGCTCCAGAAGGGGGGTAAAACACCAAGACGCTTGTTTAGAAAGCTCTCAGTTCACTCCTTCTTTTCTCTGTTTGAAGTGCTGGCCAGTCACTTTTCTTTGTTTTTCCATTTTTAACATCACTTATCCTTTCTTTTAAATGACTTTGAGTTCTATCTTTTTAGGATAATATCTAAAATATACTAGTTTTTTTTTTGCCCTAAAATCTAATATTTTTGGACCATCCAAACTATACACATTAGTACTAGTGATTTATATGGCTCATAAGTCTCATTCACATTGTAACTTCTGTGAAGGGTGGCTACGATCCTTGTCAATCCGAGAAAAATATCAGATTACAACTCTTTGTTTATTTTTAAATATATTTTTAATTAAATAAAAATGATTAGTTATTAATATTAGTTAGTTTTTACCTTAGTTAGCAGAGAAGCCCATATCATCATCAATCTCATCATATGTTTTGCCTAAAAGACAAGATGATTGGCATTCCTGCAATATGTAATAGTGGAAGAAATGCTTCAACAAATCGTAATTCAATGAGGTTTGGAGTGAGGGAGCCACCTTATGCTTTCTTTTGAGACATTGTTTTTTGGGACATGTCCATGGCATTCTAGAAATTTACTATTTAAATTGGGGAAGGTTACTCCTTGGTGGGTTTATAAATGTGACGTTCTTGAAATTTAAATTGGGGAAGGTTACTCCTTGATGGGTTTATAAATGTGATGTCCTAAGGGTCATGTGTTGTTGTGCAAGGATGGATGGTTGGTTGGAGATATTAGGATAGGCTCCTTGAGTTACCTTGTTCATTGTCATTAGAATGGCAAACATAATAGGAAACTTGTTAGTGTATCAATTGAGAGAGAGAAAAAGCAAGTGAACTTGAGGTTGAAGGGTTTAAGACTACATGCCTTAATGAGAGCTAAGTCGAGCATGTGTCACCATCAAGAATAGAGTTGAGGATTTCCATGTGGTTTTTCAATTCTTGTAACTTGATTATCATTTCTTCATTCTACTTGATAGAATGAAATGTTTTGTGAAATTTTAGTTGCAACACTAATAAACAGTTGAGGATAAAAAGTTAAGGATATCTTTGAGGAGTTCGTGGATGATATGCAACTTAGGTTATTTTTTATATGTTTAATTATTCAATTAGTTAATTATTTAATTATTGACTAAAATCCTAGTTATTTATTTAATTATTAGATTATTGATTTTTAAAATTAAAAGCTTTAATTATTCAAAATATAGACGCCATGACTAGTGTAGAGAGAGAGGTTTATTTGTTTCAATGTCTCTCCTCTCTATTCTCTCCTTGTTTATATTTATTAAATGATTATTTAATTATTCAATTTATAATTTAATTTAGTAATTAATTTTATATGAAATATTATCCTTAAAATTAAAGGCATTGCTAATATTTGGAATGATATTATCTACTTTTATATCTAGCCCTTTCAATTGATTTGTATCATCATTGCATGTCCTAATTATGATAAAGAGAAAGCTTGTATGAGTATTGAAAGAGCCAAATCTACTAGCTCTTAATCCTTTTTAAGTGTATCTTCAAATATAACAATTGTTCAAGAATATGAAGCAATCCCAGTTATGGTGTATGTCTGAAACATTCTCAACGACTCATTTTTAGATAATTTGACAAGGCACAACTTAAAGAATATAGGGTGTGCTTCCCTCTTAATTATTTTCTTTCTATGGTTTTAAATTTGTCATCTATGTTTTGTAGCTTGTGCTTTCTACTTTTTGTTGGGATCCTAGGCTTGTTTTAGCACACAAAGATACAAGGCTTTCCATATATCTACACTAAGCAGCATGGTGTCTAGGTCCCATGTCCTCATAGTTGGCACTAAAGGACACCATGGATTAGTATAGTTATACACCTAAATTAAGTGTTGTATAGCTTGTATACTCTACTTTGTATCGGTGTCTTTAACTCGCTTGGCACACAAAGATACAGGGCTTTTCTCATGCATATACTAAGCATGGTTCTAGGTCTCATGTCCTCACAACTTGGCACTAAAGGGACACCATAATTAATGTAGCCATGCATCTTACTTAATTGGTTTATACCTTGTGTTTTTCTCTTTGTGTTTATGTCCCAAGCTTGGTTGGCACATAAAGATATAAGGTTTTCCTTATGACTATGCTAAACATGGTATTTGGGTCCCATGTTCTCATGGCTTGGAACTGAAGGGGCACCTTGACTAGTGTAGTCATGTGTCTAACTTTAGTGTTTTGTAGCTTATGCTTTCCGCTTTGTGTTAGTGTTGCAAGCTTGCTTGGAACACAAATATACAAGCATTACAAGATATAGGCCTTATACCGACGTTAAAAGCAACGAAAATGTCCATAAAGAAATTTGCTCCCGTTGTTGCAAAAAGCGTCATTATTGGCGACACCATAGAACAGTCAGTATTAGTGTCATTATCAGTGTCGGTATCAGCATCATTATTTGCGACGCTGATACCGGTGCAAATAACGACGCTTTGCGATGCATTTTGCGACACTAATAGCGATGGTAACAGGGAAAAAAACATTTTGTGGCAGGGCAACTATAACACTTTGTGCTTTATTTGGGCCATACAAAATAGTTTCAGAAATGTGTGCAATGCTCCTATAAATAAAAAAAAAGTGTACTTAAATCATAACACCAATACATGAAATAAATACATGATCGCATAATGAAAGTGACCGGTATAATCATTGCAAGATACTACTACTACATAGAAAATGTCTACACAAATCACGTGACCAAAAAAGAAGGGTATGTGAGCTCCAAGGATCTAAGGGCGTGCTATAGATCATCGCCATCCAAACCTCGTCCCACCGCAAGGGAGCATCGAACAGACTCTGCAAAAAAAGAAACAATTACACATCAGTCCACCATACAATAATGCATTCTAATTAAACATGGTAACTACGGACAAGAAAGATGAGTGACTTAAAGGGCCGCCGTGTCCATACAATTGGTCTATCAATACAGTGAGATCATACCTCTCTGCATATCGAGTCTCAAGGTGGGTGGGATCGCGATTTGTAATGGAGTGCTGCAAAGAAAACAAAATACAACTGTAAGAAACACGATTGTTAGTACAAAGGATATTGCAAAAAAATAAGTAAGCAAAACAAAAGAAAAGCTTACAAATAGATATGTCCTGTGGCTGCCACTCCCAAGATGATGGACCACTCCCAAGATATGTCCTGTGGCTGCCACTCTCAAGATGATGGACCACTCTGGCCTCTAGTCGTGCCCTTGCCGCCTCGCCCTACTGTCTCCAATGTCCTGGAGAATCTGTAGCCTTCTCCTTGAGTTGGTGTCAATCGTCTGCGTCTAGCCACTCGGACTAAAGTCGACAACTTGTAAATTGCCCCGCATATTTCTGGAGTAAGGCATACTGCGATCGCGATCGGTAGTACAAACTACCACAAACAAGAAAGCATTATGAACAATGACTACACTCCAAATAGGAAAATACGCAGGCCACTTACAATCCATTCGTAGTGCAAACCTAACATATCTTATGCCAATCATGGGAATTTAGCCCTGATAATTGGCCGTCTTTAGAAAACGCAGACTTGAGAGAACGCATCATACCCATCGAAGTGCAGATAGATTTGACTATTTGCTTCACAATGCGCTATTCTTTAGTGGACAAAACCCGAGGAGCACGAGGTAGCTGCAAGCGACCATCAGTACTCGACTGTGGCCAAAGCACCTCCATCTTGCCTACCTTCTTGAAATCCATTCGTGTCCCTATAGTGTCTCTCTTTCCTGTGATCTCTTTCCTGTGATGTGGTCCCATAGCAAGCTGCCCACGTTCTTGAAAATATGCATGGGATCCAACAAGTGGTTGATCTATAAATGGGTCCAATATGGCAACTCATAGAAAACTAAGAACTATCACATTCCGTTTGGATGTGACTCCGTGTGGACCATTTTCAGCTTGTATCAGCTTTGGGCATTCATATGTGCTTGAGGTCGTCCAAGAAAATCTTCCCTGAGCTCATGACCCTCTGGTAAGAAAGCGGCACATCCTTGATATACCATCTTCTTCATGGTTCGTGACCTTTGGAAGTCTAATTGTGGCCCGCACAATGGACATGCATGATAACCTGAGGTAATCAGACATGTCCTAACACCTCTATCCAGTGAATACAAACTTGAACGAGCTATGATAGATATTATCAATGAGAACAGAAGCCTACTTACTGGAGTACTCTCCGAATTCCTGAAAGTCATGCATCGTCCACATGAGAATGGCTTGAATATTGGCGGATCGTCGACCATTGCGCTTGCTCATATCTTGCACGGTGACCTCCTCCTCCCACAAAATCTTAAGCTCATCGACTAGTGGATGAAGATACACGTCTATATTTTTGACTTTGTAGTGGCTGGGAACGAGTAAGCTAAGGATGAGATGTCCTTTCTTCGTAGAAAGCCATGGAGGGATATTGTAGTTGACAAGGACTATAGGCCACACACTGTAAGAAGTTGAGTGCAGACCAAATGGGTTCATGCCATCCATTGCAAGACCGAGCCGAAGATTCCTTGGCTCTCGAGCAAAGCTTAGGAAGGTAGAGTCAATGTGGCTCCATGCAGGTGAATCCATATATATTCGTTGAACTCCATCTGTGGACCTCTTTTGCGCATGCCACGTTGTCAAGCTCGCCATGCCAAACGTAAGAAACATGTGGTTTATGCGGGGGATAAGCGGAAAGTGTCTAAGAACTTTTTGAGGGATGGTTTGCCCTTGCAAGTCCTGTCGATACCTATGAGCACCACACTTTGGACATGTCTCCATAGTCTCGTATTCTCCTTGAAACATTATGCAATCATTGATACATGCATGGATGCTGTTGTAGTCCATGCCAAGCTTTCGTAAAACATGTCATGCATCATTACAAGACTCAAGCATGGTATTTGCAAGTGGTAATATATGATACTTTAGTAACCTGAAAAAAAATCATAAAACACCTTAAAAAAGCACAAATGCTTTTAATGATAGTTCCGAAAAGAAATCAACGAAGCATACGTACAAGGTACTTGAACAACTTAGTCACACTCGCATCGCTCCACCTGTATTTTGCTTACACAGTTAGGAGTGCAAGCAGTGTCTTCAGGAAAGATACTTGGCACCCATCATATAATGGTATTGATACTTCCTCTCTAAGAGGATCAGAAGTCTCGACATCCATGGGCATCAATCCATCGATCATTGCCTCCATCTCAGGCTCCAAGATTGTAGGTAAGACTGGGAGGCTGCCTATCTCCTCTAGTATTGACTATATAGATTGGGTAGTACCTTCCAAGTGGTGGATTGGCTTAGGCACTCCATCCATTGCACGCCCACGAACTCTTCTAATTGGCCGCAAAGGGTGCACTCCTCCTTGGGACGAGACGTCATCTCCCTGGATAGAAAATTTGCCAGCCACACCCAATCTTTTTGTATATGGTATTCAATTAGCTTGTGAATACAATGCATGATTGATATAAAATTTTCTTACCATTTTCTCAAAATCTAAGATCGCCTGATTAATGATCTCAGATTGAAACTTATCGAAGCATCGTACGTGTTCTATAGACAATCAACGTTTTCGTCTAATTTTCAGCTTACATTGAGAGCAAGGACATGGGACACGCTGTTTAAGATATGCCTTGTGATCTTGAACATCACGATCTTCATCGTTTTCCATTTTGTCTACGTTACGACAAACAATTTGTTATTGTTATCATTCATTTTTTCTTTCCTAAATTGTTTGAGAAGGGATTTCTTCTCTTGTAACTTAGCAAAAATTAACATATGTAAAAGTCTCCACCCACCCACAAATTAACGTATATTGGAGTGTTTCCTGTCTCATGGTATTGCACCGGACCTCATCAGATCTCGCCACCACTCTCTCTTTGTTTTTTATCCATTCATTCTCTCCTCTCCTTCCATCTCTCTCTCTTTTTCTCTTTCTTTATTATGCTGTTTGTTTATTCCTTCTCTCTCATTCCTTCTTTCTTTTTCTCTTCCTCTCCCTCTCTCATTTCCTTTAACAAAACATCTCTCTCTCTCTACTACCAATTTCCTTTAACAAAATATATATATCTCTCTACCACTACCACTACCACTACCACTACAATAAGAAAGAAAAGAAGAAAAAAACAACAATAATAACAACAACAACAACTACTGCTACTACAACAAACAAGAAAAGAAGAAAAAACTACCACTACTACAACAACAACAACAAACAAGAAAACTAAACAACAATAAACAAGAAAACAAAAAAAAAACTATTACTACTACTACTACAATAACAACAAACAAGAAAACCACCACTACTACTACAACCATGACTACAACGACTATGACTACGACTATGACTATGACCACGACCACGACCACGACTACGACTACGACTACGACTACGACTACGACTACGACTACGACTACGACTACGACTACGACTACGACTACGACTACGACTACGACTACGACTACGACAAACCACTACCACTACCACTGCCACTATAATAAACAAGAAAACAAGAAGGAAAAAAAAAACAACAACTACTACTACTAGTACAATAACAACAAACAAGAAAAGAAGAAAAAACTACTACTACTACTACTACTACTACTACTACTACTAAAAAAACTGAACAAAAATAAAAAAGAAAAGAAAAAAAACTATTACTACTATAATAACAACAAACAAGAAAACTACTATTACTACTACTAGTACTACCACTACAATCACGACTACGATGATTACGACCAGGACTATGACTACCACAACAACTCACTACCACTACCACTACCACTACCACTACCACTACCACTACCACTACCACTACCACTACTACTACCACTACCACTACCACGACTACCACAACAACAAAAAATAATAAAAAAAGAAAAGAAGAAATAAAACAATAACAATAATAACAATAACCTCTCCCTCTCCTATTATGTTTAATGTTTTCTCCCTCTCTCTCTCATATATTCTTTCCTTTTCTCTCTTCCTCTTCCTCTCTCATTTCCTCTCCCTCTCTCAGTACACATGATTTTTAACAAAAAGAAGTAAAAGAAAAAGAGAAGAAATAAAAACAAAGCAAGAAGGAACAATGCACTCACTGTAGAGGCCCGAGGATGGATTTGACGGCTCCTCTTCGCGACGGTGGCTCCTCTTCGCCCTCCGTATACTTTCTCCTCTTCTTCGCGAAAACGGCAGCAGTGGCGGTGAGAAGCTTTCCTTCTCCCTCTTTCTTTCTTTCTCTCTTTCTCTCTCTCCCCCTCTCAAATGCAAGATGGAGTTTGCTCTCCCTTTCGCTCTCTCTTTCGTTTGTTCGCACAAAATAATGTGCTCGGGTTTCGGCCCACGTTTTTTTGTCTAAGCACCGTCGTTATTTGCGTCACTATTAGCATCGCAAATGTAACTCTAATAGCGACACAAATAGCGATGCCGCTATTTTGCATCGGAAAGCGTTGTTGCTATGCCTCCGTATCCTTGTAGTGAAGGCTTTCCTTATGTCTACACTAAGCATGGTGTTTAGGCCCCATGTCCTCGCAACTTGGTACTAAAGGGACACTGTGATTCATGTAATCATGTGTCTAACTCTAGTGAGTTGTAGCTTGTACTTTCTAATTTTCCTTATCTCTACACGAAGCATGGTATCTAGGTTCCACATTCTTGTGGCTTGGAACTGAATGGACACCATGATTAGCATAGTCATGCATTTGACTTTAGTGGTTTGTAGCTTGTGCTTTCCACTTTCTGTGGGTGTCCCAAGCTTTCTTGGCACACAAAGTCACAAGACTTTCCTTACCCCTATACTAAGCACAGTATCTTGGTTCTAGGTCCTCATGGCTTGGCACTGAAAGGATACCATGATTAGTGTATGTCAAGAATCGCGTGGTAGGGGGACTTGCTCAAGATGTTGCGCTGAACACACACAGAATGCACAAGGAGAAGCTCACTCAAGAGACAAGAAGAGAGATGGAGGCCAAAACGTTTTCTTGCTGGTTTCTTGTTCTTCTTCCACACACTTTACAACGTATACAAAGTATAGATAAGATACAACATAAAGGAAAGTGACCTACTAAGTCAAACAATGCATAACTGACTACACTAGTCCACTGGCGCTATAACTATGCCAGTTGTAAATAGGTGTAACAACCTGAATATAATAAGTAATGAGTCAGTGGCCATGTGAGAGTCATAATGACCACTGACATGCTAAGTGTAGACGTGTGGACCCATCTAACCAGGCGGTCCATCATTAATGTCCGCATGTGATGAGCTTGTCATCTCAACAATGTAGTCATGCATTTGACCTAAATAATCTGTAGCTTATACTTTCCATTGTATGAAAATAAAAATAATACTAGGTAGATTGAGCCAATTATTTATGTACATGTGTACATATATGCTAAATCAAATAAAAATCTTTACATCTAAACAAATACATAATATTATATCTAAGAAAGGGGTATGCAATAAATTGTTTTGATATATCATATAAGTGTAAAAAAAGGGGGGAGGGGAGTCATATGACTCTTGCACGAGTCATAGATAGCAGGTTTTTCTAAGATTCTTCACTCCCAGGTGGTGCCATGTCTCTTTCAGAAAGAGTGAACTCCCCAAGGTCTATTCTCGCATTAATTAATATAAAAAAACAAAGGATACATCCATTCTTTGCCGTTTTTTTTGTAAGCAATATGATGAGCAACTTGAGGAAAAGTCTATTAATGTGCTTAAGATACTCAAGTCAACAAGCATGGAGACTTTTCTTCTTTGAGTAATTCTTTTGAAAAGCACTAATGGTGAATATGGCTTTATGACAAGAACCCATCATGATAGGCCAAGAAAAGATTGGCAATTTTCCTTTCTCAGAAGAAGAATATGCAAAATACGGCCTCTCGATGGAGACCAAGGCTTTCAACTAGTTTAAATTTTGGCATGTCTTCAACCTAGAAGATGTAGCCATCGAAGAATGGGCCGTGAGGCAGATTATTTGCAGAAATACATGGAAGAAGTGGGCCAAGGGGTAAATTACATCCATTGCGTGGAGTTCTTACAAACTTTTCACAGGAATCGTGACATTGTGACCGTGCAGGAGGGAGAAAAAACTCGTCGGGTACAAATTGAATTGACCCAGAGTTGGTAGAAAGAGCATTGGGCTTGGCAAAAAAAGTGGAGAGAAAGTCAAAGAGAGATATATACTCCATGTTGTGGGGGTAGACAAGATGAATGTCCACACCAATGATGGCATCAGCTTACCAAAGAAACTCATTGGGTGCAAATTGGATTGACCCCAGAGTTGGTAGAAAGAGCATTGGGACTGGCAAACAAAGTGGAGAGAAAGCCGAAGAGAGATATATACATCAATGATGGCATCAGCTTGGCAAATATTCTAGATCTTGAAATCCAACTCCAAGCCAATATGGTGCACTCATTGTTCTCTAGTCAAAGATATAACACAATCATGAGCCGCATTAATATCCCCTAGCTAGAGAGCATTGCAGCACAATCATGGATAAGGTGAACCTCAATGTCTTTGTGAGACAGACCATCAAGACCTCGACAAAGACTCTGGCAATATGAGGAAAACCCATAGGAGGAGAGTCCCCTACCACACCAAGGCTAAAAGAAAATCTTCATCTTCAAAGGCCTCAACCATTGGATTTGATGGGGTCCTTATCATGATCATCAAAGAAGCCTTGAGGCAAGGGTAGGGAGAAGGAGAAGGAGTCAATGAAATAGTGATCATGTCGCCACCTCACCAGGAACAAGAGGCACAATCCAATGAAAGGATGATGAGAGAGGATGAAGAGGACATGGGGCAAGAAGAGAAGTCTATGGAGAGGCTAAGAAGACAAAGAAGAAATTGGCTTAAGAAAAGCAAGAAGAGGAGAGGCCACATCCATCGCACTTTCTGTCAAGATTGTGGGAGAGAAGGAAGGAGTCTCACTTGTAGCTTTCTTGCTTGCACAATGGGGGAATACACACAAAGGTGGAGGCTGAAAGCAGTTTTCCTCTTCTTAGTTGTGTAAGCCAAAAAGAACTCTAGTACATAGAAATAGAAGAATCCTATATATGGGTCTCAAACCAAACTCAACTAACTAAGGTGGGATACTAACTGAGCCATGAACTAGAGTAGATAAGGATAGCTGTCATGTAGCTATTATTCATGGGTGGTGTACCAACCGCATTTGCAACTAACAAGTCGGTGACATAAATGCACAACGGTCACCCTGGCATATCACGAGTGGAGCTCGATATCTCAACACTCCCCCTCGAGCTCAATCCCAATTCCTGCACACCAAGCAGGTCTCTGAACTTGCGCAGCTTCTCTTTGCCCAATGCCTTCGTAAATATGTCAGCTACCTGATCCTCTGTGCTGACATAAACTAGATCAATAAGACCTAGTAAAACCCTCTCCTGCACATAGTGATAATGCACCTCAATGTGCTTTGTTCTAGCATGATAGACTGGGTTATTTGCCAAGTGTATACTACTCATGTTGTCACAATAAATGACAACTGGCCCATCTATAGACTGATGCATATTATAAAGTAGCTTATGCAACCAAGCTACCTGACATGCAGCCATTGCTGCACCTCTGTACTCAGCCTATGTACTCGATAAGGCAACTGTAGGCTGTTTCTTGCTGCTCCAAGTGACTGCAACACTCCCAAAAGAGAACACATATCCACTGGTAGATCATCTATCAGAAATACTACCAGCCCAATCAACATCAGTGTATCCATGCAACTGTATCTGAACCCCAGTCTCATAAAATTGTCCATACTACAATGTGGACTTCACATACCTGAGTATGCATCTAGCCGCATCCAAATGCGGTTTCCTTGGAGCCTGCATAAACTGACTTACCAATCCAACATCATAGCTCAAATATGGCCTGGTAATAGTCATATAAATCAAACTTCCTACTATACGTCTGTACATAGTAGGGTCTTCCAGAAGCTCACCTGCATCTGCGCTCAGCTTCACATTCTGCTCCAAAGGAACTGAAATAGGCTTACAGCCTGTCATCCCATATTTGGACAGCATGTCCAATCCATACTGCCTCTGCGAGAGCCATATCCCACTTGGTGATCTAATCACCTCAATGCCCAAGAAATAACGCAGCTCTCCCAAATCTTTCATCTCAAACTTCTGCTTCAATAGCATTTTTACATGAAGGATATCTTCATCACTATCACCTGTGATAATCAAATCATCAACATAAATGACAAGCAGCATAATATCTTTCTCTGTTTTTCTCACATAAAGTGAGAAATCTGCCTTGGAAATCTGAAAGCCAATAGTGATAAGATACTGTCCTATCTTGTCAGACCATGCTCTAGGTGCTTGCTTCAAGCCATACAAGGCTTTCTTCAACCTACAAACAAACTCAGGATGAACAGCATGCACATAACCTGGTGGCTGCTTCATATAGACCTCTTTTTGCAAATCACCATGCAAGAAGGCATTCTTTACATCCATCTGATGTAAAGACCATCCCTTTGATGCAGCCATAGCAATGACTGCTCTTGTGGTTGCCATCCTTGCAACCGGACTGAATGTTTCTTCATAATCAATGCCATATGTTTGTGCATACCCCTTGACTACTAATCTTGTCTTATATCTATTCACAGAACCATCTGCATTGTGTTTGACCTTATAAACCCACTTACAACCAATTGCATTCTTATCTTTAGGCAAAGGTACCAATTCCCATGTAGCATTTGCTTCCAAAGCATCCATTTCTTCATCCATGGCTTTCCCATTTTTCTTTTCCCATGGCTTGCTCAAAAGAAGTGGGTTCTGGTTCCTGTATCACTTTGACCATATAGGCATAGTGAATGGCTGTAAATCCATCATATTTCAGCCTATCCATAGGATACCTAGCTCTGGTAGACCTGCGCAAAGTAGGTTCACTCCCAGGTGCTCTCAAAACATCCCTGGTATTCCTTACTCCAGGTGTAACAATAGAAGGAATGCCCAACTCATCATTAATGCTCTGTTCTGAGCCACTGGATTCACCATCCACATAAGAGTGATCTGCATTCACATCAAACATGGGCTGATCTACTTTCTCTTTTCCTTTTCGTGATACCTGCATACCACTATCTGCATTGCTTTGAAAAGATTCTCCTAATCTCAATCTGCCTGTCCATGGTGAAGAATGTGAACCACTGCTAGAGGACGCTCCAGGTCCATTAATATCTTGTGACTGCTGCTGTGAATTCTATGCAGCATTACCATTTTTGCATCTACATTATCAATCACATTTACTGGTTTATACTAGCTACTCATCTCATCAAAAACAACATCTCTGCTCACTGTAAACTTACGAGTAGAAGGGTTATAGCATCTATACCCTTTTTGCTGCAGAGAATAACCAATAAAGATGCACTTCTCAGCTTTTGGATCCAACTTGGATCTCAACTCATGTGGCACATGAACATAGGCAATGCATCCAAAAATTTTCAAATGAGAAATATCTGGTTTCCTACCAGTATACCTCTCCTTTGGAGTCATGCCATGTATTGCTGCAGTGGGAGTCCTGTTCATTATGTAGACTGCTGTAGCAACAGC
Source organism: Lygodium microphyllum (assembly GCF_053477565.2). Lineage (NCBI taxonomy): Eukaryota > Viridiplantae > Streptophyta > Polypodiopsida > Schizaeales > Lygodiaceae > Lygodium > Lygodium microphyllum. The sequence continues at coordinate 34,295,614 of NC_141156.1, read as the reverse complement.
CTCAGCCCAGTAAAAATCTGGCAGGTCTTTTTCATTGAGCATGGCACGAGATACCTCTCCAATATGCCTGTTTTTTCTTTCTGCAATTCCATTTTGCTATGGGGTATGACTACATGAATATTGCTGCTTTATGCCATGCTCCTGCAAGAACCTTGCAAACTCATTTGAGAGGTACTCTCCCCCTCCATCTGACCTTAGGCATTTTTATTTGCAGGCCTGTTTCATTTTCAACCATAGCTTTAAGAGTTTTGAAATGCCCAAAAACTTCATTTTTCTTTTTCATAAAATACACCCAAACTTTTTTGCTATAGTCATCAATAAAAGTGACAAAATAATGACACCCTCCAAGAGATGTAGCTTTAGTAGTCCACACATCAGAGTGGATTAGTTCCAATGGCTTCTTACTCTCTTGAACATGTCTAGGAAATGGTTTCCTTGCCTGTTTTCCAAACTGACAGGCTTCACATACCTTATGCATTTCTACAACCTTAAATTTAGGCAACCCTGCAACAATGTTTTGGGCTTGCATTGATTTAAGTCGCTATACATTAACATGACCAATGCATTTATGCTAGATATCAATATCTGAAACTACACCGGTCCCATGTGCAAACATTGCTACACTCAATTTAGGCATGTCTGCATCCAACGTAAACATTCTGCCCTTCTTCTTTCCTTTTGCTATCAAGCGACCTTTATTTTTCATATCCTCAACAAAGCATCCATGATAATTAAATCTGACCTGCAAGCCCTGCTCAACCATTTGACCGACAGAAACCAGGTTCTTGGTGATATTCAGAACATGAAATACATCCGACAGGTATTTCTTTTTCCCATCCTGCATAGACAAAGGAATTTTTCCAATCTACACAATAGGATATGCAGTATCATCACCAGTCTCCACAAATCCCGATTTTTCCATTTTCCTTGCATCCTGCATCCATTCTGCATGACCTGTCATGTGGTTTGACAAACCTGAGTCAACATACCACACTTCGTTGCTTTCTTCTGCACTTGTCACAGAATTGTTCATGTGCTGCACCATAAACAAATGCTCATTTCTGTCATCACCCTGTCTACTAGAGGATGCATAATTCCCTTGTTGTAATTTTCCATTCATGATGTCATTCTGCTTTTTATAGCAATCTTTAGCCATATGACACATTTTACCACAGTAGTAGCATTCAATATTGCTGTTTGCATTTTGGCCTCTTTGCCATCCACCACGACCTCTTTAGCTCCCCTTGCCTCTAGAGTTACCACGTCCTCCTCCATAGGACTGGTTTTCTTGAGTTTGCTACATATTCTGATTTCTACCATGGCCTCCAGATCGGCTCCTCTATCTCTGCCTCTAACTCTTCCAGCATTTGAGTAGAAGACATCTTCTTTTGAAGTTCCTCCTGAAGAAGATGCACCACCATTTCTCTGCTCCTCAGAAATTAGAAGAGCAATCAACTCCTCAAAATTAGGAAAACTTTCACGGACGGAAATGGATGTTCGGAACTGGGCATAATCCTTTCCTAGACCATTCAAGGTCACAGAAACTAAATCATCATCTTCCACTGGCGACCCAATGGAAGCAAGTGCATCTGCAATCTTCTTCACCTTCATGTGGTAGTCATTGATGCTCATACTTTCTCTTTGCACATTGTGCAACTCTTGCTTGAGCTGCATTTTCCTGGCTTGCATATTTATGCTATAGACAAAGTATCCCATGCCTCCTTTGGCGTACTTGCATCTTGAATATGCACAATCATAGAGTCTGAAATGGTGATAGACAGCCAATACATAACTTTCCTGGCTCTCTCATGCCATGCTTTAAATGCCTGCATTTGCTGTTGATTGGGAACATCAGGAAGAACTGGTTCTTCTTCATTTCCTGTAACAAATTCCCAATATCCTTTTCCCATAAGGAAATTCGTCATTCTAAACTTCCATAATTGGAAGTTGTTCTTGTAAGCTTTTCAGTGACAATCTGTGAAAGAGAATCAAACACCATTACAGAACACTGTAAAAAATTCTGTTACTGCAAAGAACACAGCTTCAGCCTCACAAGGGCAAATCTACAAAACTGACGAAAGTGTTATTTGACCACACAGTCACTTCCTAGTGACGATTTTGCATCAATAGGCAACAAGGATGATTCTGTAACTCCCAATGTCTCTGCACACAGGCATACGATGCAATTTCTACAGTAACTTTTCACCGACTTGTAGAACAATGGTCGCACATTTGTCAAAAGTTATGTGAGTTGAGGTAAATTGAACTTGAAACGGAAAAAAAAACATGATAATAGCTTTTCATGCATACTTCTATGACACAAGTTTCGTCACAATTACTCAAGTCTCTTGCATTTTTGTGTTTCTACCAAAATTAGGACGTAGATCATCATCTATTCTTGCAAAAAAGTAAAGCGATAATGTTTTAAGTGTTGTTCATATTTCGGGTCTATCTTGTATCAATGTCTTCTCTCACACAACCACCTATTCCCTTCACACTACAAGGATTTGAGCTGGTAGCGACGGCGGGTATCAGGGTCGCTATTTGTGTCGCAAAAGCGATGCAAATAGCGATGGTCCACAGGGAAAAAAGCGGGCCGAAACCGAGCGCAGCTTTATTTCGCGTTTTCACGTTTTGTGTTTTGAGAGCGAGAGCAAGGGAGAGAGCGACCATCATGAGAGAAGGAGAGGAAGAAGACTTGCCACCGCCACCGTTGTTCGCGAAGGAGAGGAGGAGCCTTCATCGCAAAGAGGAGCTGCCCCACACTCGCCATATCTCATTGGTGAGTCTCCCTCTCTCTTTCTTTTGCTTGTTTAAGGTTTAAATCACTTTCTCTTTTGCTTGTTTAGAAGAGGAAATGAGAGAGAAAGAGAGGGAGAGGGAGAGAGAGGGAGAGAAAGAGAAAGAGAGGGAGAGGGAGAGGAAGGGGGAGGAAATGAGAGGGAGAGAAAGAGAAAGAGAAAGAGAAAGAGAAAGAGAAAGAGAGGGAGAGGGAGAGGGAGAGGGAGAGGGAGAGGGAGGGAGAGTGCATTCTCTCTCTCCCTCTCCCTTTTGCTTGTTTAAGGTTTAAATCACTTTCTCTTTTGCTTGTTTAGGAGAGGAAATAAGAGAGAGAGAGAGGGAGAGGGAAAGGGAGAGAGAGGGAGAGGGAGGGAGAGTGCATTCTCTCTCTCCCTCTCCCTTTTGCTTGTTTAAGGTTTAAATCACTTTCTTTTTTGCTTGTTTAGGAGAGGAAATGAGAGAGAAAGAGAGGGAGAGGGAGAGGGAGAGGGAGGGAGAGTGCATTCTCTCTCTCCCTCTCCCTTTTGCTTGTTTAATGTTTAGATCACTTTCTTTTTTGCTTGTTTAGGAGAGGAAATGAGAGAGAAAGAGAGAAAGAGAGAAAGAGAGGGAGAGGGAGAGAAAGAGAAAGAGAGAGAGGGAGAGGGAGAGGGAGGGGGAGGAAATGAGAGAGGGAGAGAAAGAGAAAGGGAAAGAGAGGGAGAGGGAGAGGGAGGGAGAGTGCATTCTCTCTCTCCCTCTCCCTTTTGCTTGTTTAAGGTGCGATGGTCGGCGGTCAGCCAACATTCGAGCCATTCTCATGTGGACGATGCATGACTTTCCGGGATTGGGAGAGTGCTCAGGTGAGCACGCCTCCGTTCTCGCTGGTAATATCTATATTTTATCTCATTCAATCAAGTATTCACTAGGTCGTGGTGTCCTTACAGGTCTGGTTACCTCAGTTATCATGCATGTCCATTGTGTGGGCCACAGTTAGACTCCCGAAGGTCACGAACCATGAAGAAGACGGTATATCAAGGACACGCCGCTTTCTTGCCGGAGGATCATGAACTCAGGGAAGGTTTCCTTGGACGACCTCCAACACGTATGAACGCCGCAAGCTGGTACGAGCTGAAAATGGTAAACCCGGAATCACATCCAAATGGAATGCGACGGTTCTCAATTTTCTACGAGTTGCCATATTGGACCCACTTACAGGTCAACCACTTGTTGGATCCCATGCATATTTTCAAGAATGTGGGCAGCTTGCTATGGGACCACATCACAGGAAAGAGAGACACTATAGGGGCACGAATGGATTTGAAGGAGGTAGGTAAGATGGAGGCGCTTTGGCCGCAGTCGAGTGTTGATGGTCACGTGCAGCTTCCTCGCACTCCTTAGGTTTTTTCCACTAAAGAAGAGCGCATTGTGAAGCAAGTAATCAAGTCTATCCGCACTCCGACGGGTATGATGCATTCTCTCAAGTCCGCATTTTCTAAAGATGACCAATTGTCAGGGCTAAAATCCCATGATTGGCATAAGATATGTCAGGTTTGTGCTACAAATGGATTGTAATTAGCGTGGAAATTTTGCAATTTGAAAAGTGGCCATTATTCATAATGCTTTCTCATTTGTGGCGGTTTTTCCTACCGATCGCGATCACAGGATGCCTTACTCCAGAAATTCACGGGGCCATTTACAAGTTGTCGACTTTGGTGCAATGGATCTCACAGAAAGAGATTAAGACATCCTCTATTGAATCCGCGAGGTGGGGAGCAGTGGAGACGGTCTGTCTTTTTGAGAAATACTTGCCCACTAGCATGCTCACGATACAAATCCAACTTCTTATGCATCTTGTGGACGAAGTGGAGATTGCTGGACCTGTCCATACGCGATGGATGTTCTTCCTGGAGCGCTTCACAAAAACCCTGAAAGGCTTTGTGCGACAACGAGCTCGGGCAGAAGGTAGCATGGCCGAAGGTTGGTTGGTGTCAGAGGCGTTAGTGCATATTTCACAATGGCTACCAACGGTGGAACCAGACAATGAAATGCTATGGACGATGAAGGACGATGATAGACTAACTGGAGATGTGGTTGGAAATGGGGTAGAAAAAAGAATGGATGCCTCAATGGAAGAGAAAGTGAATCACTTTTGTATGTTGCACCATGCCTCCATGGAGACGTGGCTCGCCAAGTACCAGATTGCAAGGCAAGATCGAGAGGAAGCACGAGCTGAATTCTGACGTAGTATGCATCATTGACTGATTCGATATCCCGAAGGCATGGAGGAGATGCCCCGGTTTATGTCAACACGATGGTTGCATGGAGCCTTGACCGCATCATCCATCGAAGGGATAGAGGTCTCAATGGAGAAGTGGAAATTCTCGAGGGGATGTAGTCCAAAGGTGATGAGGGGTTTAGAATCTGTCATATCTAAATTTTATATGCGACATCTAATTTGAGTGTTTCAATGTACAGTACAAAATATATAGTGCAGCGTGGTCGCGTGGACGGCATTTTCGCGTGGAGCATATTGACAAAGTGCGCTCCACAATGGACTGTGGTGTCATGGCAAGGTTCGAGCAAGAGAGCCGACGACGAGCAACGGATTCGAACACGGTTGTGGATGAGATGGAGTATTTTGGAAACTTGCAAAGTATTATTACGGTGGATTACTGTAGCTTCTCCATGATACTATTCGATGTGCAGTGGTTCAAAGTGGTACTTGGAGGAGCTGGAGCAACAGTTCGACGAGGTCCATTGGGATTTCTCGAAATAGATTCCGAAAAAAAATGGACGGATTTGCGCGACACCTTTGTGTTGCCGGCCCATTGTGAACATGTGCATGGAATCATTTGCTTGCTAATTGTAATACGACATGGTTTATGTCACAATGGTTTGAACTCGCTTTGTAGGTGTTTGTGAACAGGTAATCTTCTATCCAAACCCCTGACAACCTCGATGGTGGTATGTTATACCTTCAACTCCCCGAAGTGTGAGAGTATATGATCAAAGCGATGTTCCGAGCATAGATGAAGATAATATGCAAATAGAAGGGTCGATATTACAAGGGGTGGAGGCCGTTGAAAGCTTGGAGCCAGCATCGGCTAACAATGATGGAAATACAGGAGTCCAAGAATTTTTTGAGAACGAGGCGGACTCATTCTTTTGTGGTGACATGTCTATCGACCTTCCAGTGTATGCGGAGTTGTGTCAGGAGATTAACATGGGACCATAGGATACTTCATACTTGGAGTATCTACTTACTCAATTCGTTGACCAATCTCTTATAAAGGTACATAAGATATGCATTTTAAGAGGGATTTTTAAAAAATAATTTATATTACTGTGCTTTGTATAATTAAAATTGATTATTCTAACACCATTTTTTATCTGTGCAGGTGACATTTTCAGGATGAGTCGAGGGATGAGCGATGAGGAGTTGCAGGACATCTTCGCATGTATGTCTCCAGACCAGCTCGCGAGATTTAGAGAGATGGCAGACCAGGAGATGTCTCGTTCTTCGTCAGGGCGCTCTGCTAGATCTGCTTCAGCGCGATCGGATGCTTTGGCTTCAAGCAGACGATCTCGACGCTCACGACTTGGGCCAGAGGGAGGGACTGAATCAGGATCAGGGGGATGTTGCTGTGGAGACACGGATGTGGTGTCTCCGTCTCGTCGTTCAGCTGGAGCTATGTCACCTCCAGGATTTGTCACACCTGGGGGACGTCTACTCCAGTTACTCTGGCTTTTGCGTAGCCATCAGTAGGTGGCACCCCTTTGGGTGCCACTCCGAGAGAGGTTACCCCCGTCGGTACACCGGATGTAGGGGGGTCTCTTGGATATGCCCAGGAGCGTAGACGCAGATGGGAGAGGACCCATCTTAGGCAGACTCCTAGGGGTTATGCATATCTGGTCGATAGTAGGTCAGGAGTCATCATCATGAATGATGAGAGGAGGAGGGTGATGGCTCGCATGAGAGAGTTGTGCCAACAAGTTTTTCGACACAATGTCTTGGATCATTGGAAGAACATACCAGAGGGGAGCAAGGACTACATAGTAGCATCCTTGCACGAGGAGTTTCCGGTGCCATCCGCAGTAGATAGATTCTCTACGGGCTGGATGATGGATTGTATGCGTGCATACATGTCACATAGACGATCCGACGCACGCAAGGCAATCAAGAGTGGGGCTGCAAAGCCCAAGTGGTTAGATGTAGACGATTGGCACCGATTGAGGGAGGAGGCTACAGATTCTCCAGGACGTTGGAGTCAGCAGCGCAAGGCGGCGAGGGAACGACTCGAGGCCAGAGTGGTCCATCATCTTGGGAGTGGCAGCCACAGGACATATTTGGAGGACTTTGTAAGTTTTTCTTTTGGTTTGCTTGTTTGTTTTTTTAAAATATTCTTTGTACTGACAATCATGTTTCTAACAGTTAGCATTTTGTTTTCTTTGCAGCACTCCATTACAAATCGCGATCCGCAAGGCCTTGAGACTCGATATGCAGAGAGGCACGGTCTCAATGCATCGATCGACTGATTATATAGATGCGGCGGCCCTGTAAGTCACTCATCTTTCTTGTCCGTAGTTACCATGAGATATTTGAATGCATTATTGTATGGTGGATTGATGTGTTGTTTCTTTTTCTGCAAAATCCGTTCGATGCTCCTTTGCGGTAGGACGAGCTTTCGGGGGATGAGGATTTGTAGCTCGCCCTTGGATCCTTGGAGCTCACACACCTTTATTTTTTAGTCGCCTAATCTATGTAGACATTTTCTATGTATAAATGATATCATGTCATGATTGTACCAATCGCTTTTTATGCGATCATGTATTTATTTCATGTATCAGTTTTATGATTTCAGTATACATTCTTTTTTTTTGCAAGCGCTTTGTATACAGTAGTGCAGAAACTATTGGCAGCCACAAATTTTTTTTTATCCCTGTTATCGTCGCTATTAGCGTTGCAAATTTACTGCTTGTGTCGCTATTGCCGTCGCTATATGCATCGCAAACTTACTGGTTACGTCACTATTGGCGTTGCAAATGCGACGTTAATAGCGATGCCAATAGCGACGTTTTTATGGCGCCGTTAATAACGACGCTTTTTGCGACGACGGGGGCAAATTTTGTTGTTTGTATTTTCGTCACTTTAAACATCGGTATAAGGTCTATATCTTGTAGTGTCAGGATACGTCTTAGCAATCCATCGGAAAGGAGGTCTAGAAAGCTTCGTCGGGCACTCCCATGGATTGTCACGGGGTTTGCGATCTAGGACTTTCCGTGTCTGCCACCACATAGCGGAAGTATTCTAGCCATTCCTACTTAGGACCGACCTGAATCAGGGTTTTCCCTAATGGTCATTTCCTAATGGCAACTAGCGTCGACCCATGGCCACATCCGCTGCACTTTCCTCAGGTTGTTTTAGTTATCTAATTACCTACCACATTTAGTTGGACATGCATCAATCAGCTTCCTTAATTAGTCCGTTAGGCACTGGTTTCTTTGCATAATCTTAGTACTTGACATAGAAAAATAGTGTCAAACAAGTTCCTTGTCAACTGGTTATCATATTTATCTTTGGAATACATTTATAAAGTCCACCCTATAGGCTTATCCATAATCCACCCAAAGGCTATCCAGCAATCCACAAGGATTACTAATCCAAGATTTCGCTCGTAGACTAGTATGCGGGCCTCGAGATCCAATCCCAATTCACGTTGGCCTCTTGTGCAGGGCCCAGAAGGTGAGGGATTTATAGCCAAAGTCCCCCCTGGCACCCAAGCGTCCTCCTGCTCCAAGTAGCGCTCAACAGAGAGACCTCTCGTAGCGGGTTCGGTCCACCTTCCCGGCGCGGTTAACAACCCCCTTGGTTAGGGTTAGGCAGACAGTCGGGGGTAACTGAGGCTGCCTCTCCCTTCAAGCCTTCAACCTGAAGCATTAGTAATCTTTTCATCTTATAATTCTTTGAGCAAACAAAGCAAAAAGTGCTCTATAAACTGTTACAAGCACAATCATTTCTAGTATCGTTATTTTGGCCAACTACTAAGGAGTGAATCCTTCTTTCCGAATGCATTTAGCATTCGATTCGGGATCAATTGCAACTTGGCAAGATTCCCAAGGGTTTGTTTGTTAACCCTTATATCCTTGGGTTAGGGCCATACCCTATTAACCCAACTTAACCAATACCTTAAGTTCTATTAGCAGTAAGTATGTTATTCCAATTTACTGATTGGTCTTTTGCTTCCAAGCAATTATCTAATCCCCTTATCTTGGTTCTTTTCCCAAGAAAGGTGCTATGTCAGGATGACTACTCATCCTCTTGCAAGATAAACTTGCGCAAGAATCTACCAATCTCATTCCGAGGAATTTGACCATTCCCTTGTGATCAAATCACAAGATCATGCGACTCTGCAACATGTTGCACAAGTGTCGTATCTAATCCATGGGACTATTTTACCCATCAAATGGCATCTTCTAATCATGGAATCATGATTAGATAGCAAACAGGGTTAGGGTGTCTTCATAACAATCCGTTCCTAATTGCACTAGGCCGACATTGTCGGTCCTAGGGTTCCAAATTCAAACCGAGTTTCATCTTTTTAGCGAGCGATCCTTAGGGTAGAAACCCTAGATTGTTTCTTGCAAATATGTCCTATTGTCCCTACATTCCGTGAATGTGGGCAGGTCTTTAGGGATACGAGAGTTTTAACTTGGCAATAAGTGCGACTAGGTCACCTCCTCAATGTGCTAAACCCTAGTTAGCACTTTGGGATATGTTGCATCGATGTAACCCTTCCTAAGCGATTCCTTCATGGTTTTAGGTGTTTAGGGTAAACCAATTTACTTATCTATTCATGAAGATGTTGTCTTGATCAAATAGGGGAATAACTAATTGCATTATGATACCATTCTCGTAAGCACACAATTTATTTCCTATGTATGATTAGATTTACAATCCCTAACTTTTCTGGTTAAGATCAAAGCGTATGTTAAGTTATAGCATAATTCCTATTGATCCTTCTATAACATGCAATCAAGATTCATGCTACTAAGCTTTAGGGTTTTATGTTTAAAACGAACCATGCAGCCTTTTCCTAGTTTCATTTCTGAATGAATTATTCGCACGATGCTGAATTTACACAAGCTTTCGTAACTACTTACGTAATTGATTGAGATTTATGTCAATTTCCTAGAGATTAATCTACTTCATACAGCCCTAGAATCATTTCCATGCCTTGCAAATTCCTACAGTTATTAGCAACTTTCTTTAATGAATCATTGCGAAGAAAAGATGTCTAATAATGTGACATGCGATTTATACTTTCCATGCATAATCCAAGTGTACAACAATAAATTCGACTTTGTAAAGATGATCATTAGTTGATCTAATTTCATTGATTTGCAATGCATATTAACAATTTGCTAAGAATGCATAGACATCTTATGTCCTTCTTTCATTCGTTCCTTTGAAAAATACAAATGACCGATTCTTTGATTGTGAGTTATTTTCCCTAAGATAGCCAATGTTTTTCAATCGTAAAAGTGCATCTTACTTTCATGAATTAACCATGCATAATTACGATATTCTGATGTAAATCAAAAATAGGAAGAAAACCTGGACTTGTGGATTCGATGAAATGTCCACATGGATGTTAGGAGATGATTCTCCTATGGTTGCACCTTGTGCCTTTTTAGGGGCCATCGCGATTTTGACCTTCTTGCCTTGGCCGCAGACTTATGATCTTGGCCCGTTACCCCTCGTACGCGAAGACATTATAGGCTTCCTCCTCGAAGCTCGGAGGAAGAAAATTTAACTTTAGGAGGGTTCAATGGGAGAGCTCTTAAACCCGGCAAGGAGATTGGCCTTGTGACGGATGCAATGAAATAGCCTTTAAATTTCGGGTTGCAATGGACTTTAATAAAGACACCACGGGTAGGACTTTACAACCGGAAAAATTGCTTTGTAGTGGTCAATGGAAAAGGGTCCACGGGAAGGGAGTTTAAAAACCCGGGCTAATGGGAGCGTATGGAGAACCCAAGGGGGGAAAATGTGCTTAATTCCCAGGGTAAAGTGAGCTTTTAAAGGGACTTGGGTGGAGCCCCACGGGAAGGGAGGATTGGAGGAGGCCCTTAGAAGCTTTCAAGAAGCTTCTTTAGGCGTGGTAAAACCACGTGGAGGGAAGAGGAAGCCATCGATTTGGCAGCTAGCGGCATCTTGCGGCAGCTTCATGAGCTCATGATTATCTCCCTCACGCCGGATTCAATAGCGCCCTCCTCCTTCATTAACTTCCTCAGCTTCCCACCCTCTCTGACAACCTCCCAATTCCCTCTCTTACCATAGTCTGGTGCAGTCACGACTCAGCTTCCCCATAGAGGGTATTTATAGAAAGAGGGGGATAAGGCCTCCCTCTCCCACGTGGCCCCTTGCATGTAATCTCCTCCCCTCCACCTCTATAATTTCCCATCATAGCCCATCCTCTTCCCTCAGCCACGCTTCAGCTGGGGGAAAGAGGATTAAAAATTTTTGCAATAAATATAACATTATCTTTTGACCTCCTCCCAAGAGGAGGTTCTCATGAAGATATGCAGGTTTCTTAGTCCTTAGACTCAATTTTCGCCAGTGGAGGGTCATGTTGTGTACAACATAAAGGTCGCACCGTCCCTAACTCTGATGTCAAAATTTCCTTGCATGAGTCTCACATAGGCTAGTAATATTTTTCAATGGAAATATTACATTCTCTCCCCCTTGGAGGAATCGAGATGTCCTCATCTCGAGATAAACTAGGAACATTGATGGTTGAGAGTGCTTTCATCTATCCAAGTGGCATCCTCCTCAGGATAATCTTTCCACTGGACAAGGCATTCTCTCAAGGTTCTGGATCTCAGTTGTCTCTCCCTAACATCTAAGATCCTGTCAGGCCGTAGCTCAATGACTCCTTGGCTAGGCATTACAACTTGTTGGTCATCAAGTACATGGCTAGGATTAGGTACATACTTCTTCAATAGGCTGATATGGAATACATTATGAGCCTTTAGGTTCTTAGGGAGTTGTAGTCTATAAGCATTAGGTCCTAGGCACTTGAGGATTTTGTATGGTCCACAATACCTTGGACTTAGCTTCTTGCAATTTTCGAAGGATAGGGAACTCTTCTTTAGGCATACGCGAATGAAGACCATGTCTCCTTCCTCGAAGATTCTATCTTGACGCTTCAAATCAGTGTATGCCTTCTGTCTATCCTTGGGAGCTTGGATGTCCTGTCATATTGACTTTACTTGGTCATCCATCTCTTCCAACATCTGCCTTGCAGCTTCAACCCTCAAAGTTGGATCTGAGAAGTTTAGGGGACTTCGACAGTCATGACCATAAAATACTTGGAAAGGGGTCATCTAACTACTTTGTTGGTAAGAAGCATTGTAGGCAAATTCAACCAAGGGCAAGTATTGAATCTACCTTTTTGGTTCATGATAGCAGTGTGCCCTTAGCATATCCTCGATGACTTGATTTACTCGCTCCGTTTGGCCATCAGTTTGGGGATGGTAAGCTGTACTAAAATAGAGTTGAGTCCCAATGGATTCAAAGATAGCTGTAGCTTGAATATCTCCTTGATAAACAACCTTGCAATGTCTGAGGCTTTATAGTTTGTCTTTACTGGAATAAGGTCTGCAACCTTAGTAAGCATGTCAACCACAACCATGATGGAGTTTATCCTCCCTGAACTTGGGGTAGGCCAACAACAAAGTCCATACTGATGAGTTCCCATTTCATTTGGGGAATTTTGAGTGGTTGTAACTTTCCTGGCATTTTGACATGTTCGGCTTTGGGTACGTTGATAAGACAAACACTCAGTGACATATTTGAGAACATCACCTTTAAGCCTCTCCCAATAGTAGCTCTTCTTAACTGCATTGAGAGTCTTCGCATAGCCAGGATGTCCTGAGAAAGGGGAATCATGACCTTCCCACAATATCTTCTTCTTAAGTGACTGGCTTGCCAGTATACATACTCTTGTTCTATAGTAGACAAGTCCACTATTTATAGAGAATTCATGATACTTAGCATGTAGCTTTTGGTCCTGGTCCTTGATAGGGATCTCCCTTAGCATATTTTGATAGGATGGATCATGGCATGCTTCCTCTCTAGCTAGCTCAAGTATTGGGTTGTCTGGCATGGACACCTTTGTGGCTAGAGATCTAGCTGTTGATGGATTTTGCAAGATTAGAGAATTAAGGAATGCCTTGCGAATGAGTGCATCGGCAACTACATTCTCCTTTCGAGGTTGGTACTTGATTTAAAAATCATATTCCTCTAGCACTTCAATCCACCGACATTGCCTCATGTTAAGCTCGTTTTGGGTAAAGATCCACTTGAGACTTTTATGATCAGTCACTAGAGTAAACTTGTTACCCAACAGGTAGCTGTCATCCATGCTTAATGTAATATTTCCGTTGAAAAATATTACTAGTCCGCGTGAGACTCATGCAAGGAAATTCTAGCATCAAAGTTAGGGACAATGCAAACTTTAACACGATGTATCATGATCTCCATTGGCAGAATCGAGACTAAGGTTTAAAGAAACCTGCATATTCTCATGTGAACCTTCTCTTGGGAAGAGGTCAAGGGGATAATTGAGAAGATTTATGGAAAAATTTTTAATCCTTCTTTTCCCCCCCAGCCGAAGGCTGTGCTGGAGGAGGGGGTGTAAGGCGCAGGTGCGTAAGCCTCCTTGCTGGAGGTCATGGGGGGGAGAATGGCCATGCATTTGGCTGCGTGGGAGGGAGAGGTCTCCTCTCCCTACCCTATAAAAACCCCCTATGGGGGGGAAAGTAAAGGGAGGAAAGAGCTGTAACACCGCCAGTTTGAGAGAGAGAAGAGAGTAACATCGCCTCTGTGTGAGCCGTGAGGGGGGAGGAAGTTCGCATAAGAGCCGCCAACTGCTGCCGCGCTGCCATCATTCGACTTTTGCCCGCCAACAAACGTAATTAAAAATCGTCTCTTTTTCCTCCACATGGTGGATTTCTGTGGGCCACAGAAGCTTCCACACAAGCCTATAAGGTCTTCCAAAGCCCAAGTCCACAAGACGAAACATCAGTCAAGGAAGCCGATTCTCAAAGGGAATTGCGCGTGCGAGGGAGATGGGCCAAGATCATAAGTCTGCGGCCAAGGCAAGAAGGTCAAATACGCGATGGCTCCTAAAAAGGCACAAGGTGCAACCACAGGAGGATCATCTCCTAACATCCATGTGGACATTTCACCACAAGTCCAGGTTTTCTTCCTAATTTTGATTTACATTGTAATATTACAATTGTGCATGGATCATTTATGGAATTAGGATGCATTTTTTTGATTGAAATACTTTGGCTAATTTAAAGAAAATAGCTCACGATTGAAGAATTCGGTCATTGGTTTTTTTCAATGAAACGAATAAAAAAGGAGCATAAGATCTCTATTCATACTTAGCAAGTGGTTTTTATGCATTGCAAAGTAACGAATTTAGATCAACTAATGATCATCTTCACAAGTCGAAATTATTGTAGTACACTTTGATTATGCATGGAAAGAATAAATCGCATGTCGCATGATTAGACATCTTTTCTTCGCAATGATTCATTAAAGAAGGTTGCTAATAACCGTAGGAATTTCCAAGGCATGGAAATGATTCTAGGATTGCATGAAGTGGATTAATCTCTAGGAAATTGACATAAATCTCAATCAATTACGTAAGTAGTTACGAAAGGTTGTGTAAATTCAGCATGCGAATAATTCATTCGAAAATGAAACTAGGAAAAGGCTACATGGTTCGTTTTAAACATAAAACCCTAAAGCTTACTAGCATGAATCTTGATTGCATGTTATTGAAGGATCAATAGGAATTAGGCCATAACTTAACATACGCTTTGATCTTAACCAAAAAAGTGAGGGTTTGTAAATCTAATCATACGTAGACAATGAATCATGTGATTACGAGAATGGTATCGTAATCATTTTCATGAGTAGACAAGTAAATTGGTTTACCCTAAAACACCTAAAACCGCGAAGGAATAGATTAGGAAGGGTTAAATCGACGTAACATACCCCAAGTGCTAGCTAGGGTTTAGCACATTGAGGACGTGACCTAGTCGCACTTATTGCCAAGTTGAAACTCTCATACCCTAAAAAAAACCTGTCCACATTCACGGAATGTAGGGACAATAGGACATACTTGCGAGAAACGATCTAGGGTTTCTACCCTAAGGATCACTCGCTAAAAAGATGAAACTCGGGTTGAATTTGGAACCCTAGGACCGACAATGTCGGCCTAGTGCAATCAGGAACGGATTGTTATGAAGACACCCTAACCTTGTTTCCTATCTAATCACGATTCCGTGATTAGAAGATGCCGTTCGATGGGTAAAATAGTCCCATGGATTAGATGCGACACTTGTGCAACAAGTTGCAGAGTCGCATGATCTTGTGATTTGACCACAAGGAAATGACCAATTCCTCGGAATGAGATTGGCAGATTCCAGGCAGATTCCTACGCAAGTTTATCTTGCAAGAGGATGAGTAGTCATCCTGTTATAGCACCTTTCTTGGGAAAAGTGACCAAGATAAGGGAATTAGATATTTGCTTGGAAGCAAGGGACTAATCAATAAGTTGGAGCGACATATTTTCTGTTAATAGAACTTAAGGTATTGGTTAAGTTGGGTTAATAGGGTACAACCCTAACCCAAGGACATAAGGGTTAACAAAAAAACCCTTGGGGATCTTGCCAAGTTGCAATTGATCCCGGATCGAGTGCTAGATGCATTCGGAAAGAAGCATTCACTCCTTAGCAATTGGCCAAAAAAAAAAACGACCAATGGAAATGATTGTGCTTGTAACAGTTTCAACAGCACTATTTTGCTTTGTTTGCTCAAGGGATTAAAGGATGAAAAGATATCTAATGCTTCAGGTTGAAGACCTGAAGGGAGAGGCAGCCTCAGTTACCCTTGGCTGTCTTCTTGACCCTAACCAAGGGGGTTATTAACCGTGCCGCGAAGGTGGACCGAACCCGTCATGAGAGGTCTCTCAGTTGAGCGCTACTTGGAGCAGGAGGATGCTTGGGTGCCAGGGGGGGCTCTGGTTGTAAATCCCTTGCCTTCCGGGCCCTCCACAGGAGGCCAACGTGACTCGAGATTGGATCTCGAGGCCCGCATACTAGTCTACGGGTGGAATCTTGGATTAGTAATCCCTGTGGATTGCTGGATAGCCTTTGGGCGGATTATGGATAAGCCTACGGGCTCGACTTTATAAATGTATTCTAAAGATAAATATGATAACCAATTGACAAGGAACATGTTTGACACTGCTTTTCTATAACAAGTGCTAAGATTATGCGAAGAAACCAATGCCTAACGGACTAATTAAGGAAGCTGATTGATGCATGTCCAACTAAATGTGGTAGGTAATTAGATAACTAAAACAACCTGAGGAAAGTATAGTGGATGTGGCCATGGGTCCCTCCTATGGACGGGTGGTCCCGGTTGGCCAAGAACTTTTCTCAATCATGATGGATAGCAAGAAGATCGTTTCAAAGGAAATGAATGGCAAGGGCACTGACCTAGAGTCTAAGTTATAATAATCCAGATTTACGCTGTTTTAGGGGAATGGAATGGGGCTATGCCTTATGGCAAAGAGGTTGAGCTTTGCATCCCTCTCGTTTTCCATTCTCCTTGAACCAAGTGCAGCGTGAATCCGATTCGGCCCTAGCGTTTCTGCGTAAAGTAGTTTGCTCGGGGTTCGACGCCAGTTGCCGTTAGGAAATAACCATCAGGAAAAACCCTGATTCAGGTCGGTGCTAAGTGGGAACGGCCAGAATACTTCTGCTATGTGGCAGACACGGAAAGTCCTAGATCGCGAACCCCGTGACATTCCATGGGAGTGCCGGGCGGAGCTTTCTAGACCTCCTTTCCGATGGACTGCTAAGACGTGTCCTAAAGGGAACAGGTGGACACGTTACAGTTGGTATTAGAGCGAACCAATGAAGGATTTGTTTTTAAGGAATCTTAATAAGCTGAAGTAAAGAAAATGTTGTTGTTTCGAACATTTCCTTATTTTCAATGCTGTCTTGTAGAATTATAAAGAATAAAAGAGGTTCTTAGTGTTCCGAGTCATGTTTATGACCACGATGCATTCCCCGGATTATCAACAAAGGGTTGAGATGATGAACATCCTAGATCGTATCTATAATCCATCGCCTTTGTATGTGGAACGAAGATGGACGGGTGACTCAGGAATCTACTATATAGCTGCCCACCAGTTTGCATACCTTCAAACCAACCTAAAGAGGATCAAGTGGTTGAAAGACCTGAAGATTGTGAAGCTGTTCATTTTTTTGGAGGGTCATGTAAACTCAACTTTACATATTCGACATCAGAGGGTTGAGCTGAACTCATATGTATATGAGGAAGTGACCCGTGTAATCCCCGCCGACAGGATCAAGGTGTTGGGGCACTATGAGAAGAATGGGTTCCAAAGGAAATGATACCCTAATCTTCTAATGACTTACCGATTCCTGAAGATTCATAACCCGAAACCATACTATTATCCAATTCTCGTAGATAAATATAATACAATATAATTATCCCCAAACTAAATGTAAACAGTTGCTCTATCATCTCAGGAAATGTTGTACTCCGAAAGGGCTAGACCCATATAAATGGAATAAGACTTCTTTTTATCAATGTCTGTTTTGTCGATGAGAATTGATAAAAAGCTAAGTGGCTAGATCGTTTAATTGATAGCTGAAATGGAGATGAAATATAAATCATAACGATTAACAAGTAATAACAGTAAGAAATCTTTATCCAGGCACAACCCCAGGTACAGATTCCCAGTTCACCTCCTACATCAAGTACTACCATAATCCAGGAGAAGAAGTTTCTTCTTAAGCAGATTAAGCCACCTGAATAAGGCAAGTCTATCCAAGCAGATGCTGAAATTTGGATAGAGTTTATGGAGGATTACTTTGAAGCAGTCGGTACTGCACCCACCAACCAGGCTATGCTCGCCCAGCTGAAGCTCACCGACGAAGCCACGCTTTGGTGGAATCAATGGTGCAGAGATCAAGGGATCACAGAAGGATCCATTACCTGGGAAAAACTGAAGAAAGTTGTGCAAGGAAGATAGTTACCACCTGCGTATCACATGCAGAAAATGAATAAGTTCTACAAGCTAAAACAACTGGGACTCACTCTTGACGCATACTACTCTAAATTTGTCTCACTTCTTAAGTATGCGTCACAGATGAACATGCCACAACAGGTGTCAAAATTTTGTGCTGGTTTCAACCCACTAGTGAATACCCGTCTCGAATCTATGCGCCTATCAGATCTATAGGACGCACTCATTCGAGCCGCGTCTATAATTCAGGAAGTGCAGGCTAGACCAAGAAGTAACAAAACTTGGTCTTATAATGACCCGAACAGAGGAGCATTTAGGCCTCAAATGAAGAGAGTTCAAGCTCAGAATCGGGGACAAAAAAAGAAAGCCATGACTAATAATGTCAACAACTTTGTCCCTACTCAAGGCAATAGCTGAAACCTCCGTTTTTTCCACTGCAACGAGCCCAGTCATTTCAAGAGGCAATGTCCCAAGCTTGGAGGAGGACATCGCCAAGCACCTTTCCAAGGAACTGGCTGTGGCCAGGGAGCCGCTACCCGAGGCAGAGGAAGAATCTCCTGCATTGCCAATAGGGAAATGTGCGAAGAAGAAGATCCGACCATGGAAGCAGAGTTTGAAAGGGTGACAGTCCATGCTGCTCTTCACAAGAAAGGGCCAAATCGCCAGTTTTCGGTGATTCAGACGCCATCGGATTATCAAGGTAAAGGTTTCAAGACCTTGATTGATTGTGGCAGTACATATTCCTTTATCTCACCAACTTGTGCAAGAAAATTAGGAATAGCCATAGTAGATGCACCTACCTTGCTTGTGGAGTTAGCAAATGGTCGTGAAGTCATTTGTACCAGGAAAACTGCTAAGGTGGAATTCTCTCTGGGAGGAAAGACGACTTCGGTCAAATTTAGAGTCATGAACCTAGGTATCCATGAGTGTCTACTCGGAATGGATTGGCTTAAACCTAATGACGCCCACATCCATTGTGGAAAGGGCCAAATTTCCTTTCGAAACTTTGAAGGGAAATTGGTCAAAACTCAGGGTGAGGCTGGAAAGCCAAAAATACAATTGGCCGAAGTATCTCGGATTATAAAGGGAGTCAGAAAGGGACTACCTGTCTACTTGATTAAGCTCAATAAGCTAGATTAGAAGTAGGGGTCTAGTGAAAGACCTTCTTGGCTAAAGGAATATGCAGACGTATTTCCTGAAGAGTTGACAGGATTTCCGCCTCAAAGAGAAGTGGATCATGAGATCAAGCTAGTGCCAGGAGCTGCGCCAATTGCAAAGAGACCTTATAGAATGTCCATCCCGGAAGCAATTGAGTTGAAGAAACAACTCAAGCAACTGCTAGATCAGGGCTACATCCGTCCTTCTAGTAGTTCACCATGGAGAGCTCCAGTACTATTCCAGAAAAAGAAAGATGGAATGCTTAGACTGTGTATTGATTACAAAGGGTTGAATCAATCAATTGTCAAGAATAAGTATCATATTCCTAGAATAGATGAGCTTCTTGATCGTCTTCAGGGTGTGAAGATCTTCTCCAAGATTGTTCTCAGGTCTGGTTACTATTAGATAAGGATTAAGGAAGAAGATATCCCAAAGACGGCCTTCAATACAAGATATGAACACTTTGAGTTTCTAGTTATGTCATTCGGGCTTACGAATGTGCTTGCCACCTTCAACAGGTTAATGAAGGATATCTTTAGAACATATCTTGATGACTTTGTACTCGTCTTCTTCCACGACACTTTAGTCTATTCCAAACAGGAATAAGATCATGAACCCCAACTTCGGATTGTCCTTGAGACAATGAGAGTACATAAGCTCTATAGATGAAGAAGTGTGCATTCTTCAAACGTCAGTTTGAATATCTAGGATTCATCGTATCAGCGAAAGGAATCTCAACTTGTTGAGCTTAATCAAGTAGACAGGTAATCCTTTTCTGACTCCTTTTATAATCGGAGATGTTTTGGCCAATTGGATTTTTGGATTTCCAGCTTCACTTTGAGTTGTGACTAATTTCTTTTTCAGAGTTTCAAAAGGAAACTTGGCCCTTCCCATAATGAATGTGGGCGTCGTTAGGCTTAAGCCAATCCATTCCGAGTAGACACTCATGGATACCTAAATTCATGACGCTGAATTTGACCGAAGTCTTCTTTCCTCCCAGAAAGAATTCCACCTTAGCAGTTTACCTGGTACAAGTAACCTCACGACCATTTGCCAATTCCACAAGCAAGGTAGATGCTTCTACTATGGCTATTCCTAATCTTTTTGCACAAGTAGGTGAGATAAAGGAATGTGTACTGCCACAATCAATCAAGGTCTTGAAACTTTTATCTTGATAGTTCGACGGTGTTTGAATCACTGAGAATTGGCGATTCGGGCCTTTCTTGTGTAGAGCGGTATGGACTGTCGCACTTTCAAATTCTGCTTCCATGGTCGGATCTTCTTCTTCTTTGCACATTTGCCTATTGGCAACGTAGGCGGTTCTTCCTCTGCCTTGGGTAGCGGCTGCTTGACCACGGCCCTTTCCTTGGAAAGGTGCTTGGCAATGTCTTCCTCCAAGCTTGGGACATTGCCTCTTGAAATGTCCGAGCTCGTTGCAGTGGAAACAACAGAGGTTTCTGCCATTGCTTTGAGTAGGAACAAAGTTGTTGACATTGTTAGTTGTTGCTTTCTTTCTTTGTCCCTGATTCTGACCTTGAACTCTCTTCATCTGAGGTCTTAATGCTCCTCTGTTCGGGTCATTATAAGACCAAGTTTTGTTACCCCTTGGTCTAGACTGCACCTCCTGAATTATAGGCGTAGCTCGAATGAGTGCGTCTTGAAGATCTGATGGACGTATAGATTCAAGATAGGTATTCACTGGTGGGTTTAAACCAGCACAAAATTTGGACACCTACTGTGTCATGTCCATCTACAGTGCATACTTTAAAAGTGAGACGAATTTAGAGTAGTATGCGTCAAGAGTGAGCCCTAGCTGTTTTAGCTCGTAGAACTCATTCATTTTCTATGTGCGATATCCAGGTGGTAAGTATCTTCCCTGCATGGCTTTCTTCAGCTTCTCCCAGGTAACGGATCCTTTCGCGATCCCTTGATCCCTGCACCATTGATTCCACCAAAGCCTGGCTTCGCCAGTGAGCTTTAGCTTGGCACTCATAGCCTGATTGGCGGGTGCAGTACTGGCTGCTTCGAAGTAATCCTCCATGGATTCAATCCAAATTTCAACATCTGCTTAGACGGACCTGTCTCTCCCGTCAAATTCGGGTGGCTTAATCTGCTTGAGAATAAACTTCTTCTCTTGGATTACAACAGTACTTGATGTAGGAGGCGAATTAGGAACCTGTACCTGGGGTTGTACCTGGATAAAGGTTTCTTAACGTTATTACATGATAATTGTTATTGATTTTTATTTCATCTCCAATTCCGCTATCAACTAAGCAATCTAACCACTTAACTTTTTATCAATTCTCATGCACAATCAGACATTGATAAAAAGAAGTCTTATTTGTATTTATATGGGCATAGCCCTTTCGGAATACAACATTTCTTGCGATGATAAGCCAACTGTTACATGTAGTTTGGGGAGAATAATGTTGTATTAAATTTATCTACAGGAATTGTATAATAGTATGGTTTCGGGTCATGGATCTTTAGGAATCGGTAAGTCATTGGAAGTTCAGGGTATCCTTTCGCTTTGGAGCCCATTCTTCTCATGGCGCCCCAACACTTTAATCCTATCGGCGGGGATTACACGAATTACTTCCTCATATACATATGAGTTTAATTCAACCTTCCGACCTTGAATATGTAAAGTTGAATTTACCTGAGCTTCCACAAAAATGAACAGCTTCACGACTTTTAGGTCTTCCAACCACTTGATCGTCTTTAGGTTGGTTTGTAGGTAAGCAAACCGATGGGCGGCTATATAGTAGATTCTTGAGGCACCCGTCCATCTTCGTTCCATGTACAAAGGCGATGGATTATAGATTCGCTCTAGGATGTTCATCATCTCAACCCTTTGTCGATAATTAGGGGAATGCATCGCAGCCATAAACATGACTCGGAACACTAAGAATTTGTTCCACGCTTCGTAATTCTGCAAGACAGTATTGAAAGTAAGGAAATGTTTGGACAACAACATTTTCTTTACTTTATCTTATTAAGATTTTATAAAAACAATTCCATTGTTGGTTCGCTCTGATACCAACTGTAACGTGTCCATTCGTATCTTCAGGACACGTCTTGGCAGTCCATTGGAAAGGATGTCTAGGAAGCTTCGCCCGGTACTCCCATGGAATGTTATGGGGTTTGGGATCTAGGGCTTTCCACGTCTGCCACGTAGCAGAAGTATTCTAGCCGTTCCCACTTAGGATTGACCTGAATTAGGGTTTTACTTATTGGTCATTTCCTAGCGATAACTAGCATCAAACCCAAGCGAACTACTTTATGCAGAAACGCCAGGTCCGAAGCGGATTCATGCTGCACTTGGTTCAAGGAAAATGGAAAACGAGAGGGATGCGAAGCTCAACCTCTCTGCCACAAGGCATAGTCCCATTCCGTTCTCCTAAAATAGCATAAATCGGGATCAATTATAACTCTAGGTCAACGGTTTTGTTGTTCGTTTTCTTTGACAATCTTCTAGCTGTCCATCGTGATTTGAGAAAAGTTCTCGGCCAACCGGGACCACCCATCCGTAGGACAGACCTATGGCCACATCCACCGCACTTTCCTCGGGTTGTTTTAGTTTATTTAATTACCTAACACATTTAGTTGGACATGTATCAAATTAGCTTCCTTAACTAACCCATTAGGCACTAGTTCCTTCACGTAATCACATCACTTGACATAGAAAAGCAATATCAAACAAGTTCATTGTTAACAGGTTATCATATTTATCTTTGAAATACATAAAGTCGAGCCCGTAGACTTATCCACAATTTGCCTGAAGGCTATTCAGCAATCCATAGGGATTACTAATCCAAGTTTCCGCCCGTAGACTAGTATGCGGGCCTCGAGATCCAATCCCAAGTCATGTTAGCCTCTTGTGCAGGGCCGGGAAGGCGAGGGATTTATGGCCAGAGACCCCCCTGGCACCCAAGCGTCCTCCTGCTCCAAGTAGCGCTTAACGGAGAGACCTCTCACACGGCGGGTTTGGTCCACCTTCCCGGCGCGGTTAACAACCCCCTTGGTTAGGATCAGGTAGGCAATCGGGGGTAACTGAAGCTGCCTCTCCCTTTAGGCTTCAACCTGAAGCATTAGATATCCATTTATCCTTTAATTCATTGGTCAAACAAAGAAAAACAGTGCTCTTAAATCTGTAACAAGCACAAACATTTCCATCGGTCATTTATTGTTGGCCAACTGCTAAGGAATGAATCCTTCCTTTCGAATGCGTCTAGTACTCGATTCGAGATGACTTGCGACTTGGCAAGATCCCTTATATCCTGGGTTAGGGTGTACCCTATTAACTCGACTTGGTCAAACCTTAAGTTTATAGATTATTCCAATTTATCGACTGTCTTTTGCTTCCAAGCAATTATCTTTACTCAACAAAGATACTGTATTAGGATGATTATTCATCCTCTTGCAAGATAACTTGCGTAAGGATCTGCCAACCTCATTGCGAGAATTGGCCATTCCCTTGTGATCCAATCACAAGATCATATGACTTCGCACTTGTTGCACAAGTGTCGCATCGAACTATGAGACTACTCTACTCATCAAATGGAGTCACGAAGAGTTCTGTTCCTGATTACATTAGGCTGACGTTGTCAGTCCTAGGGTTCCAAGTTCCATCTCTTTAGCGAAAGATTCTTAGGGACAAACCCTAGATCACTTGTCAAGTATGTTCCGCTGTCCCTACATTCGGTGAATGTGGGCAAGTATTTAGGGAATAGGAGTTTCAGTTTTAGCAATACATGCGATTAGGTCATGTATTAAATCCTAGTGAGTTCTTTGGAATTGAATTAACTCTTTCTAAAATGAGTACTCCGTGGGTTTACGTGTTTAGTTTCATGCCAATTTGTTTAATTCGTGAAGATAATTACGTTATCATTTCCATAAACACATGACTCATTGTCTACGCATAAATCGATTTTCAACCCTAACTTATTGATTTAAGATAAAGCATAAGTTAGGTTATAACCTAGTTCCAATTAATTATCCTATAACTTGCAAACAAGATTCATGCTAAACAAGCAACCTTTTTCTAATAATCATGTAGTTGAAAAACAATAAGTGATCAATTTATCCAACTCAGGAATCATTTCATGCCTTGCACTTTCCTATGGATTCTTAGCACTTCCCATGATGACTCACTACGAAGAAGATATGGCCTAATAAGGCGACATGATTTTATACTTCCATGCTTAAATGGAGTGCATTATCTTAATTCCGTTTTGTAAATATGGGCAATAACCTAAGTTCAATTTATTGAATGCACAAAACTACTTGCTAGAAACGCATATTAATCTTCTGCTCACTTTATTTTGTTCATTTGATTAGAAATACTAATAATTGAATTCCTCCGTCGTGAGCTAATTTTTCTAAAGCATTTAAGATGACAAATGCATTCTATTTCCAACAATTATCCTTGCACGATTGAATTATAACAATACCAAATAAAAATTAGGAAGGAAAACCTGGACTTGTGGTGAGATGTCCACGTGGATGCTAGGAGACGATCCTCCTGCGGCTGTGCCTTGGGCTTTCTTAGGAGGCATCGTGAGTGTAGCCTTTCTGTCGTGGATGCAGCTTTGCGAATTCCCTTTTTGAAATACCACCGTCCTTTATGAGTCTTCTGTTCTTCCCTTTCGTAGCAACTCTTTGAAGGGATACTTGTGGAGGAGGGGAGAAACCATGAAAAGGGCTCCAAACCGGGAAGGGGGTGTTTCAAAATCTTTCGCGAATAAGGCTCATTAAAGCCATGGGAAAGGGCTTAATGGCCTTTTAAAGACTCACAAGAATGGGGAATAAAAGGTGTAGAAATCGTTACGAGGGCTTTTGTATGGGGAAAGAAGCTGTCACAAAAACCCTTAACGCCCTCTTTTCTTTTACGTGTGGGGGGAAAAAAAACAAGGTATGACAGGGCTAAAAAAGGTATTTTTGCATGGGGAAAAAAAAGGGACTAAGAGGGCCCTTAGGGGGATTTGAGATACAGGGGAGGAAAAGGGATTTTAAAGTAAAAGCTTTTGGGGGGGAAAGGGCCTAAGGGAGCCCTTAGGGAGGAATTTTGAGGGGGTGGGAGGAAGGGTAGTCTTAAGGCCACAGGAGGGTGCCTTTAATGGCAATTCAAGAGGGGGGAAAAGGGCTTTGAATAGGCCCACATGAAGGGGGGCTTATCAAGGCCTTTGGAAGCTTCCCCAAGAAGCTTCCAAAGCTTCTGGGGATTACATGGAGCCACGTGGAGAGAGCCCAAGGTAAATTGATTAGCGGCAGCGATGACATGTTGAATGGTTGGCGATAGAGTGGCTCCTCATTGACATTAGCTCAGCACGGCGCCCCTTCGTGCTCTATGACAGCATACAGCGTGGCGATGTCGTCACTCTCTCCCTCCCTCATGGCAGTTAGACGGCCTTCCGAATCTTTTTTTTTTTATTTCCTCCCCTGGCAGCGACCACCACCCTTGATTTAAATAGGGGAGGGGAGGGAAATCCTCCCTCTCCTGCGTGGCATCACGCATGGCTCTCCCTCACTCCAAGCTCCACCAAGGAGCTTAATCACTCCTTCTATTCCCCTCCCCCTCTAGCTCGTCAGTCGGCTGGGGGAATAAGGGGAATAACTAAAAAAAATTTGTTATTATCCCAATTCGATTTATCCAAACCAAATGTTATTATCCCCATGAGGGATTTCGTATGCGAATTGCGTATTTCGGAGTTGTTACACTCCAAGGGGGAGAGAATGTAATATTTCTGTTGAAAAATATTAATAGCCCGCATGAGACTCATGCAAGGAAATTCCAG